>NW_022280034.1:6247619-6392708 GCF_004355925.1 Anarrhichthys ocellatus | reverse complement strand
GGGGGGGTCAGAGGCCCCTTCCGCACTTCCAACAGCCCTACTTCTGGTGTCCTTGCTTGAATTGAACCCATCTTCGAACCTCCATTTTGATCTCGACCACACACCTGTAAAGTTTTGTGATTGCATATTGCACGGTTGTGACACTCTTGCGTTGAAAAAAAATCTTTCCATAGACATATAAACACCTGTTCTCTGCCATGTTGACACACAAACACACACACACCAACACACACACGGACTCACAAGGTGAAAACAATACCAGTCACACGCTGCCTTAGCTGCTCAAGATTATTTTCATTTTGGTTATAATCTTGATTAATGGATTCATCTTTTAATCTATGAAATGCCAAAAAATGCTTTTCACAATTTGTGTTTTGGGTAAATGTAGGTCAGTGGGAGTTTGTAATTTGATAAATGAATAGTCTTGGGTGAAGAGAATAAACAAAGCTGTCTTTTTACAGCCCAGAATGAAGTCTGGACAACAAACATATTCACGTGAGAATAAAACGTTTGTTCTTTTATTCTTGATATTTGTGATTGAAGGAATAAGCACCCGATGTCTTGCTGCTGTGAGCCCTACATTTTGTGTACAATATTGCTGATCAATGGGTATTGATTAGTGGATACAGACACTGTTCTGAATATCAGGTACCCAGAAGGAGCTTGGAAAGACTTGGGCCAATGTGTTAGATCTCTGAGTTGCATTGGATTCACTCTCACATAAGAAGGTCCAAAGATAAAAGTGTCAATTCTACCATGAAAACACATTAATTAAAAAACCAGCCAATTGATAAAGTATCATGAGAAAATGAGGCACCTTGCCAAAAAGAAAGAAATCATTCCATAGGGCACGCGCTAATTCTCTCCCACAATATTGGAACATGCTATCCTGTGCGATATCTCCATCTTTTGAAGTATTTCTCCACCACAAACTGCTAATATTGCGCGTGTGTGCACTTCAGAGAGCGGCAGTCAGCTGTGCGCAAAATCACCTGAGCAAACAACCCGCGTCGTTACCTCCACGGACCGCATCTCAAGCAGCACGAGACGAGACACGACAAAACACGCTTGCGTAATTACACTAAAATACACAACTCACGTCTCTGAAGCGATTCCAGTGCTTCATCTTACGCCCGTACTGGGAGATGGTTGACAGCCATTGCTCATCTTCCATGAAATTCCCGGCTTTTCCTGCCTCTTTCCCACTTTTCACGTCCACCTGGAGCGAGAAGCCCACCAGCAGGCACAGGCACGCGACGATTCTTAAAACGACCATGTTGCTCGGGCAGTTTGGTCTGGGCTGTATCTCCTATACTGCTGCTGCTGTCCTCTTGCCAAGGATCCTCATACACGACTGCTGCTGCTTCCACAGACTGAAGAGAAATGAGAAAGCGAAAGTGGGGGAGAGAGAGAGGAGAGGAGAGGAGAGGAGAGGAGAGGAGAGGGAGGAAGAGTTAAAGGAACAATTAGATCCTGCACTAATCATTTATTTCTGCTTATTTGGTTTCATTACTTCACTGACTTTTTTGTTCTTTGTTTCTGTTTGTAAGCAGCCCCACCAAGGCAAATTAGGTTAGATTTAGCTTAAAATGTGCGTGATATTGTTCTTCATTTCTTCATTAGCAGCACAGAAAGAGATTGTGTTAGAGTGACTCAGATCAGCAGTGTCTGATTAGCATCTTACTTGGAAATCTTATATATATATATATATATATATATATATATATGGAGGAGGTACCTGGAACAAACCTTTATCGTGGTTCTGTAGTCTAAACTTTATCAGAGCTATTTTTGTGTGAATTATTTTGGGAACTGCTCATGCTAATACGATATCAAAATGTGAATCCAACATTCTTCTTGAATCTTCTTTTAAAGCAGTTTGTTCCGGTAGCCTACTTCAGCAGCAACATCACAGGAAAATAATCAAATCCAACACAAATGCAACTATTTTTATTCAATCTCTTCATTTGGAGGTTTCAATGCATTCTAAAGACCAAATGCAAAAGGAAGAACCATGCTTTTTCCATAAGAAATGACATAATGACAGGACTACAGTTGACAAAAAGACATTCCCCCACAACTAATGATTGTTTTCATTATCAATTAATCTGCTGATCTATAAACTGTCAGAAAATACAGAAAGATTCCCAATTGACTGCAATTTCCTAAAGCCCAAGGATATGTCTTCAACTGTCCTGTTCCATACCTTCCTACCACCATAATGAAGTCATACCACGGCCTATTATGGCCCTGCAGTGTCAAACTATACCTCTAAGGCTCTTGTTATGAGCTGATATTGAGCTTTATCAGTGCATATAAGCAAAACAAATTTTCAATTAAATTAGCACAAAACCGTTGACACATAATTAGCCTGGAGCTTTTGGGGGCAGTCGCCTCCTTTTCCCACTTGGTAGTCCAACCTCGGTCACACTACCTGCTTCAAATCCTTGTAAATACGATTTCAAGGTCCAAGGCAGACACTTGGAAACATACATGGATGACAATTTTATACAAGGTGTAGGACAATTTCTCCAGAAGTGGCACTGCCTTTGATTCAGGGAACCTCTCTGGAAATTCAACATTTCTTACCGTATGTATAAAAGCATTCAAATCAACTCAGGGTGGTGGTATTTTTTTGTATTTTCTATGTTGGCTGCTTAAGTACATTAAAGAGGTGATCATTTATGACCATTTCATTCTTCACTTCTCCCAAAAAATAAGACCGAATATGATAGAACTTAAGTGATACATCAAACAGAGAACTGTCTCATGGGTCGACACATTTCCCTGTAAATCAGCAAAACATAAGCCTTGGGTTTTTGACATCAAAACCTTGAGTCCTTGACGAAAATATGAAAAAACATTTTTCATGCTCTTGAACAATGATTGTCTGCACAACACTATGAACTAAGGATGGATCTGTGAGGCCGTTAGATGTCTGATAAGGCCTATTAAAGCTGCTGCTGTCATGCTACTCTTTCTTCAAGAAGACTTTTGCTGCACATCATCTTTTAGTCCGCCCACGTTATTCCTGTTGCTCCCTCAACTCTCCATGCCCTCGCTCCCTCCGTTCTCCATTTCATCCCCATGAAGATAAACGTAATCCGGCACCCTGCTCAGATTCTTTAGGGTTTAAGGTTACCAATATCGGCCCGAGGCCGAAGTATAGCCAGGGGCAGGATGGCGTTCCTGTGATGCTGGCCGAACTGACTCCGACACTGGCATCGAAACAGTCGATGTGGCAGATGCTGGCCTTCATGAGCGCGCGGAGCTACAGGATCGGAAAGCAAGGGCAGCATGTAGAAACGTCCCGCAGCGTCAGCCAGCTGTGCACGTCAACCGTACGAGGTGCTGGACATCAAGAGGTCGTCATCAGTCATGTCACGCTCAGGGTGAATGTGCTGCAGAATAATGGTCACGCAGCTGAGCTGGGAAGCATTTAAAGACTGTGTTCTGCATTGCACCATTAGCTTTTAAAGATTGTTTGAGAGCTGAGATGTTATGAGGAAGCCTGTTTCTGTGTCTCTGGTCTCCTGAGGAAAATCTCACATGTGCCAGAACAGCAAATGGAAAACATGTTGATGAAAGCGTTGAGTGGTTCATCTCTTAAGATGGTAATGTTTAAGGATGAGAATACTCAAAGGATCTCTTTTCTTTCTTTTTTTTAAACTGCAGACAGCTTTTATGAGCTCGGCTCTTCCGCTCCATCAATATCTGAAGTAGCAGCACAGTGACCAGGAACCCTGTAGGACTAGTGATCACACAGCGAGCCATTTTCATGCTTACAGTACATTAGGTACAGGCAAAAAGGATTTTCTAGCATGTTCGTGCTTCGCTGATCACGTTGAATTCTCAGTCAGATCAATGTCTCTGCCAGATTAATCATTTCAGCCGTGATTTGGTCCCTCCATCACTTTAATTGCAGCAGTACCAATCAGTCTAAATGCCCAATTCAAATCACACCGGTTTACTTGGATTTCACAAGTCAATCTTGTGGTGAAAAACCTCAGATGAGAGACCAAGTGTGCACACATCCAGGCAAAGATACAAAGAGATGAAAAATGACTTCACTGCAGGGCATAAAGGAGCTCTGCACACCGTTTGGCTGTATTTCTCTTTTCAAGGCAATGTTTGGATCTGTAAGATGTTCTTCAGTATCAACTATTCATTTGGAGCCCAACTTGGTGTGCAGACATTATTTGTGCCCTGCAGAAATAAACCTCAGATGCCGTGAGCACTTTGACAGCCCCTCTGTGGCTGAGAGGCATGTGATGTTGCTGTTGAATGGAGAAATAGTGTTTATTTGTTTAAATTATGAGATGCTCAAATGTACGTGCGGAGAACTGGGATAAAGACACATTCATCTTTGCACACACTGTCTCTTATTACTGGTAGGTTTCATTTATATAGCACAATTTCTAGGGGCAGTTCATGTTTACCACATACAATGTAACTTTAGAGCTGTTATAGTAATTATTTCTGTAGGTCACCTCACAAAAACTTGTGCAGACAAGTGTCTGCTTTTATTTGAATTTCCATTCTTCATAACTGTAGCTATGCGAGGAGATGACTTCCCCTTTCTTTATCCCACCTCTCATCGATCGACTGTTGCTCCAACCAGCCGTCAGCTGCTCTACACCAGAGACCAGACCTTGAACCACGGAGGCCGGATCAGAACGCCCAGCTACATCAGCTTAATCACTGAAATGAGTGTGTACACATTGTCACGTTATAACAATCCCTTAATCTAATATTTTAAGAGTGGAAGCACCTCCACAGAACATCTTCTTTTACACATCAGAGTCACGGCGTGGAAGAGTGCCTTTAATTGTAAAGGGGATTAACTGATGCCATCAGTTCGCCGTGTCGTTGATAAAAACACATCGAAACCAGAGCGTGATCGGTTTACACAAAAAGAGTTGAGAACAACATCAGACAAAGACGGCAAGCAGTAGAATCTGAAGGGTTGCTTATCTGTAAATATTTGCTGTAAACACGTCCCTTTGCTGTCTTACAAATAGCTCACGAGGCTCAACGCGAGCTCCGCTGCTTATCAGGGCTGTGCATATTCCCACGTTGTAACAACTCCGCGCGGATCGCTTCAGGAAATCCTGGTACACAGCAGTTAATTGCAACAGGATAAGGCTGGATGCTTTACACATTTATTTATTTAGTCCTGTATTTAAACAGAATGTTACAATGAGGCAACTCCATGTTCCAGCCGACTATAGTAAAATATTCAGCAACGACAACCCCACAGTGATTTACGGTCAACTGAGTTTCTTCATCAGCCAGCCACACTGAACACGTCTCATCCTGCTGCCATGTTCATCCGTGACCTGCAACACACAGTCAGTGATCAATATTTGTACTTCAAAGCACCCCGGGGCTGCAAATAATGAGTATTCTCATCTACAATCAATTATTTAGTCTACAAAATGTCAGAAAATAGTGAAAAATGTTCAAGGTGACATCTTCATATTGGTTTGATTTGCCAAACAGACCATAAACAAAATGATGTTGCAATTTAAAATGATATTAAACTAACTAAAGCAGAAAATCCTCACATTTGAGAAGCTGGATTCAGTGAATGTTTGACATGTTTGTTTGATAAATGTCTAAAACAATCAATCAATCATAATTGTTGATTCAATTTCTGTCGATCAACTAATCGAAAAATCGAATACTAATGAGTTTACATTGATTCAGTCAGGATATTAAGGCAAAGACAAACACTAATACAATCAATGGACTTATTAAAACTGTATTTATTAATGTTGGTGCCTTCCGTGTATTGTGCTGCATTGAGTCACATCTTTTGTATTCTGTTTCGTAATATATTTGTTGTTCCATCCGTGTGTTGTTATTTGTCAGCATGTACATTAAGCCGTTAAACACTGAAGTTCTGCTTCTGCACTTCTTCTTCTACAAGAAGCCACCGCGGCCTCTTTGTGGAGCCGTTACTGCCTGTGACCGGAGGCTGCCGCTGCAAAGTGTCCATAAAGAAATATGTAGCCTGAGAGCAAGTTCCTGGATAGGAGAACCATCACGAGGAGAGAATAAACCACATCGAGAGGCATTTTATACGTAATCTCGAGTGACTTACAGCTGTAAGTGGAGCCGCTCTAAATGCGCATAGATCTAATTCAATTGGACTCAAACTGGGTCACACAGCTATTAAAAGTGCAAAGTTAGTTCGAGAGCAGTCTGAAGGCAGTTTGCGTTTGCCAGGAAAGTGTAGCTGCTGGTTTTGCACTCGCGGGCAGCTGCAGCACGGGTTAAACAGAGTGCAGCACCCTTTTCAATTAAATGCACAGAAGCTGGCTAATATTCTGAACTCATGACATGCTCAGTCGATGAGTTATTTTCAGTCTGCATATCCAGCTTATACCAACAACTATACATGACTACACTACTCCGTTCCTTCCAATAAGAAACAGCGTTAGGTGCTGTGTGACAGCACCTAACGCTGTACAAGAGGACAGAAACACGACTCCAAATGAATAATGCTGCTCCTTGTTTGGCTGCATCTGGAAATAATGGGAACTGTTTGCTAACACAACAACAACGTTGTAAGGTGATAATATGTCAGTGTTGGGTTTACAGCTTCTTCTTCTTCTTCTGCCCCAAAGCAGACAGAGAAATCAATCTGTGCTGCTTTAATGTCTGGACTGACTAAATGAATTTGAAATTGAAAGGCTGCCATCCTGCCTCTACAGTCTGTAAGTTGGCGCTGATATACAAACTGATTTCATGGTTAATCATTTAAGCAAATTATAGATAAAATATGGCAAACATTCAGTAGTTCCAGCTACTGAAACGTGAGGATTTGTTGCTTTTCTATCATTGTAAATTGAATATCTTTCGATTGACAAAACAAGCGATTTCAAGAAATGATCTTAAATTGTTGAGAGCATTTTTTTCAGTATTTTCTGACATTTTATACGTTTCACAATTATCAACAAAAGTAATGGAGATGAATGGAGAATAATAAAATAAATAGCTGCAGCTCTATTTAAAAACGCTCCCAGTGCAAAGTGTACATAAAGTAAACAGCAGCCCAGGATGACTACCTGCTGTTCAAACACCCGGGCTTTGTGCCGCTCTCCTCCCTGTGTGAATGCAGTAAACAGACGTGGACAGCTGCAGGCAGCCTTCTTCAGACTCAGCCCTCTGAATGATAAAGAGCTGCTGCTGCAGCGATCACCTGCCTCCTCGCTGGAGACACAGATTAGACATTTCAAATACTCTCGCCTCGGCTGTCCGTCAAGGCCGTCCGTGCCCATTAGTGACAGAGTTAACGGTGTGACATTCAAACGGCGGCGAACACTCAGCTGGAGAGGCGCATCCTAACATGAGAGAGCAGTGAAGGGAAGGGCTCGCTGTCATATTTCACCGCTAACAATATCCAATTTGAGAGATTCGTCGGCTTTGTCTTGCAGGATCATTTATGGAGCACCTTTTGTAACTTCTTTTTGATCGATCAAAAGACCCTCTTGAAACAATCTTAGGATTCCAGCTTGTTAACGGGGAAACATGACACCAGGAGTGCGAGGCGACCTACTGAAATGTCATCTTAGTGCTTCCTTGCCGTCAAGTTCACCCTTTCAGTTAACTGGATTCGGATCAGAATATTCCATGAAGCTGATCAACATTGGCGCTTAAAAAAGGCACACATTGGTAAAACTCACCGTGACCTTAAGATGTAATTAGCCACTTAAAATCGATTTCACGTGTGTGTGTTAGTACTCCGAGCATACAAATCAAACATATCTCGTGTATTAAAAAGGTCACGTCTGTCCGACATCATCTTTCACTCCGCCAGCAGATGTTAACGCCAGCTCCTCTGAATGAAAACTTAATTTCTAATCACCCTATGAGAAATTGTCGAGTGCGGTTATGAATATCAAAACCCGAACAAATGTGCTAAAAAAAAAAAAAAAAAAAAGGTGTGACAATTGATCAAGTAAGACCGATTTCAAAAACAGTCTTTGCTTAAAAAAAAAAAGGCTGTTTTGAAAAATTAAATATGCAAATTGGATAGAGACCTAAACAATACTCGATAACACAAGACTTCAGCTGCAAACATGAATGAATTCTCATTAATGAAAGGTTCAATGGAAACTTTATGGGCTCATTTAAGGGATTTATTTGCTTTCACTCCTTTTAAAAATCACAGCTTTTTCTTTCTAGACTATTAACGCAGTGGTTGCAGCCTTCTAAACATCAATGCATGTAAACAAGTATAGACAACTAAACAGGTCCGCGGTACCACGGACAGACACAGAGGTCTCATTAATGCGGCTCAGTGAGAGGAACGTGGACTAGTCTCCAAACTCTCAAGGGGCCAGGTTGGAAGTTTGTCCAGCAGGAAGCACAGAGCTGACTAATCAGGGTGAGAGATGTGGCAGGGACAGAGAAAGTACGCATGTCGGGAAGTGCGTAAGCAGGCTCACCCACACAGACGACAAAGCAACAGGATTGCTGTTGAGTCAATCCAAATCATTTCTCTCACCATATTGAAAGTGCATTATTATGGCCGGCCATAAATCATCATTTCACTGAATTTATCAACCAAAAATACGAGAACATTTGCTTGTTCTACCTTCTCAAATGTAAATGTAATGTATTATTAAATATCTCTGAATTTTAACCAGTTAGTTGGACGAAACAAGTGATTTAAAGACTTTCTCCTTGAATTTTTAAGCAGCAACACACTTACGGATATAAGTGTTAGAAATAATATGACGAATGACAATACGGTGACAATAAAACTGTAACAATATCAAATATGTCGTCATAGGAGAAGTTAGAAAATGATGTTAATAAACATAGCTGTTTACAACTACATTATGGTTTGTTATAAACCATTTATTAAATGTAAGTGTTCCCGATTTTTCACTATTTTCTCACATTTTATGATTGTTAAATAAATAATTGACAGATATTGAAAAACTAACGTACATTGCAGTAGTCCAATACATTCCAGATCTATGCAACAAAACATATGGCCATTTAACTAAAAAATCTTCATAACAGACAAATGAAATGTCTTCAGTGGCTGAATCTGTCTGCGGATGACTTATGTTCCTTCATGTGTGTTTTCAGTACGATTATTAGTGAAGACATCTGTCCAGCGCATCCTTAATCATGTCCCTGCCAAAACGAAGCCACGACGCACATTCTCAATGAATTTCATTAGCTTGCAAATCACCATCTCTCTCTCCTCCTCTGTGTGCTTATGAGCAAAGGGTTGGCAATTCCCAGAATCCTCTCTGTATCCGTTACCTGAGAGTGACATTATGCAGGATGAGTACTCCTGGTCCACAAACAAGCATGCACTCAGGAGACGGGGACTGGATAATTAGGCGCCTTTTCGTGGGTCTGATAAGATAACATTTTCAATGTCAATGCATGGGCGGCTCAACTGGCCGTTTCCTGATGATGACATTTGCATGTCCCTGTGTCTGTTGACGTAGCTCCAGGACAACGGGGGGGGGGGAGTCACACCACTTCTGAAATGGGAGGGTGGACAGCACGGGATGGCTGAGCTGACAAACAAATAGCGCCCTCGGTTTCCATCAGTGTAACTTTTGGCCGCTCTGCGATCGCCCTCCTGCATGCCGAGCAGAGCACATCGCCGGCTTAAAAACGCTTTGATGGAGAGAGAGAGAGAGAGAGAGAGAGAGAGAGAGAGAGAGAGAGAGAGCGAGAAAGTGGCCAGGCTCCGTGTCCGATGTCTGTATTCGCTGACACACACTCGACAGACGGGAGTGGGAACAGGGTTGTGGCTTCATGCGGGGACGGCACTGATGCAAGAGGTGGAGAGAAAAACAAAAAAAAACAAGACTGGTGTAATAAATCACGTCAGTGACGCATTAACACATTCATGAGGCCGTGAGAGGGAAAGGAAATGGGTAATACTTCATCAGTATGAAACCAGAATCTTTCAACAAATACGAATGTTCGGACATTTCCTTTATATTTTCTAAATGTTTGATTCTCACTATCTTAAAACTAGAAAGGCGCCCTCTCACACACGCTGTATTGTGTGATTGAACGAATAACACTCACAAAAGGATAACTTAGGCACTCAGCTGTGTCATCACTAGCCGACTAAGAATGGCGAGTGAGGAGTTCACATGCAGTCTGGAAATAGAAGGCGTTTCGAGAAAGTGTGAATAACCACGACCACGTGAGGTCTCTGAGCATGCAGGATAACTGGCCACCTGAGATATTGTGCAGTTTGCTGCAACAGAATTAGCCGTGGACAGACACAGAGGTGCACAGTCACTCACTCACAGACGCACGCACACGTGAGAGTGATTGCATGATCCTCGTTGCGGAGAAAGTAAATATATATATATATATATATATATATTTAGCTCTGTGAGGTACAAAGTAGCAAATCAAATGAAAAGGACATCAAAGTTGAAATGAAGTACTTGAGTAAATGTAATTTGCTACTTTTGTCCAACAAAATGTTACATGTTCTATTTTTGATACATATTTTCAGAAATCTAACTCCGACATGAATCTGAGACCAGACTGATTTAAAGCTTCTTATCTGACTTTGTATCTTCGACAATCCAATGTCACACACAAAGTCAATCATCTCCTCCTCTAAGGGAGCAGCAACACTGACATTAATCTACTGCGACTTCCAAAATAAAATCTATCCGTTGTGAACAAATCCCCAAACATGCAAAAAGTAAACAAGACCGTTTTTTGATGTAAACTCTCACATTTTTCATGTTTCTTTTTTTGCTTGCCTGTGTCATTAAAAATGTATTTCTTGTCATTTATTTAGATGTTGTTTGACTCAGACTCCCTGAAGAGAAACGATTGTGTGGACACTTAAGTACAAAAACAGAAATCTGACTAACTTTTGCATTTCAGAGTGATTTTGCATGAACGTGTCATCTTTTGAGTGAGATTTAGTCTGAATTTTCAATCATTTTGCACTCTAATCATTACATGTTTCTGCATAAAGTGTTCCTAAAGGGGTTTTAGAAGGCAAAGAATTAGGTTCAGATACAGGTCGAACAACCCTATGCTGCCACCTGCTGGACAACATCATGAAGACCACTTCAACGTTCTGCTGAAAACCTTCATTCTTAACTTCCCACCTCAGAATCCGCTCGGTCCTGTTGGAGCTCATGAGAAGTTGGCGCTGCCTACAGACGTGTAGTAGCCCGAACAATCTGTCGAATATCTCTGAGACAGCAGGACAGAATTCAGCTCACACCCTCCAAAACGATAAGCACCAAATTTCTGTAATGAAAACAGTATATCTTTAAATAACAAAATAACAACACCAATAATACAAAACATCATCATCGTCCCTTATTTGAAGGTAAGGCAGCTGAGCACTTGCTAAGTACCCTTGTGTCATTTTCAGAGCAAAGAAAATGAAGGATTTTGTTATTCAAACAAAGATCTTCTCTGCACCAGAGAGGAAAGGAAGGTGAATTTCAGAGCTTTCTGTTTTATCTGCAGTGTCGACTTGGTGTCACATTTCAGTCGTCACACACAAAGAAACTGCACCTGAAGGTCTCGCTCTGACAAATGCTGCTTTAAATAAAGTAAAACTCTTATACAAGTGTTTTCTTGTTTCTTCAAATAACAGTATAAATCTTTCTACCAGCCAACAAAAGGATAGGTGAAGCAGAAGTTGAACTCAATATTTATGGAGACAGCCTTCTACTTATTTTGTTTTTATCTTATGTCATTGTTGATATTTTATTCCATTTTATTCTTATATAAAATAAAATCCCTGATTTTGTGTGTTTTGAACCTTGTTCCAGCATGTTTGGCACTAAGTACCTTTGTTATGAAAGGTGCCGTATAAATAAAAGTTTATTATATCATGATTACTATTATTATTAGTCCTGAATGACGAGGATCTAAAAGGCTCGTGATCACTCCAATTAGGCCCCTATAGCAAAACATTTTGACACGTCAAAGTAAGGAAGAGCACAGGTGTAAATAATTAAATTAAAGACGGCTTAATTCAATTTGGCTGCATCAGCTTCTGGCTCGCTGTCTCCGCTTACTGGGGCACATGAATAGAACGGAGTCATCGTTATTGTGATTTGTAACACCTGCGCTTTTCCTACAGTGACGATTAACAATATCTGCAGTAAAAAATGTCGATGTTTCAGCTAAAAAAAGAACCTCACACACTGACAGACTGGAGATTTAAATACTAAACATGTTTGTGATAGCTGCCTTCCAACAGATCAGGTGGGTTAACGTCTAATTACATATCGCAGGTGGTCTTGGAACGTAATCCTTTAATACCAGCCTGAAATCATAAAACCTTTATGACTGGTAGGAGTGAGTCAGCCCCAAAATGAACCTGTTTGTTTGCATGCTAGAGTAGAATCAGAGAGTTCCCCCCCAAAAGACCTAAATCTCTCTATTTTTAAAAGGTATTATTTGGAAAGCTCTTATATCCTATATCTTATATGTGTTGAATGTGCAGACAACACGGCAAAAAAGTTAATTTCCACATATATTTAACATTTCTCATAGTATGTTTTGCTCATTTCAAATAAAATCGATCCAAAAGTCTGAATGTTTGCATGCAACTATTTCCTCGAACCTTTAATATGCTTCTGGCGTCAAAAGCTTCTCGTTCACTCGTGGTTTGTCTTTTGGGGCCGCCCGTGTCTTCAACTGGAAAAAAAACACCAGAATGCAAAAGACAAGCTGAACAATGTAAGAAAACCAAAAGTGTCTCTCCTGAACAAATAAACATGTTTACTTGCTGCTACAGAGGGGAACAGCGAGGTGTCAATCAAGGGGATTTAGTTGTGAAACAGGAGCTAAAGCAGAAGAATAAACACTGGGTTTTAAATCTTTTACATTGTGGCCAACATGGTCAGCAGTGACAAGGCCCCTCCCTTGTGTGGTGTGTTGTTGGTCAGCTCAGTACAAATGTGAGAACTGGAGCTGGACTTTATCCACGGACAAACTGAATGGAACCATTGTCAGAGTACTTGGAAATCATGACACTCGGTGTACGTAAACAGAGCTGTGGCCAAACGGAGAACTGGCTGCCTTCAGGAATTTGTTATTGTAATTAAAGATTCAGCTTTGTCCTCGCTGCAGCTCAGGTCCAAGCTAAGAGATAATGAGGGGACATTGGCAAATATGTGACAAATAACCTTGTTTTTTACCCTAACTGCTGGCAGATAACGCTGTATGCATGTTTCTTTCTTTACCTGTGGAGTCCTTTCTGAACAGAGTGTTCATCACAGTGGCGTGCAGCTTCACTCGGTCCCACTCTCTGGCCATCAGCCCGGTGGAGACAAAGTGCTCCAGCAGCCGGTCCGCAATCACCTGCAACCTTAAGAGCAGCAATGAGAAGAAGAAGAAGAAGAAGAAGAAGAAATGTGGCAACTTTGTAAATTTATGTCATTTTTCACACGTTTTGTTGCCGATCCACTTACTTGTCCGATCTGTCTTTCACATTGACTTTGGCATACAAGACGTCCACCATGGCTGGGTCATCGTTCATGTACTCTATACCCGTCACCTCCAGCAGCAGACGACTTCCCTCCGTGATGTCTCTGATGGCAGACAGTGACAAGCAGATTGCAGTTATGGTTTTCAGACACTGAATCTTGAGCAATAAAATGGTTCCTTTGTTTCCTCTCTGTTGTACTCCAAGTATTCTTTCTTGTGCATGTGAAACTGAGTGCACTTATAAACTTATCTGATCCGATAATAAGAATTTAATCAGATTCAATCTAATTCTGCATTTAAAAAGGATATAATTACATAATCTGATTAGATATTAAACAATAAAGCAGGTGTTATTCAATTTTTTAATAAGCCAAAACAAACAATGTAAGTCCGTGTCTCAGTACTTTCCAACTTACCTTATCTGTGGCACCCAGCCAAACCCAGTTTGTTATTACTGAAGATGTTGATCTTTAAAAATGTGTCTCACATAGATACTTTCTTTAAAATGAAAAAGGCTACGTCATGTCTTAAAAAAAGTTTTAGAAAACGTGACTCAAACAGGAGGGGGCCTACTTTCTGCCCTGGATTTAGCGGTAGTGAGAACAACCACAGATCTCAATATAGAGATAGAGAGTGAGGTTTGCCAGTCAGCTTTGAATCGTGTCCACACGTCATATATTTGTGCCCGTCACAGTCCCACAATGCAAAGTAGTACACGGAGTCCACTGGTCCAAAAGCAAACTAGCTCGCAGCTCTCCTGGCACTGATCCAAAGTGTGATAAATGTCACCAAGGGCCAGCTAAGTTCAGTCACATGTTTTGTACTTGTCCCGCCCTCTCTCTATTTTGGAAGTCTGTTTTTGCCCCACTCTCAGCCGTCATACCTGCGAACATAGGAGGCCTATTTGGTGTCCTATTTCTTTAGTCAATAAGTCTTTTTTTCATGCTGAATGACTTTTTTCAAAGAAGCTCATAAGCACATCTCTGGTAAACACAATATTTAAAGTGGTGCTTTTGGACTACTAAGAACTTCTTTAGTTGAGGACGGCCCTAATATAAACACAGTGCATATACACACATGTTCACAGTAATGAACCCAGTGCAACAGTGTGGCTCATCGATGAGGAATGTTAAATCAAGCTTTGGCTACACATGGAATAATTGTTTGTAGGATTAAGTCATTGATAGCCTTTCATGGACTTTGTTCACAACAACAAATACATCAAATACCCCCAGATGTATGCTTTAAAGCAGTATTTTGTGTTGTTTTCACCTCAAATAAAATATAAAGCTGTATAGTTACACAGTTTGAATCTTAGTATAAAATAACCTTTTTTTTTGGCAAATACCTGATGAAGTTTTGACACTCTTGGAGATGTTCGCACGCTTTTCTCACTTCTGTTTCATTTAATAGAGCCAGGGTGCCGATTGTCAGGTGAAGCTTTGCCGGGTTCTGAAAGATGCTTCCCTCTACTCCATTATCCTACACAGCAGGTAACAACAATTAGTAAATATTTCATTTATAATGTGCTGATCTTAAACCACACGTGGCCCCGACTGGCCCTCATCCACACCATCCATGTTCCTTCTACAGTACCTGTGAGCACTGCTGCAACACCTCGTCTTTAAAGCTCAGGAATCCTTCTTGAATTTTGGGATCATTCAGAGGAAATGACAGGAAATGCGTGAAAGGCTGCTTCTTCCGGAAACTGTCAATAAGGACCTCAACTCGTGTGACTGCAGATGAGACTGCAGCTTTATGGGAACCTGTGATAACTGTCGGACAAAGGAAGTTGAGGGGGAAATCTTTTGTTTCAGGAACTGTTTTATGATGCTCTCAATCCTCACCAATCTGTCCTTCCACTCCTAGTTTTGGGATGTTGATAGATGTCTTTGTGTCAAACTCCAGACGTTTGCGTGTCTCTCCTTTCTTCCCAATGATGTATCTGTAGAACAAACAAAGTACGCTGTTTAGAAACAAAACATCTTGTGTTGATGCAGCACAATCAAAACATGTGCATTTAGTGGATAGTTAACTCACTTGTAAAGAACACTTGGGACATCGATAGCACAGCGGTATCCCTTATCAGTCTGCTCAATGGAGATGGTATCACAGGTTTCATCTTCTGCAAGGTCTTCACTCTCTAAACAGGATAGAACCACACATATACAGATGTATTACTGGTTTCTTTTCTTTTTTAAAGAAAATCTGTCTACTGTCTGCAGCACATACAAAGACACTTAATAAGTTACCTGGTGGTCCCGTGTAAGTCACATCTTCTTCTTCCTCATAATGTTCTTCCTGAATGATATTCCTTCGGTACTTTCTCCCATTTATATTGATAAGAGCTGGACGTAAAACGTCCATAATGTCAACCAGCTAACGTCAGCTGCTCTAACGCTGCAACACAAATATATCTCTGAACTATTACACGAAAAATGAATTAGCTTATGTAGTATTTCAAACACTTAATTTGCTAGTAAGTTGCTAGTTAGTTGACGTTTCGGTTTCCCTGCTTTACGACAGCCAGTGTCCTGTGTTTAATGATGCCGTCGCTTCAAACGTAAAACGCTGTCTTTGTCGTAAACTAGTGGCAAGACAAAATAAACAACATAAACCAACTGCACGGACTTAAAGTCGTTATAGATTTACTTCAACATCGACAGGAACGTAATATATATATTGTTTTAAAAAAGGTAAGTTATTGCCAGATTTAGTCGGGCAACATTAATGGTGAATGGCCGTTGCTTACATCGGCGCTAGCAGGGTAGTTAGCTTTCTTGCTAGCCACTTAGCATTGTTGTCGCAGTTAATAACTTCATATCGGATTGTAACGTTACAATAAAAGCAAGGAAAGCAAACGTACTAACTTCAGCTTAAGTCGTGTGTGGCTATAGTGAGAAAATAGAGTGTAAAAACTGAAACGCTAGCTTGACATACTTATGTTTTAACAGGTTATAAGCGGTGGTAATAACAGCACAACGTGTTTTCTTTTGTGTTTTTAAAGTTCAATGGCAGCTTCTTCTTCGTCCTCCTCTGCGGGAGGTGTGAGTGGCAGCTCGGTGACAGGCTCTGGATTCAGTGCTTCAGAGCTCATCCCTCCAAGAAAAGTCCTGTACACGTATCCTAAAGGTGCAGGTGAAATGATGGAAGGTGAGATAAAACACAGCCAAAGGCATCTTGTGTGTCAGCTGTCTCTCTCCTCCTAACTAGGGAGATGTTATGAGAATCCTATCATGAGACAACACACTGTGGGTTCATTCTGTTACAGATCATTGACATTGAGAAGGCACTGGGCCAAATAGTCTCAGCCAGTTTGTGCCCCTTATGCAATCACTGCACTTCATGACATTTGAGGTCGTGTACATCGGAATTTACATTTAGGTCTCAGAGCTAAGCATCTGTTTTCTGAATGAAACATACAGACCAAACTCTGACAAGTGTTGCTACTGATTTGTGGACATTTTCAGAAAGTCTCATATAAAAGCGATGAGTGACACCAACCTGAGTCTATAATAAAGTCACATCACAAAGCTCGAAAGTCGAAATAATTGGTATGATTGAGGAGAAGGTTCATGAAACTTCGCTAACATAGAGCCAGAGAGAGCATTTCTTTCGCTTAACCTGTTCGCTGATTGTTAGCCCTGACCTTCGCTGAAGGTTAGGACGTCTATATTGGGAACAACTGTTACAATTTGATGTTCGCTCGTTCGCATGGCGTCCAGTTAGGAAGAGGTGCAACACAGTGATGAATAGGACTGCAGTAATGCCGACGGTCTTAAGCTCTTCCTCTTTGTTTATTCAACTTATCTTTCCGGATTAGCATGAAAGTTTAATTCAGAGACACTAGTGAGCTAGTATCTTTGTGAACACCAACGCTTTAATTATGTCTTCACCAGCATTTAACTTGTGTGTCTTTCTTTTTAGATGGCTCTGACAGATTTTTATGCGAGTCCGTATTCAGCTACCAAGTTGCCTCCACACTTAAACAGGTCAAACACGGTAAGTCACTAACTATATATGCAATTTGTTTTGGTTGATCCATGAAAAAGCTGGTTCCCTAATAAAGCAAGTGTTGTGTGTTCTTGCAGATCAACAAGTGTCTCGAATGGAAAAACTGGCGAGCTTGGTGGAGGAGCTGGAAGCAGATGAGTGGCGGTACAAACCCATTGAACAGCTGTTGGGATTTACGCCGTCTTAAATAGAAACACCCAGATGCCTTTTCCAAATTAAAGGAGATGGTTTATTTCAGTTCATAAATTATATTCCTTTTTGTATGGTTTCATTATATATGATGAGTGTAAAATATATCTGGAGATACTGAACGTGACATGTATTATTTAATCACTTTGACTATTGTGTGAGTAGTTTTCTTTTTTTTTTATAAACTATGTTACTTTGCATACTATAATAAAACCACTGTCAACAAAAATCCCCTTGTTATGTGCTGATGACTAAACTATTTAAAACGGGTTGAGGCTACTGAAGGTGTATTGTCAGTCCAATCGGCTCTTAGCCTCGGAGATTAGAGACATAATATCTTTAGTGGCGTGTCCTGAAGTGAGGCATTTTGTTTTCACATGGCTGCACCGTAGACCGTAAAGCCTGAAACCTCATCGCTGCTCCAACAGCAAAACAAAGAGAGCTTGTGAATAAAGTCATACTTGGACATTTCCCTGCTGTTTGTTTGTTACTAACCCACTTCCCCTGAGTCATTCCCTAACATGTTGATGTGCTCCTAAATCTTTGTGCTGTTTGTTTAATGTTCAAAATGTACACTCTGTTACTCAAGTGAGCTAAAGTCTTGACTCGCTGACGTGGTCGTTTCTGTGTCACCTCTCTGCTGTGTTGACGGCGACGAAAGGCGCTGGTCTCGGTGTTTTGCTCGGTGAATGGATGTATTCAAACAAATGAGAGGGTGGGAATGGACAGAATGTACTGTTCTGGGTGTGAGCGTCTAAGAACGGTCCTGGACATAACAAGACACGCCTCAAGCCGCAGATTAGATTTCCTTTTACAAGAGTTCAGAAGTACATTTGTTTTCGTCACACTCAAATTCAATTTACAACTTGTTTGCTCATAGTTGTTAAAAGTTTTAAAAGGCTTTGCATGAATTGCTGAAGCCTTTAACTTAAGTCCACATTTGTTGTCTATAAAAGGAACCCCCCCCAAAAGAAACATATGACGATGACTCCTAATTCACTGCATCCCCCTCAGAACATATTGTACCGACATGTGTTTATGTCTTTCAGTTCCTCCATTACTTGAAGTACAGTCCGTCCCGCTCTCTGTATTAACACAGCATTTATCTGTCAGCGTTCCAATTTTTTTTCTTCAAGCAAACATTGAGTATATCATGTGCAGTGACGGCATGAAACAAAGCAGCAGTTTCTGCTTTGCACTGTAGCTGTTCCTGCAGTTTTGCTTGGGTTTCCATCTGGTAAAGTATACCGTGTAACTCTCACCACCAAATGAACTCGTCATTTTCCCCATGCAGTGCTTTTTATGCCTGAAAGCACGTTGATGGCACCAGAGCATACTTTGTGACAGTAATGCTATACTGTGTAAAGCTATACCCTCCTGGTTCTATTGTTTGGCCTTATTTTCAGTGGTGTTCTATTTGAGTGCAAATGTAGGAAGATGCACATCTTTGAATAGAAAACAACTATCAGCATATTATCGTGTTCCCAGTGTTGCATTTTGCAGCCGGTTGTGTGTTGTTTTCACCTCTGTGTGGCAGATGAAAAATCATGATGTAATGCTTGAGCAAAACAGGTGACGTAATGTGCACTGCAACACTCAACCTGCTGATCTTTTCCTGCATGGACTCTATTCAATGCTTTTTAATACAGTGGATACACATAGAGCAAAGTCATTTATTTATGCTTATGAAAGATATCAAACAAAGAAATTATATAGGATGCTATAGGAAGCTCAGGCAAGTCTTTGTATATTTCAACAACACCGGGGTCTGCTATTCATCACCAGAGCCCCCCCTCTCCTCCTCCTCCTGTTTGTCTTCTCTGCTGGCATGTTACCAGGCAAGATACAGCTCCCGATGCCGTGCCTCTCTTTATGATTGGCTGGATGGGTTGCGGGTGGGCGTGGCCTAACATCCCATATATAAACATTGTTGCAGGACAAACCGCATAGTTTGGCAGCTGCTGTGTAGATGAGGCAGTGTAGGGGAAAGAGGTTACCAGATGGTTGTTTTTGCAGACAATAAGCCTTCAAATAACTATATTCTACATCGACATCGGACTTGATCAGCACCGTTGTCATATACACTGTAAGTACTATGTCACAAATTGCTTATTTTGCAGTTATTTTGCAGTTTTAACAGCTCTAAGCTACCGTCAAAGATCTTCATCCTGTAAACTTGTACTGTTCATATATTCTGTAACAAGGAATACTTAAAATGCTTATGTTGAAGTATTACTAAATTATGTTTAACTTGTAACTACTGCTGTTTATCTCGAGTTTGAGTGCTTATCTTTTTGTTTTTGTCTCCTCATAAACAGTTAACCACAGGATCAGCTGATACTGTTTAATACTGCAAAGAGGACAGCCATGCCCGCTCTCTCTGCACCCACTGGTATCAGCAGCTCAGCCTCTTCTCCAGTGGACAGCAGTCTCAGGAGGCTGTCCTGGGGTAAACTGGTTCAAAGGATGGCCGATTTCAGCACATCTGCCAACAGCAGAAGTATTGACTCCGGGTCCAACGATGGCAGCAGGAGTGATCTCTCTGACTCAGGTAAAGACCAATGCAAATGTTTCTAACACTTAATTCTGAGTGAATCAGAATTTTCCTCTTTCTTTTTTTTCCCATGGCTCCAATGCTAACCCTATTGTGTCTTGACAACAGGGTCAGATGTCTCCAGTGACCTGTCTCACTGCAATGAAGACCTGTTTAATGGCCCAATGGAGGAGACCATCCTGAAAGAAGTAGTGGACCTTATTGCAGGAAGCCTGAGAGACTCCAAAGACTCCTTACGATGTACCAAGCTGCTCATCCCCGACAAACTTCTGGAGCACATCGGACAGGAGCTCCTTCACCTGGCAGCTAGCGAGCCCTGCGGCTTAAGGGGGGCTCTCGTTGACCTGTGTGTGGAGCAAGGGGCCGTCTGCGAGAGCATGGCACAGCTGTCCGTGGACCCCTACCTTGTCCCCACCTTTCAGCTGACTCTGGTGTTGCGGCTGGATTCCAGTGGGCTGTGGCCCAAGATCCAAGGACTTTTTAGCACAAAGTCTCCTTCCACTCCAGTCGTGAGAGAAGCGATTAAACTTAGCACTGGTTTCCGAGTGATTAAGAAGAAACTGTATTGTTCCGAGGAACTGCTCATTGAGGAATGTTGAGAAATGTATGGGACTGTCGATATTTTACTGTCTGCGTTTTTTACAACGCCCAGTTAAGCTCACAGAAAGGGCCTTATTACTATAACTCCATGTGTATGATGCCTGCCTTCTGAAGTGTAAGGAGGGACTTTGTCATTGTGTAGCCTTTTGTTCCCACTGTAAGGGAGTTTATGGTACCTGGAGCAGGTGTCACATTTCAAATCACAATGTGTAACCATCATGGTATAAGTGGTAAATAGGCATTTTGCAAGTATCAAAGCGCGTACCTCAGTTTCTATTGAAACGCACAACGGCAGCTAAGCTATATGATTATAGTCACTGAAGACCATTGTGTTGTTTTTTTTCTTTTGATACATGCCAATTAATTGTAATGTACGCCAAGTGATGAATTGTACACCAGGCAAGTTGTTAGGGACCCTAGTGACCGCTTGATTAAAGCGCAAAGGCTCACCAGTGCTTACATTATGCAGTTTATGTGCAAGCTACGGCTAAGATTTGATCTTGTATCTTGTGTAGACCTTTCCTGCTTTAAACTTTATTTATTTGACATTCAAATACTCATAACATTGCACTGTTTTTGTACTTCCATGACTGCAAATAAATTATTATTTTTTAACAATTCTCTCATCTGTCTTATTTCTTGAAACTTGTCAGATTAAGATCATCCATTTGTAGTTTTATATCCAGATTCTGTATGAGGTAAAATATGATTTTGCTAAATGTAGAGCTACATATATAAAGCTATATGCCTACCCTTTGACAAACTGCCAGAATACTAATATACCTATAGATAGATGGATCAGCTGACATATGAGCCAGACATTTTATGGCACATGCACAACAATTACAAAGTTGCAAAATTGAAGAAAGTTAAAACACTGGCAAGTTAAAATTAGAAAGCGGAGGTGAAACTTCTGCTAAAAACAGCTGAGTACATTTGCAGTGAGAGAATGTGACACTGTTAGTTCCTACCAGGCGCATGTTGCTGCACGTCCCCCCCAAAATGTGAACGTGCACAAAGCCATGTTTCCTGTTCCCAGCCACAGCCAGCTCACCGGCAGACTTTACGTGCGGGATGTGCTGACTGAACTTTTGTCTCCACGTTCTGTGCTCGTCCTGCTCTGAGCAATGAGTCACGTCCAACACGTTTTAAGCATCCATATTTATTTTCATCTGGGAGTAAAAACATGGTGGAAAAGGTGCGCAAGAGCTATTTTGATAATCATTTTCTAAATAAATAATACAGAACATGAATAGCATTCTATAAACATAGGTGTGACAAAAATTGCTTTTTCCAACAGATGATGTTCATCAGAGACATTGCGTTCAAAAACTAGAACCTGTTAAAGTCCCACTTGGTGGGGAGGCACATCTCTCAATCTTCTTGGCTTTTATTGTGAAGTGCCATCAGGTCACAGCATATTATTCTATCCTGAACACAATTAAAAGAGGCAAAGTGTAAAGGGACATTTCATAATTGCTCTCTCTCTCTCTCTCTCTCTCACTCTCACACTCTCACACACACACACACACACACAGACGAAGACAAATCTCAGGTGTTCATTGTCTGACAAACCCTAGACATGAGTGTATGTTCATCAGAGTTTTCACATTATTCCTGCATAGTTTCAGAATGTGCATTTGAAGTCAAATCAGCAAACCCGACTCCTCCGACTCCTCTCCCTCGCTGATTTGACTATGTAAAAGAAAAGAGGAAGCGCTCAGTGTGGTATCTTATAAACTGCTACATAAATAACATCTGTACGACTATATCTAACCTCACTATTTTCCTGTTCCAAACTGTATTCTTGCAAAACCATAAAGTGACCACTGCTGGCTCCCATTCAAAAACTTTTTGGAGTTTTTCCAAACCCCTATCTTGTCAAGAGGACAAGCTATTTTAAGTGTTTTTCCCCTATTTCAAAACATTATAATAACATTATATTTTAATTTCACATTCCAGTTTGTGTGGTCAATTTGATGCATTCGGTGCTGGTTTGTTTGTGTTGCTTGTCGAGTCATCTTCAGTCTCCAGATTGTTAAAGCATCTATTTACAGCCAATAATCTTTTACAGCCAATAATCTTTTACAGCTAATATTTTCTTTGTGTTGACTCTGGAAAGAAGGAAAAAAAAAAATAAAAAAATCATGAAAACATTTTCACTTTGTGAAATGAAAAACAAACATGCAGCTATTGATAATAAAATATGTTCAGAAATAACAAACATGTAGAGAACTTGCTTTTACTTATGAAAGCAGCATCAACCGCGTAATGACGCTGTGATCTCGGACAGCTTGGCGCAGCTCGGTGTGCGAGCCCTCTGTGCTCTTTGGTACAGATCGTTGTCTCCAAAATAGCGGGCTCTGTAAAGCATGCCCTCCTCTGCAGGAAGTAGAAACAATTAATGAGAGGTATATGAGGGGAAATAAAAATCAGACAATGTCTTTCATTATTTTCCCAGAACTGGCAGAAACAATTAATATTCATGGTTGGATAAATAAATAAGCCCAATTTGTGTTCTTAGCAAACATACTCTGTTGCTTCTCCTTCCAGCAATTGTTGCGAAGGTTGGAAACATAATCGTCCTCCACCGTCCGCTCCAAGTTCCTCAAATTCAGTCCAGTGAACTCTCTGGAGAACTGCTCCCCCACATAATATGGCACCTTCAGGTTCTCAGTCAGCCTCCTCTGTGTGTAACCTGCTGACCTGCGTGACGATAGGACGAAAGTGTGGGAGAGAGATCCAATGACTAATGACAGATGACAGATCTGGTACCCGTCTGTCTCTGTTAACATGAGTCATGGCTGACAAAGGCTCGCAGAAAGTGTATCTGAAACACAAAGGCAAGCAAAATGGAGGGAGGCCAGACAAATGGAGCCAGCAATCCTTGCAAACACAGAAGAGCTCTGTGATTATTTGGAATTAATTGAGGCAGCACCAAGATGTTCTTTTCTCAATCAAACAAGAAAGTCATTACAATGGATCTGTCTCAGGAAGCAATGTAACTGAAAGTACTATGAAAGTAAACATTTGGTTAAGCTATAAATCAGTGACATTCTCGCTCTTACAAAAATAGCAAACAAATATAACAATTATGTTATATTATATTAGTGTTGTTATTTAACATTCTTCTTGGGCAGGTGTTCGGAACACGGGATCACACTCACGGCCTGAAGCTGAGGCTGTACGGGGGGCTGTTGACCATGATCTGACTGAGGGCCGACACAATAACAAGGATGATGATGGGCATGACCTGCACGAAGAGAGCAAGGCCTCCCTGCAAAGAAATCAGTTCAGTGTCAAAACCCCACAGCTGAATCAATCACTTTGTTTTAAGAAAAATCTCTGAAAGACACTTGAATATTACTGAATTTCACCTCAAAGGTAAAATGACAAATAACTCAACGTCGCCCCCTGCTGTTTAAGAAGAACTTTACATTATTTGCACATCTTCTGTTTGCAGGAGCTCTAATAACAACATCAAACTCACTTCCCGCTGTCGCTCTCTTCCCTCTCGCCTTTGGTAACGCATCCGCCCATTAGTGTACACATTAGCATTACCTAGATCAATGTAGCACATAATAGACAGATCACAACGAGTATGACAATGAAAACACTGTGTCTCACAAGCTTTGGCATGAAAACACAAAGCAGCGGCACTTACTTGATGGGTAACCTCCACCAAAGAACATGTTAAAGAGGTCTTCAGGTGAAATATCTGGCTCAAAGTTTCCGTTGTCTGGGCTGTGACTTGATGGATGCCTCTTCTCGTCGCCACATTGATCATACTGTTGTCTTTTGTTGGCATTACTCAGAAGAGAATACGCATTCCCGATAGCTGTTGGGAGCGAAACATTTAAATTAATCAATTAAAATGAAGTCAAATTATGTTTTTATCATCATTAATAAGGGCAGCTTCTGTAGCCATAATTACAGCCTCTATTCAGGCTTTCTGCACTAACGTCTGTGATGAATGAAAGTTCATGCTGGTCACCTTTAAACGCCTCTGTAGCACCAGGAGCGTGATTCTTGTCTGGATGGAACTTCAAAGCAAGTTTTCTATATGATCTTTTGAGTTCATCCTCAGAGGCGTCTGCCTGGACCCCGAGGATTTCATAGAAGTCTCTACATTGTTTTATCCTGTGTAGAGAACACGGGGTTCTCAGTGTCAGCTGTCGTATCAAGGCTAAAAATATGTCATATGAGTCTTGACATGATCGTCAGCCTTACCTCCTCACAGCGTCTAGCTGGTCTGCCGAGTAGGATTTTGAGGTGTCTGAAGACTTTTCTTCAGGTCTGGTATCCTCGCTGTTGCTCTGCCGCTGTCGAGGCCCTGAGCCCCCACTGAAGTCCGAGTCGCCGCCTTGTCGAGATGTAAATCCATTCTTTGCAATTAGCTCCAGTAGTACTAGAAGGGACACAATAACAGTGTTGTGAACATAAAAAGATATTCAGACATGCATTCAACAGGGGCCCCCTTGTAAAAGAGATTCTAAATCTAAATGGGATTATCCTGGATGAATAACGGTTAAATAAATTAAATGTATTTTTATTGTAAATGTGTATTATTGGTCCTCTTGGTCTGGAGATGGGAGGGTTGGTTAAAGAGATATTATTATTGTAAATTCAATGACACATAAACTGGTTCCCTGGGATCTAGGGGTCTTTGTGCTGCTCTGCCACTCTTGCCCTGTAGTCAACAGACTTTCTAGGCTTAGCCATCTAATGGAAAAGCAACTGACAACACATCGAGGACAGCGTTTCACCCAAAGAACATCTGTTTCATGTTGAGCAGGTGCACAGAATAATGCTTGCACAATAGCTACAGCAGGATGCTGATTTGTCATGAAATTACAACATTATGGCGGCTAGCTCGTTAGCTCGTTAGCTCGCAAAAGGCCCCGGCTACATGCGCTGCAGAGCTCATCCGGGATGCAGGTGATGCTGCAGGTGATGATGCTGCAGACCTCCCCGGCTGAAGCGCCCCCTTTCCTACAGGCTCGGCCATCTTAACACTCACCCTTCGCTTTCTCTGTCGGGAAGAGCCTCTGCGCCTTACCCAGGAACCTCTGCGCCTTCTCCGGCTGGTTGTTGGTCAACGCCGCGGTTGCAATGTCGATGCAGCGCTCGGCTTCGTCCCTGTTTACCTCCATTGCAGCGGGCTGAGCGAACCGGACCAGAGGTAAATACGGGCGCCTGCTTATGACGTCAGGCAGATGCTGCAAATAGAACGCCCGTCAGTTTTTGTCTTTTTTTTTGTGTTGCTTTTTGCTGAAAGCTGACGTTCATATACGTTACGTCTGCACCACTGATGTATAAAGAGAGGTTTGCATGATATGAGAGAGTCGACTCCCTGGCTCTTTACCCCACTAGATGGAGACATAACGTCTGTCTTTAACTGTGAAAACTTGTGTGTGTGTGTCAACCCTTTTTTGAATTAGAATCCTGTAAAACATTTGTAACTGTCTCCTCAGTTCATAATGGAGTGAAATTAATCTCAAAATAGTCACAAATGTGCATTACGTGATCTACAAATGAGAAATAAGATTTAAAAATGTGGACAACGATTAGTGCGTATTCCCAAATGTGCAAGTTCCAACAAATACCAACCTGTTTGAACCGTGATGTACACACATGTACAACAGCAAATGCACACATCACAACCTCAATGAATATTAATATTTATGTGCACTTTTTTTTTTTTTACTAAGGTCTGATAATATTCGCATTCGGAGAGTTTCCTGTGTATACAAATGTCTGAACATAATTGTTTTATTATTTTGTATTTATTTACAGATTATTAAATGTGTGCGCATGGATCGCCTGATACGCACGGATCAGTTTTACAAGATCAGGTTACATTTACGCGTGGAGACCATGAGTCATATGGTGGAGACTATTTTCACGGTCTGCAGCTCCACACACATCCACAAATACATGGTGCGTTTAGGTGCTAGTGGAAAACGCGGCCATCTCGTCGATTGGTGAAAACTTGAATAATTTCAAAGTGAGAATGACGTTTTTCTAAAGTGATGTCTGAAGATTAAAACCCTGTCGGTACTTGGCATATGTGAGAGATACGTAGGTTGAACAGTACATTCATGTAATATATCCTCCTATATGGATTGTTAACTAATAAAAATGCTACAAAAGTACATGTTATCAGGAAATGGTGCAGCGAACACTCTGCAGGTCAGGGTATTGTATAATTACTGTATCATCACCATTATTTCATCACTTTTACTAATCTTTATTTTTACCATAATTTCTCAATTTATTATATGCCTCTTATTTTGATTGCTGTTATAGAACGATATTGATGAGGTGCATGAAAAGTAACGTAATATTATTTGCAGTAGTGTTAGGAGTTTTGATTGAAAGCGTGATTGCTAAAACAGGGAAATAAATAAGTTTATGTTCATATATATATACTTTTGGATATATATTTATATTGTACATAGTCGTTAAATGTTTATACTAACATCTGTTATACTTTTTTTGTTGTCCTTATTTGATTTTTTATATTTTTTTGTGTAGGTATGTGCGTACGTTGAGAGCAAAGTGAAAACCCGGAGTCAAATCCCTTGTATGCGTAGTGCGTACGCATACATGGCAAATAAATCTGATTCTGATTCTGATAAATTAAATCAAATCAAATGAAATCATATAGTATTACATTATGTAATGTAAGGCATATTTGTGACCATTTAGGGACCAATCTCACTCTATATGTCTAGACAGTAGCTGCGGATCACCAGAGAAGGTAAATGTATATCTGGCAGAAGAATGAATAAAAGGTGAACAGCAGATAACCAGGCAGCCAATCAGAGTCCGAGGTTGAGGCGGCATCCGTGCGCTGATTGGTCGATCGCACTGCTTCTACTGATGCGTTTGCTGCGAAGCCAGCGACCACTCTCTCTTTCACCGGTTGCAGTACTTTCCACACCTATTCCTCTCCCTTCAACAGCCGGAATCTCTTTCCTACTCGTCTGCTTCTCTTCGGTGAGTTTTTTTATCTTCCGTTAAGTTACTCTACAGGTGTAATGTGAGCGTTACGCAACGCAGCAAATGTCGAAGCCGTACGGTGGGAACATTGTGTCAGCATCATCGATACATTACATCCTCTTCCTCTGCAGCGCAGCGGGCTTTATTCTGCTTTTATCACTGAAACACGGATATTACCGATTTATCTTGTCGTTCTTATTTTTATTCATTTTCTTTTTTTGAACCGCCCAGAGCATCAAGCACCCAAACCGCAGCCACGATGACTGAGGCGTTGGTGAAGAAGCAGCACAAGTCGAGCAACGGAAATGTTCTTCCAGAAGCCACCAGGGAAGACGTGTTTGACCACTCATACAGAGAAAAAGACGGGCCCAAACCTCCCTCGACCATCGTGTGGACAAACGTCGTTTTGATGACTCTGTTGCATATAGGTGCCGCTTACGGGGTGTCCGTCATCCCTTCAGCATCCCCTTTGACCTTACTTTGGTGTAAGTAAATTCCTACCTGTTACAGTATTTTTTTGCAAAGGGGTGGGTGTTTATTTTTGGGCCGGAATACAGTGATTTATAACGAAATCACAGCTGTTATGTCACCGCCGAAAGGTGGCTGAGCGGATGTTTGCGCACGCTCCTCCCAGTATTCTGCACGTAGTGGGATTATAGATCAGGCCAAATATCACCCGAGATTTCATGTCACAGCAAGTCTTTTAAAGCTGCGAACTACACAGCGGGCGCTTCTCATAAAATGAACGTATACTTCTTATTAACAACAGAGACCAACTATCATGTTTGTTATTTTATAATTAAGTAACGGTATCATAGGACAAAGAGTGATTACACAAGCTGCATTCTGCTGTATTACTTGACAAAAAATGTCCTTAGAGTTCATTGGAATATGTATTTTCTATGAATGTTAAAACCACAGAGGCTGCACTTATGAATAGAGATTTCCAGTCATGCAAGCATGAAACGCTTGTATCCATTCAGTCAGCATCCGATATGACGTAGTTACATTACCAAGTGACTGTCACAGCTTCATGTAACTTTCCATGTTTATTTAAACTCTCCTGAGATAAATAGACCAGTACAAACCACTTCAGTCAGAGGCACATTTGAATGATCTTCAGCTACACCTACCGTGCAGGAATGCTGGTGTGATTCATTTGATTGTGTTGGGGAGATCATCTTGGAACAAATTCCCAAAATATGTTCCCTTTGATAAAAAGGAAAGGCCTTGTAAGCTAAAATGAGGTGAAACAATTGCAATAGTAATAATTTCAGCTTTTTGAATGACTATTTTACAGTTTAGTGGGGTGATCTACCCTTTAGTTACACATATATAATAATGTAACATGGATGACTCACTTGCAAAATATCACTTGTTGCAGGATTATTCGCAGACCTAACACTGACAGTATAAGTGTACAGAAAACACCTGATGCTTAGATATTGCAAATGTGCAGTATTTTAAATGCTAGCAGTACTAATTACTTTCTGTCTTTGTCCCCACAGCCTTACTTTGCTTTTTCATAAGTGCTTTAGGAGTTACTGCCGGAGCTCATCGCCTGTGGAGCCACAGATCCTACAAGGCCACATTACCTCTAAAGATCTTTCTTGGTTTAGCCAACTCCATGTCATTTCAGGTACACACACTCACCTCTGTAATAACAGCAGTTTTCATTACCGTGTAACGACCACGTTGTGTCTGCAGTGTATGTAATCTCTGTCTTTACCTGAACCCACAGAATGATATCTTTGAGTGGGCTCGAGACCACAGGGTTCACCACAAGTATTCGGAGACAGATGCTGACCCGCACAACGCCGTCCGGGGCTTCTTCTTCGCTCACATTGGCTGGCTGATGCTGCGCAAACACCCCGACGTCATTGAGAAGGGAAAAAAGCTGGAGCTCAGTGACCTGAAGTCTGACAAAGTTGTAATGTTTCAAAGGAAGTAAGTGGCTTCAGTCAATGATTGATTTTACACCTATGGGAGGAGGTAGTGTGTAGCGTGGACAGTAAACAATCATAAGTGTATTTCGTTATTTTAGTCTCTGGTGTGTCAAATACAAATATAGAGCAAAGAAAGACCGATTGAACTTGTTAACCCATGCTGCTGCAGACTTGTGTCTGTGGTCCTTCTGGTTTAACAAGGTGACAATTACTAACATGTCTGTCGTGCATGTTGAGATCGGTTCACAAGGTCGACTTTAAGGAAAACTGTCACGTTGAAGAAAGAGATGGCGCGGGGAAAAAAATCCAACGTCTGACAATTGTGTGTTTATGCCTTACTGAGTAAACAGCTCCATTCATTCTGCTCTCCACCCACTGTGTCTCTTCGACAGGTATTACAAGCCGTCTGTGCTGCTCATGTGCTTCTTCGTCCCCATGTCCGTGCCCTGGTACTTTTGGGGGGAGTCTCTGTGGGTGGCGTACTTCGTCCCAGCTCTGTTGAGGTACACCTTGGTGCTGAACGCCACCTGGCTGGTCAACAGCGCGGCTCACATGTGGGGGAACAGGCCCTATGACAAGGGCATCAACCCCAGGGAGAACAAGTTTGTCACATTCAGCGCTATAGGTATGAAACGCAAATACATCATTGAAATAGGAATTGTTAGACTCATGACTGTCAGGAAAGTGTCACCTCTAGAAAAATACCATTCACTTTAAGAGTTATGCGTTGCACCTGCTGCCTACATTTGGCTGCACAGTGGGTTCAAGAATCAGTGCGATGTATGTCAAATAGTTACGACCTAAACCAGTCCGGCAGCCGATAACGGTAAAACGGTGTGCAATATCACAAAACAAATGGCCGACTCATTTGAAGGCTGATTTAAACATTTTTATTTATTCTGAAGATCACAGTTATTCCCACTGGATCCACCCACAAGAATGCTAGTGCCTTGAACAACCAATAGGAGTCACTGGTGTGGAAACAATGGAGATTTTAAAAGACCTGGATGTTCTAAGATGGCACCCAGTTCTTGAACGTTGTTCACCAAAAATAGAATTAAAAAACAAAGAAAAATTGTATGCTTCAGTGGTTTTAGGCTAAGCCGACTGACTCCTTACTGGTAATATACTAATATGAATGTTGAAGACTTTTTATTCCGAACTGCACTTTCTGAACAAATATAATCTAATTTAGGGAAAACAAAAAAGCGATCTCAGAGAGCGGCAGACAGAAGGGTCTACCTAACGTACTCTGCTAATGTTAGCTCCACAGGTTCTTGCGTAGAAATGTTTCGATGATTTGCTCACCGCTGATTTCCTTGTAACTTACAGGTGAGGGATTTCACAACTATCACCACACGTTCCCCTTTGACTATGCAACAAGTGAGTTCGGCTGCAAGTTGAACATTACCACTTGTTTCATCGACGCCATGTGCTTCTTGGGCCTGGCCACGGACCCCAAGAGAGTGTCCCACGAGCTGGTCGCGGCCCGATCACAGCGCACCGGAGACGGAAGCCACCGGAGTGGCTAAGGTCGACGAATTGCGGTCAGCTTCGAGGGAAGAACTATCGACAAGAAGAAGCTTCACAGCCCTTTGACAGCTATACATTTCTCATCCGCTGAAGATAAAGGTCATCTTCATGAGGGCCTTGACAACATTTTGTAGCTGTAACTAAAAAAAAAACCACATTTTGCGAAGCTCTTTGCCTTGGTTTCTGTTCAGACAGACCATAGTCTTGCAAAGATGCTTTAAACCGGAAGTAGAAACATTTTAAACGTCAACTTCATCCTCTGCTGTTTTTGCCACTTTTGGTGTGCATCCTTCGTGCAGGGTCAGTCATTGTAGCCGATCATTTTATGTAAGTATTACTTAATTGTTAATCAAAATAGATAAGAAGTGGAGCTGTGAAAATATGGAGTAACAATGTTTCATCTGATAAGATATGCTACTTATAAGAGACGGTTGTCATTGCTTGTTTACAGCCAGTTTGTTGCCGTTCTCATACGTGGAGAATTCACTTTTTGAGCGCTTTAAGATCTCGGAGAAAAAAAAGGGATGAGAGTTTGAATGATGTTGTGCTTTAATGAAATATGGCACGTGATGGAAGAGTGAGGGAATGTGTTGCAGTATGTACCCAAATATGTAGAAAAAACAAACACATACTGTATTTAGTCTGTGTAGTAAATGGATCGAGTATTCCCCAGACAATATAGGTGAGGAATTCATCATTAAATACAAACTGCCCTTCAATTTTACCAGTAAGATACATTTGAATTTAGAACCATGCCATGTTTAATCAACGTCCTTGTGTTTTTAGTGAATATATCATAGTGCCAAGAGCGTGCCAATTGTCGACATATTTACAAGCATCCTATTGGTCCACGAGAGCACACTTAAGTCGATATTGCTTCTTCAGCCGGCATCATTGTGGATGTTTTTTTTTTTAACATTGTGGCATCAGTGGCTTTGCATCCGCTTTCATCCAACACGTCCCGTCTTTTGTCCAGAAACATCTGCAGCAGAGATCTCATTGGTCGATGTAGCAGCCAGTCATGTGACAGTTCTGGTGTTGCAAAAACAACATGCCACCCATGCATGATGATATACTGTCGTAGGTGTTTGTGGTGAGGTGTTTTATCGGTGACTCTGATGATGGCAGAGCCGTGTCTATTTTTGTAACGTACTGTGGAGCCGCATCGCTTTTCGGATCATCAGAACTGTTGCCGTGGTGATTTCTGAGACGGGACCGGGTTTCCCTTTATGTCCTGCAAAGCTGATTGTCATTGCTAAATTTCAGGTGCATCAATGTTAATGCTCATCTTCAATTCTGGTGTGCGGAATGCTTTTATTATCTTATTTATGTATTTATTTAGTTTTTTTCCCCCTTATTGACTTTGAAGAACGATTGCTCTAATCGCAACCAGTTTTTTGCACTCCAACATTTGACAGTAAAATAAGTCAAAAATCTGAGCTCCTGTTTATTTTATAAGAGTCAGGATACAACCTAATGCCTTATGACTTGCATCCATTCCTGATCTTCTTCGCGCCAAATCTGACCACGGTCCATGTTTACAGGCTGAAGCACCAGATGGAACATTGTTTTTATATTCTGAAAAAACACATTCAATTTAGGCAAATTGACAACATCGATCGACAAAAATAAAGTGCTTTAAATTAAAATAGAGGATCGAAGTTTATATTCCAAGAATACAAATGAAAAAACGCCTGCTGCAAAATGTTCAATCAACAGATTTAACCTGCAAAAATATGGGCCCTGATGTGCCGACTAGTTCCAACCCACCGGGATGTGAGAGCATCATCAGAGCACTTCACAAGCCATGCAAACAACTCCTGCTGCCCAGAACCAACATGTTCCTAATGACGAGATCAAAAGGTTGTCAGTCTGAATGATGTCAAATCTCAACTGTACTCTATTCTGAAATAAAAATTCAACAATATTTTCAATACACACAATTAACAGTTGTTGTTCCTCTTTTGTTCTGTTTTTATTCATTGTGTCTCTGATATAAATCCGCACTGCAAGAGAAGCTTTGGTTTACACACACACACGTAGATTATTCCTGTAAAGCTCCTCTTAAATGTGTTTTTTTAAATTCAGATTCTGGTACATGTGGACCTTAGTGCTTAGCTTGGCTAATGGCTGCAGGCCCATTACAGTCGAACAACAGCAAGCCACCTGCAGCAAGCATTTAATCCTGATTCTGTGAAGAAGGAAATGCTGACAGGGCTGGATCCAGGCGTCATCATTACACAGTATTGAGGAAGAAGCCCGCTCTTCTGTTGGTGTTGCAGGATATCTGTGGTGAAGAATTCAACACTTCCAGTTTGCCACTGACATACGTGTGCAAGTCAAATATACCCCCAACTATTTAATACTGCAATTCTTGACCCTTGCCTGCAGACTGATAAAGTGCCCAAATATGTTCAACGGTTTAGAAAGAGCAGAGAGGAATGTATAGGACCAGTGTGCTGCCCACTACCCACATACACTACATCATCCTTTTACAGGCCGAGGAGATTGGTTTGTGGATGTCATGTCATAGGTGTTGAGCAAAGTTCCTCAATGCTGAAACAAGTTAGTTCATCGTTTTAGTCACTCATGAAGCAAAAAAAAAAACAGAAAAAGCCTGATAGCATCTCAAAAGTGAGGACTTCCTCTTGTGTAATCATAACTTGAATATCTTGCTTTGCAGTCTTACAGTCTGGGAATGTTCACTTGTTTTATAGAGTAAACAGATAATCCATTCATTTTAACATCTTAATCGATAATAAAAATAATTGTTAGTCGCAGCCTTCACTTCTAGTGGTGGAAGGAATACTTAGATCCTTTCCATTAGTAAAAGTAACAATACCACGAACTGCTCAGTTTATGTGGAAATACTCAAACTCTTTTACTTAAGTAAAAGTAGAATTTGAAAATATACTTTTTAATACAATTATTGGATTATACTTATTGATGCAACTGTGTAAGCATCACTTTAATATTACTAAAGGTGGAGCTAATGCTAGCTACTATTTAATCTATAATAATAATACTTCAGAATGTACTTGTTGGTTATATTTTGTATTAATAATGTGACTTTGCAAAGCAACTGCAGTTGTCAGATACATTTTCCATTTAGCATGCAGAAGTAGAAGTATAAAGCAGCATGGAATGGAACTACTTCACTGTACTTTGGCAGCATTATGAAGTACTGATTTATAGTAGTTGGCCATGTCAAAGTTACACTCAACACATTGCAGAATTATTAAACTCTTGAGGCTACAGTGTCCCAGAGAGGCGGAGTAACATCCTGACTCGTGACTCTGCTGTGGTGTGATGTGTGGTGAGGTAACATTATGTTAGCGTCACCCCAGAGGGAGATCACGGGAGGTTACTGCAGTTGGTGATCACGGGAGGTTACTGCAGTTGGTGATCACGGGAGGTTACTGCAGTTCAAACTCCCCAAAAAACACATTCACGCTACCCGGCTCACAGCGTCTGACTCCAACCGGCCAATCAGCAGCGAGGTCCTGATTTATGATCCTCCTGCGCCAATGGAGGAAGGGCGCGTGAACAATTACGCGACGAGTACATGTGAATTTACATGTGAAGTAAAGATAGACATGTCTGAATGTGAAATCTGGGGACCTGGTAACAAATAAAATAGACATTTTATTTGAGCTTCCGGTCTAAACAGACCCTCGTCAGAGCATTCTGCATTACTAATGCAGTGCAGGCAGGTAAAAAGTCTCATGTCAGACATTGAATGCAACACACCTGTGCACACCCTGGTGGTAAGAAGCTCCACCTCCTGGGGAACTGCCGCCCTATTTAATGCTGAATGGAGTACTGTGAGGCATGCAAATGGGAAAACAGAAAGAGGCGAAACAGTAAATATAGACAAATACACACAACCAGGAAGCACCCTGTAGAAGTAATGTCATCATCTGGTAAATGGGGCTTTTAGAGGAGTCAGGCTTGAGTCATCATTAATCAGAGATTACAAGATCTATATAGTGAATCATTTTCTTCATGCATTATAGAGTAATAAACCATTCATCAGTACAAGGATTAAGTGACCAAAATGTTTTCTTTGTGATGAATAAAGTGTCATGGTCTACTCACTTTCTACTTAGTCACCAATTTTGCATTTAATATTAACAAAGGGATCACAGGTTGCTCACTTTCTAATAAAGCAACAGGACACTTTGTAACCCCCAAAGTTCTTCTTATTAATGACCAATAACCTTTCTTAACCATTAATAAAGCCATATACCCCTTCTGAATAGCGCCTTATTAGGTACATGTATGAATTACTATGTCAGAAGAAATTGCTAAAGCGTCAACATTTTTGGATTTAAGTTTTATTTGAAAAAGATACCGACATGAGTAAAGTAAGCAACGTGGATTGTATAAATATCTGTGCAACCGAAATGGGCACACGGAGGCACTTTACTGCCTTCTGTTGCCATGATACACCAAACTACCCAGCTTTATGTCCAGCTGCAAACCTCAGAATATCACATGTTCTCATTCGTCGGTTCATTTGTGTTGGCATCATCGTACGATCTAATCTAAAACAAAATATTTCAGAGTTACAAAAGGATAAGACGTAGGTGGAAAGATGAGTAAGAGCATCGTTAGCAGGGTGAAGCACAGACGTCAATTCATTCGCAGTTCAACATAAATTAATGTCATTTGTGAAATCAGCAGGGAAAACATGCACACTGAAGAAAGTCTGAAAGTCTCACACAACGTATCAGGAAAATAGCAGTGCTAAGAAATCAAAAATCAAACAGCAACTTGACAATCAGCGTATGGCATCCGTCTGCAGCGCTTTGGCCCAAAGGAACCTCGAGGTAAAATCAACCGGACACAATCCATTACAGCAGGTGAGCAGAACAATCAGTATTTATGCGAGTGTTTCCTTCATGCTTGTTGTGATCGATACACAGTATCGGTGCGTTTTCTCCCTTACAGAAACTACACCGACAGGACAGATAGTAAGATCAACCCAATTTTAATTTGCACCATTGTCACCCCCTTCTGTGGACGTATAGGAGCTGCTATCCCCAGATGTTTTGTTTTAGAGCGCTGCATGTATTCAGTCAAAACTTAAAAATCGAGGAAAAATATGCACCAGTGTGATGTGGACTGAAAACGCAACTACAAACACCGCCTTGATTCAAACTTTGTATATTACACCAAACCGTTGAATTTACAGAATCACAACTTTCAGAATACATTCATTTTATGGTAAAATCACCACAGCAACATGGACAACTCTCTACAAAAATCCACCTCACTGCCCAAATCAGCCACCAGGAAGGAATATGGAGTCATGAAGACCACAATCTGCAATATCATCAGTAGTTATTCTCATCATCATCATCAGGTCAAAAAGAAATAAATACATATATAACAATATGATAACACTGAAGTCTAGTTGGTGGTGCTCCCCTCCCCCCCTTCCAGGGGTTAGACGCCCAGCTTGTTGGCGATGGTCATGACCACTTTGAGGATGGGCATGAAGGCGGAGATCTCGCTGAAGTTGCTGCTGCTGACCACCTGGGTGTGGACCTCCAGACCCCGCTGGTAGTTCTGGCTCGCCACACAGCGGCTGATCTCGTGGAGCCCGTTCAGAATGTTGTGAGAGAGCTGAGACATCGGCAGGGGAAACATTATCGCATGTTACTATGTGGCACCTGATGTTAAGCCTATAGAAAGTCAGAAAATTCACAGTGGCCACAAAGACATCTTCACACTGCATGTTTTGTCTCACCAACAGTCCAAAATGTATGTATATTTTTTTTGCATTTTTGCTGAATTGAATGTTTACGTAGTCTTTTGTTATTGTAATGATTGAAGCTGTAAATAAAGACCTACCCGGCTTTACAGGAACTATGATGTTGGTTAATTCTATCGTCTTTGTCTCGACCGCCAGGAGAAGTGGTTGTTCACTTTTATACTCTGATGTGTTCGTTAAGCTTTAGCTTCCATCTTTATTTTTTTTTGCTGCTGAACGCATTTAGTAGACCTTTTTGTCTTCTTCTCTCTGAAATGGCTTTTTTTGTTTGCCCAATAATTGGGTAATATTCGTTCAGGGAGGGCAGTTAGTGACAGTGTGGGCTCCATGGTAGCTCTGACAGCAGGGGGCGGGGCATAGCGAGTTCTTTGGTCTGGGTAGTAAGAGGATTTTCACTCAACTTTTAACTTTAGCTCATGGCTAAATCATTTTCCTTGATAATAACCTCGTGTGCATGTAATCATTTCTTACCGACTGCTCTCTCAGCTTGTCGTACAGGTATCCCAAACGTTTGGCGGCATCATCAAGTTTCCTTTTTGTTTGCTGAAAAAGGGGAAATATTTGAAGTCATTTTATATGCAATAAACCCCAAACTTTCTCCTAGAATCAATGCAAGACTTTCGATGCAGCCGCACACACTCAACAGTGAGACTTACTGGGTCTCCCGCTGCGAGCTGGCAGCGCTGCACCAGGCTGTCAAAGGTGGATTTGAGGACCACGTGTTCAGCGGGGATTTCTTTCTGCTCCACCCTCTCTGCTGGCAGCTGCTGGAGAAGCTGAGGAAGAAACAAGGACACAAATGAAAAGGTGTTGACAGTGTTTTTGCAGAGTGAGCGATCAGATAACAGCCCCGTGTCACACACCAACCTGCACGCTGGGCTCCTGGGGGGCTCCGGGGGGCACTTGGGCACGGGGCTGAGGAGCCTCCACGGGGAATCCCATCACAGGGGCAGTGATGGGGGCTGGTGGGGTGTAGTTATCAGGGAGCTGTAAGATACATCCAGTCAGGGACAAGTAACACTGAAATCAATCATTTATTTATTGTTTTTCCTTTTGCTACTTTGAGGAGGAACTCCACAACAAGCTGACTCATGTTTGTTAGATGTTGTCTGTCTGGTTTTTGGGGTTGAACAGGTAGCAGATTTATCACAGTTTGCCTCTGCTGCTGGAAACTAGGTTCATGAGAGCACAATCCCATGTCTCTGAGTGCGTGTTACTCTTCATGACCCCTTTCAAATTACATCTAGTCATTAAATTCATGGCTATTAATCAAATATTCATCAGTGCAGCTTAACGAATGCACATTACATAATTGAACTGAGCCGTTGTTGAGTTGAATTATTTAACTTTGCCCACAACTACGACACAGCAAGTTTGATTTGAGCTATGCTAACAGCATTGGTTGTAGACTGGAATACTAAATGAAGGAAACGCATTTTAAAGCAATATTCTAATTAATTATATTTTAAAGAAAATAATACACAGACTATTTTGATGGTGATAAATACACAAATACCTTCTTCTTTCTGGGTCCACCTCGTACTGCTGGTGGGTCGTTCCAGCCTTCTTGGGGTCCTAAATCAGAAGAATTTGAATAGTGACTAGAGGCATTTTTTTTGTGCTCGCACTCCAGCAGTCAAAAATTGTCAGCACAAGACAACCTCTTAGTCGACACGGCAAAAACATGTCAATAAGCCAAAGACTCTAGCAGCTTATGCGGAAACAAAACGGCAAAAAACGGGCAAATGTTCAGGTAGCATCCTAATGATCACTCAACAGTAACAATATCCCAATGCTGAATAATAACAAGCATCTCATGAATATCTTTTGGAGCTCAAACATGTATTTATCAATTGAAAATGTAACAAAATGTCTCCGCTACACCGTTCATATGCTAACTGCTCGACACCTGAGCTTTTTAAAAAACGGAATTCGACAAACTCTCCGTTAAACAAACAGAACAATTATTCTTCAAATCAAAACAAACTTTAAAAAAATAAGACCTACATTGTCTTGATTTGAGACTGGAAGATGTGGTTTTGTTTACTGTGTTTTAAGCTGACATCCATACACGTAGATGAAGTCAACACATTTCCCTCAAGCATACAGCTGCAAAAGCCACAAAAAAATACACTGAGTGACCAGAAAATTAAACTTGTATAATGCCGCGCAATCTAAAACAAAAGTGTGTTTTTGTGTCGTACAGGTTTTTCTCTGGTCACTCAAGTGTATATTCGGATGCACTCTTATTCCATATCCAACCCTAACATTGTCACCTTGATGGTCACACTGGGAATTCAGCCAGGGAAAGAATCCTGCAAGTCAAATGAGGTGGACAGCTGAATATGATTCAATAAGCATCAGCGACAGAGTCCTGCTAACATCTAAGTCTAGCAACATGAGATCTACCTGTAGGAGGAGGAGCAACAGCTGGGGCCGAGAAGGGCTTCACAGCAGGAGCTCCGGGGCCTCCCTGTGGGTACCCCGATCCGAGAGGGGCATAGGGACCGGACGCCATGAGGGGCGCAGGCCCCTGGTTGTGGAGGGTCCCTGGGTACATGGGAACTGGGGCTCCGGGCTGGGAGCCGGGTGGCATGGGGCCCGTGGGTGAAGAGGTAGACGGCATGAAGCTTGTCGGTGGCACCCCGGGGCTGGGCATGGTGAACAGGCCTCCAGGGGTCGATGACGGAGGTGGGAGCCGAGGTCCTGATAAGTTAGGAGCTGGCATGGAAGGACCTGTAGGAGGGAAGCCTGAGGGTCCCCCGACGGCCATAGGCTGAGGCTGGAATGGCTGACGAGGAAGGAAACCTACGGAAGGACAAGTGCCATTAAGTCTAACTATAAAGCAAGGAAGCAAGTCTGTCTGTCCCTCACATAACTCCAGAACCGCTCATCTGATCTAGCTGAGGACCCATGGGAGTGCTTCTGTCAAATTCGGTGCTGGAAGCAGAATCGAACCCGTGTGTATTTCCTTTAGACTAAGTTAAAATCCTGCATTCCTATTTTCACTTCAAATGAAAGCAAGGCCTTAACGGCACAATCTACCTAAGGTTACTGAACTCTGTTCGGAGTTTTCAATTCTAAAAATAAATCGGCCTGAAATACCTGAAAGTAGAATACAACATCAAACCTGGAGCCGAAGCAGGATGTTGAGGGTAGGGAGGCCTCAGGGCTGGGCGGGTTGCACTGGGCGGCAGTACATGAGAAAAAGGCGGCAGACCAGGCCCGGTGTTGGTTGGAGCTTGTGGTGTGAAAAACGACGGCATAGGAGGCTGCTGTTGGGCAGCCTGGGAAGGAGCAGAGGGCTGGTAATGACTCTAAAGTGTGTGGGGTGGGGGAGAAATAATACTATGATTTAAAGAAAAGTTCAAACATCAAACTCGTAAAAATATATGATTTAATGCTTTCGATTGCTCATAAATTTATACCAGATTTTGTGCTTTTGGTGTAGGAGTGTGAGCAGCAGGAGTGGGCTTGGCTGTGGACACATCGACTCTGTTGAGGGAGTTTGGCCTGTGCTGTCCGACGGCAGCCTCTTCCTGAGCGTGGAACAGCCTGTCTTTCAGCATTGTGATCCCAGCCTGGGAAGACAAAATTGTGTCAAAAAACACAACGGTTTGACTTACCCGTTTTTGGGGAATAGAAATGTGTTTGCTGCTATGCCTCTTACTTGGCCTGAGTTCTCAGGCAGGTAGGTCATGGCAATGGCCAGACTGCCCTCGGCAGCCAGTATGCCAGCGTAGCAGGTTAGCTTCTCGGCCAGGATGGGGCTCTGGATGTCAACCTCGCTGTTGCGGAGGCGTTCGATTGACTTACGCAGCATCATTACTTTTTCAACCAGGTCCTGAAAAATACACAGAGACACAAAGGTCACTGCGAGTGCTACATCCTACGCATTTTCAGTGCATGGCACAACAGTGTAGTTAAAAACAGTATTTTGTTGCTGCAAAGCAGAGACAAAAGATTGTACCTCTAGACCAAGAGGGGAGGAGCAGTCTCTATGCAAGGCCCAGCACTCCACTAGCTTCTCAATGTTCCCAGAGCAGATGTAGCACAGACAGGCCTGCAGGCAGCGCTTCTCCGTCCTATCTTGCTCCAACCTACCTCCCAGGGTATCTAGCAAGAAGAATTGCAGATTTAAACGATGTTAGAGACAGAGGGAAGGCTGACATTAGAGCAGGGAGGCCGAGTACAAAGGGAGATTGTTATTCAGTGAGCAAAGCAATTATTCACAGTTTGCCTGGAAGCGAGGCAAGTCGCAGCACGACCGATGTGGGGCCGCACTTGTGAGCAACTTACCGCACAGACGGGCAAAATCTTCAGGGTGAGCATAAGTCAGCAGAGCAGCGAGAGCCTCCTTCCAATTATCTAACTCACAGCTTTGCACTATGTCTCTCCAGTTCTGGGTCACCACTGACGATATGAGCTGCAGTTGAGACAAGACACATTAAACGAAATGCTTTTCCTGTGATTGCACAAACTGAAACAGAATGAATCAAATAAGACTCCTACCATTGAAATGCTGTTCTTTTGCTTGCTTAGGTATTTTTGCTGAGTTTTCTTGAGCAGCTCCTCTCCTCCGCTGATGGACAAGAGGATGCCTTCAGCGTAACGGCCGTCGTTGAGACACAAGTCCACCGCGCCCTCAAAGTTACCGACCAGCAGCGCCTGGCTTATCAAACCATCGGTGTCTTCAAAAGAACGACAAGGTCAGTCATCATCAACACCGAATGCACTTACTTTTCCAACCAATGACATCATTCATTGTGTGTGCAGATGAGGGATTTACCACATGATACAGGGATCTGGAAATTGGAGTTTTCCTTTGGAGTCTGACTAAAGAAGTCTGCCGGTGAAACGGAACCAGAAGTTCTGGCGTCACCTCCAGCAGTAGCCACATCAGACCTCTGGAAATACAACAAAGGACATTTTACAGTAAACAAGCGCCGCAAACTTGGTATGCAAATAATTTAAAAAAAATATGTTTTGAATATAAACATTTTGTGTGCAGACTTGCCGACCTCGGTGGAGAGCCGCTGCATCTTTTCTGCCAGATCTTTGGCATCCACTCCGTGTCCATTGTGCTGAAAACTCTTCCCCAGGCATTTCGAAATCTGAATAAACATATTTTTCTTTACAGCCAACAGGATAAGAGTGACAGTAACAGTAAATGACAGACATCAGCTAATGGCTACATTTATAAATCAGACGGCAGAATACCTTCTTCTCCAGGTCATCTTTGCTAAAACCCAAAAGTCGGAGGAATTTCACGCGGGCTTCATCCTCAAAGTTCACCTGTAAACAGAGAAAGTGAATTCATTAAAAAATGAAATGACACGACACTGACTGTCTCAATGTCAAGAGGACGCGAGGACCCACCAGAAGGAACTTCCATATGTCCTGCTCAGCGTCAGACTTGGCGCTCTGGATCTTGGCCTGGCAGTAGTTGTTGAAGGAGCCCGACTGCAGCGCTGCCTGCAGCTCCCTGGAGCGCTGGAGGAACTCCGTCTCTGTGGTAACCTGGCTCATAAACACTTGTCTAGAGACGGGCTGGGGGCTCTGCACCGGAGGCAGCTTGGGATTCTCAAAGGTTATCAGCTTTCCACCGAACTGGGGGGGGGCGAGACACCAAATCAGTCATGGACACCTTTTCCATTAACATGCTTATAAAACATTCTAATGTTGCACTTACAGCAAAGGAAGCGCCCACAGGCCTGCGCACCCACTTAGGTGGCTTCTTCAGAGGGGAAACTATGGTTTCCTGCACTGCAGGCTGAGGAACTTGCAGGGGGGGGAGCTCCTGTCCCGTACCAAAGGGGTCCATTGAATCAAATGAAGAGGATATCTGATAAATGAAATGTTTGAAGTTAAAAACAAGCTCAACTCTTTGGGATAGAGCTGAAACAATTAAGTCGATTTAGAGAAAATTCATCAGCAACTATTTTGAGAATTAATTAAGCAAAATGTTCACATTTCACTGGTTTTAGCTTCTTAAATGTAAACATCCGCTGGTTTTCTTCATCTTCCATGATTGCAAACTGAGAGTCTTTGGGTTTTGCACTGTTATACAAAAAAATATACCTAAATATTTTTTAGACCAAACGATTAATTAACTGAACTATCTTTCAGATTTAATCTTATACTGGTGTTCATTAGTCGATATCAATCCCTTCACAGATGCGCCATCTTGTGGACAAACAAGGCAGCGCAGCACATAGCTTTCAGGATTAAATACATTAAGAACAGCAACTACCTTATCAGCTGTGCTTTGCTGCTGAGTCTTCAAGCTTCCTCCCATGACAGAGTAGACAGTGATTCTGCCGTCGAAGGAGGCGGCTGAAAGGAGGGCTGGATTCCTGGGGCACCACTGGACATCAAAACACCACTGGTTTGTTGTTGGAAGCTCATAGATGACCTAAAATGAATGAAATGGCACGTGAGAATCCACATCATCGTCACTGAGTCACAATAATGAGGCATGGTTATTCAGGCATAACAGAGAAGCAGCGGTTAGTGTTATATACCTCTCCGGTGTTTGGATTCCAGCAGAGGATCCTGTTGTCTTTAGCACTACTCAGTAGGAGCTCAGAGTCCGCCTGGCTCCAGGATATGGACAGAATCCCCCTGTAAGGAAACACCAACAGACAGTAAATACAGTATATTCTGCAACATGACAAAAAAAAAACTGAACCGAGCAGAAACTGTTCAAGCCTCACCTTGTGTGGTTCTCAAAGACTTTAAGGGGTGAAGTGGCAAAACGGAGGTCCCACATCTGGATGACTGGCATTCGGTCATCTTCAGAGGCCAAAACCAACTGAGTGGCCACATCAGGGTGCCAGAGCATTCCTGAACAGTGCATCTGAAACAGATGAGATTTAGGATGATAAGAGACTTTCTACAAGGTGCAAAATAATCATTTTAATTTTGTCTAACCGGAAACGGCTGAGAAGCTTAAAAATACTCGCAAAATAAATGCTGCAGACAAAGCCTGAGAATAACTGCTTTACAAATGTTGTGGCAGATGAGCCTTAATGATTGATTCATGACAGATAAACTCGGGTAGAAGATAAGTTAGAACTTAACGTAATTTGCATTAAAGCCACAAACCCTGTTGCTGTGGTCACTGATCTTGATGATGGGCTCGTTCTTCCTCAGATCCCACACGACTGCTTTCCCACTGGGGTTGGCAGAGGCCAGGATGTGCTGAACCTGCCTGTTCCAGGACACAACACTGATGTCTTCAGCAGGCTGAAAGAAGAGACCAAGGCTGTTAACTGTCAAAACAAACCCGACTGAGTCCGAGACAAAGAGATATTCAAATGGTATTATAACAATGCTGATAGTGATGTAGGATCAAGATATTTAGCTAAGTCAATTGTTTATATGAAATTGATGAATGGCTTGCTGGGAATATGTTCATTTTATAATGAAAATGTCCATTGTGACACTGCATCATTAACCTCATTGTCTAAGGGAAGATATACAACACAACACATAAAATGGAAATGATAAACAAAACGTTCTTGTGGCTTTTAGTATTAACTCACATACATGACACTACAAAAGGTAAAGAAACAAAAAGAAAACTGCCAGTTGTGGTTTATATTTTGTGCATTGACTCACAACAGACATGTGTGAACTTCACCAAACTCATGACATCTCAATCACACACACACACACCTGCGTCTTTGCTCCTGGTGTCATTGGACTGTTGAAGTTGTTCAGATCCCAGATATATATCTCTGAATCATTTGCTCCTGAAGCGAGGAGATTACTCTGGCAGAGGAAAAATTGAGAACGATTAATAATGTGTATAGCAGCACCAGGAAAGTGAAGTCTTCCATATAAACTGTCTCTAAAGACACAAAAGGTTTCCCTCAAAGACATTTACCTGAAAAGGGTTGAAATCGAGTGCTCGGATGGGTCCTGTGTGTTTGTCAGACTGCCCCACTACTGCCTCTGCACCGCCGCTCATTATGACCTCTGGGTTGTATACAGTTAATGTGCCATTTTCACTGCCACCGACCAGTCTCCCTCCAGTACCGTCTGCTCCCATTCCAAAATTCACCCATACGATACTGTGCAACCTTTGGAATAGGAAAAGTAAAGTGAGTTATTTGTTACAAATGGCAAACTCAAAGCCAAAACTAAAGTGCACTTGGTGTTTCGGTGAGCAATCCTCTGTATACTTCTTTAAATAATATGTTTAACTGTCAAACAGCCCATAATGTATTTAAAAAAAAAAAAGAGAGAGAGGGAAAGAATACAACATGTATTTAGTATTTGAATTTGGAATGAGCCATGAATTATTTTAAATCTGGCCCAAATAGTTTGAAGTGAAGCCACATCCCTTCTCTACAGTGGGCTGATATGGACAGAGGTAGCATCTTGTATCTTATTTGTGTATCACCTCTATAATGTACCTGTTGGAGGTGGGTAATGACCCTTTGAGCTGCATGTCCAGAGATGGATCTGAGAAATCCACCTCAAATATCTCCAGGGCAGCTGTGGTGTTGAAAGAGGCATCGAGCTGCTGTGCTGATGTTCCTAAGGCCAGGTGGATGGGATGGTGTTCGGCTGGACTCCACGCTTGGTGGGCAGTCCTCTGGATCTCCTTCAGCCTCATATTCCTCAACAAGTTTCAAGTCCCGGACAGACGAACGGACTCCACTACATCAAAGATAATACACGTAATTGACAATTGGTGTGGATTAACAATACACTGTTAGATACCTTAAATACTAACTTCTAATTTAGCTCCAACAAGGTGCCACCCTGACAGCTTGTCTCCGACTATACCCTGAAACTAACCCGATATGTATCAGCTAGTTAGCTAATGTTAGCATGTCGCAATTGCGGCTCTAAACACGTCTCGAACACTTTTACTATAGCTGATAACATTGAACACAGATTATCTGATGGCCGCCATTACCTAACAATCACTCCAGTAGTTTAAATGGATCCGCTAGTTTCTTATTCATGCCACTACATAATAATTCATATGAGCTAACAGGTTAACGTCTGTTCCAGTGCATAACCGGAACCGATGCTGCTTCTAGCTAGCAATCAATGTTACAGCCACCACCCTTGCCTCCATATCTCAACAGAAACGCTGTGTCAGACACGTTTAAGCCCAGCAAAGAAAATATATACATATATGGCTTTGATAGTAACTCACATCAACTGTCTTTATCACAGCCTGACTGTCCGCATCCACTACAAACTGGAGCGCTAGCTACTTCTCAGCAAAAGCTAGCAGCTTAGCCGCTGGCGGATTTCGCTCAAAGTACTTTGCCGTGTTGTCACTGAGCTACGGTAGCCGACAGGGACATTTTCATATGGTAGTGGCCTAAGGTAACCCCGACGTCACCGTTGACCCAACAAAAAAATAGTTCTGTAAATTGTATGTAGCGTGCTTTATAACGACGGATCAAAGAGTTGTGAACTTGTTAAGTTGTTAACTATTTGACAGGTTGACAGTCTTTTTAAACACAAAACAACAGCAACACATTGAGGAATGTAACTTAATACAAGTCTTTATTTTTGACAGAAATATATATACACAAGTAAGAGTCAGATTGTAGTCATTAGATTTTATAATTTTTGACTTCCTCTGGTTGTTTTTCCGGATCTCCTCCTTTCTCCAAGTACAGGTTGTTATAGGGATACTGTTTCTCCGCCTGGAAGAGAGACAAACGCTTTTATTGATAACGTGCATGTTATTAAATAGAGAACACAATCCAAAATCATCTCATCCACAGGTGGCACAGCACTAAAAATAAGACATTCAAATACTAGGGGCGATTAGGTAATATAAAGAAGGGGAAAAACAAATAATTCATTACACTAGAGGGTGAAATAAAGTCAATCTTGTTGCTTTTAAAATTATTGATTAATTGATGAGGTGACTTCACATCCCATTAAAATAGAATGTAGCAGAAATAAATAAAGCCAAGCATTGGTCTGTACTTACAACAGGTTGATAAGATGGTAATTTCTCCCCAACGTAGAACATAAACAGCATGAACCCGATGAAACCAAACAGTTGTTTGCACATCGTGGACCAATCCACAGGACTGGGAGATGTATCCACACGGTTCCTGATGAACATGTCAAAATCCCAATGCATCTAAAGACGGAGAACAATCACTGATTAATAGGGATTCTTATACTGTAATGTATATACTGTAATAACTATGTTGTCATCTAAGTGAACATATGATTGTACAGAGGCACTGCCTTGAGTAGAGTCTGTACAATCAAGCTGATCTGAATACTGTCTAAATATCCCAAAACAATTGTGTCTATAGAGAACAATTATATACTGTGCACTTAAGAAATACGTTTTTTATGTTGTTATCTATACAACTGTCATAATCTTAAGCTACAATGGTGTATCCGCACATTCTAGACAAAATTATAAATGCACAATCTTTAGAAATTATACAATATTATGTAGGTGCGATGTCGCTTTAGTGCAGTAGCAATACAATATAAACACACATAACGTTAAACATTACTGATATGGACATTGTGGGACATTTTTACTTATGGCTGTCACTTAGAAATTGCAATTGTATTTGTTACGAGGCCCTGGAATGCTCATTCATGGGTCACAAGTATGGTGTTAGTTTTGATAAGCGAAACATACCAGAATGAGCAACAATAACATGATTTCATGTTGAAAATCATGTTTTAAATTTCATGGAACCAGCCCATGTAATGCAATTTCTTGTTACTTGTAGCCTGATATGTATACCAATGCTGATATATCGATGATAAACTCAATATATATGGGTTGCACAAGTGAACCTGATATCACAGCAAGTCATTATTATCTTACCGGCTCTCCCCAGTTCCTTCTCAAGTCAGGGTGGTCCCACTTGTACCAGGGGTCTCTCTCATGCTGAGACCTTTCTGGTAACTTTGGATAATCACCAAAGCTGCAAAAACACAACGATGGCAGTTAGTTAAACATGACATGTACTGACTTTATTACCCGGTGATTCACGCAGTGGTGATGTATCAGCCAAGCATAACAATACATGAGCTGAACATTACTTTTCATAACAGCAGAGAGACCAGAGGACGGGCATTTTATTGTCAAAATAAAGCTCACCCCTCGCCGTTGTCGGGATATGGCTCATAGTCCTCAACCCTCATGTTGTACTTCTTTGCAGCAGCAGCTTTCTCCTCGGGGGACGTCGGGCATGGTCCAGGTAGACCACTCTTTGACACACCGGAGGCTGAAACACAAACGATTGCACGATTGTTATTCTTTCCGCCATCTCCCCGTGGATGTGTAAAGAGCTTCACACTCATTCAAAATAGCCGTTGCGATAGCTAGCAGAAGCTAACGTTAGCATGTCAAGGTTACGCTCATTCGAGGCTTTAAACGTTAAACTCTGACACGTATCTAAAGAGAAATGTATCAGAACGAAAGCTATAACAGTACTGACCTGCTCTACATCCCGACAAAAGGGCTGAAATGCCAGGACCTTTTCCTTTAGAGAGAGCCTTGGCCCACCGTCGGAAACCAACTCCAGCCATGTTTACTGGCTGCTGCTGTCCGACAGACTAGGAAGTACGCATGCGCAAGATTGGAAGTAAGGGTCTGTGTAAGGACCAATTCATACTAAACATAAATTAACAAATGTAACTGCTGCGTGTGCCATTCAACCTATTAACAAAAGCAATAATGGGAGTGACAACAAAATCGACTACTAGAAAATGTCTTTTATAGTGTTTTTATTCATTTATATTTATGTTTGAGTAGCAGACACCATCATATTAGTGAAAAATTTGGCAGTGACATGCAAACTCCTCCAGTAGCTGAAGGGAACTCGGCCTCGGAGTGAATGCACTGAAGCCCCGAGGCCTGTTCCTCTTCCCATCAGATCCAGCTCAGGTGCACGAGTGCATTTACTGGGGGATCGTCACTCTGCCACCGGTGACAAATTGGAGAAAATCCGTCAGAGAAGATCTGCTATGTCCTTCTCCACATTCTCAATGGGGCAATGAAGTTCATACCTGCAGTAAAGGGAAAACATTAGAGCCACTATTATGTATGACCTAATGAAGGGCTGATTTGGTTTCTAACTTGCAGTCCATAATGTACAACTTCACCTTTTGAAGAGCATGCCATCTGCCGTAATTAAGAACTTCTCGAAATTCCACCGAATGTCATTGACAGTGATTGGAGACCAGTAGAATTTCTTCATATCTCCAATAACAGGATTCACAAATGGCAACAATTCCTGTGACAGTACAAATATACTCTATAACTAAAAAAAATCATGAACTAATTTTATACATTCATATACTGTGTAAAAAACCAACACTACCTTTAGATAGGTGAAAAGAGGCTCTTCATTCAATCCATTCACCTCAACCTTCCCAAAGACAGGAAACTTCGGCACAAACCCACCACCAGGTCTCACATACTTAAGAATGCTGAGGGTTTCATGATTCCCCTCTGAAAAGATATAAGTACAATATTTCATTACTAATGAGTTTTCAACTTATGCTTCAGGAAAACCTGTGTGTATTCATAACTTCAAAATAACATGTCAAATGTTTACCGCATAGCATGTACATCAGACAAACCAATTATGTATAGAGGTCAGTTGTGGAAAAAGTATTCAGATCCTTTAATCAAGTAAAACTACCGATACATTAATGTAAAAATCCTCCATTACAAGTAAAAGCCCAGCATTCAAACCCCTTCTTCAAATAAGTATCAGCAGCTAAATGTACCCAAAGCACCGAAAGTAATATTCATTCCTCTGTGACTGATTTTTATACAAATATTTGCTGGTCTAGATGGAGCTAGTTTTTACTTTATGTACAGTTGGGTAGTTTAGTTCAGTGGTTCTTAGATGTCGAGCCCCTCCAAAATTTCACACAATAAATCTGAGGGGTCATAAGTTGATAAATGGGGTAAGAGGAAATCACTCTTTGACATCTGAAATGTGACAATGGGCTCCAACCAGACAGTGCTTTTTTTTGTAAGGGGTCACAAGCCAAACGGTTTTTAAATCATCACAGTCATCTTTAACAATGTATTGGATTTTATAAGCTTGTCATATGTTATTTAATTTACAACCTAGTAAAACATAGCTGACAATTAAATGGAGTAAAACGTACATTTCTCTCTCTAAGATAAAGCAGAATAGAAGTATAAAATAGCATGAATTCTAAATCCCTTAACGTGCCTCAAAATTCTTCTTAAATACAGTACTTGAGTAAATCCACACAGTTACTTATGTAGAGTACAGTATTCTTCTCGCACACGAGGTAAATAAAAGCATCAGTGTATACCCACCAGGTGACTGGAGACCGAATTGGTTGCTGGGGAATGATAGGACAGTGAAGTTGAGGTCGCCAAACATTTCCATCAGTGCATTCAGTCGATGGTACTGAGGGAACAGGACACAAAATCAGATGGCTTTAATAAAAAATGACAGCACAGGAGATGTTTTATGAGACAATGTGATCTGGCTGCAATCAATCAGTGCTCTTTGTAGAATATTACCTCCTCTATTGTTGACCCTCAGAAGGTGGCAACGTTGATGATGAGAAGCACTTTACCTCTGTAGTTACTGAGCGAAACCAGCTGTCCATCCAGGGTCTCGACAGAGAAATCATAGATTGATTTATACGCCATGGTTGTACTTTAGTTTGTATATGGGATTGTAGTCAGTCAAGAGTGAGTATTCACTCGGCTATCCTGTTGGCTCATCTCATTCACTGAAATATAACTCATGGGTCAGCAGTTGTTCAGCATGACTGACTTCATTGTTCTCCTGGGCAGAGGTGAGCTGGCAGGATGGTCATTTGTTCAGCACACGTGTTCCAGGAAAATAGGCTGCTGATGTGGTGACAGCTAATTCGCTTTGGGAAATTAAAGATTCAAAATAAACATATATGGGTCACGCTCATTTTGGTTGCATCCTTTCCTCTTTAGAACTCACACATTCAGCAAGAAGTTTAACATTAGGAATAACATTCAAGAATGTATATTTTGTTCCAAAGTCTGAAATCACAGTCTAGATTTACTGCACAAAACAATAGGCACAGTTCTGCTGTTCAAGTTCAGCAGCACAGGAGGTTCTGGTCTCCTTCAGCATGCTTTCTCCTTCTCCCACTGGTCACGTTCAGTCTTTAGCTCCTCCTGCTGGGTCGCCATCAGAGCAGTCTGGAGCTTTTGGCTCTCCATCTTCTCCTTGCCAATTTGACCCATAAAGAAGGTTCTGGTCGCCTTCAGCAGGGAGGCTTTCTCCTACTCTCACTGGTCACGTTCAGTCTTTAGGTGCTGCTGCTGGGTACGTTTTTTTGACAAGTTTTTAATTAGAGTTATGAATACCACAATGTAGAAATACATACACTACTGCATAGACTTTGTATGTAATCTACTCACGCCGCGTTTAGTGTGAACATGGGTTACGGTATTAAAGGGCGTAAAAAACAAACTTTAGCCTGTTTTATTTGGGGTTTTGAACATGTTTTATGAATCTCTGAAATGACAGTGAAAGGGGTGCCAGTCAGTTGGTTCAGAGTAAAACGTCTTGAAAACTTTTTTTATTTTTTCATGATCGCTACAAACAGGTTTTCTCACCCAAAACCTCTAGAACAAATGACAATAACCCTGTAATATCGATACAACATTTCAGTTATTTTATAATCGTAAAGCAAATATGTAAATTGATTTAGCATGATCATGACGTAAACCCGGAAAAACAACTGCTGCGTTCATATTACTCGTAAACGCGTACGTCCATGATCCTATGAGACATAAACACCACTTCTCTGACATTAAAGAAGCATAGTTTTGATCGTAAATGACAGCAAATGTACTGCCTAAAAGGGTGGTGGTAGGTTAGCTGTTGATTTATGGTAAAAAAAAAAGTCCAGAGGCGCATCATTGTGTAATTGTATGGTTCAATTTGCATATTAGCATACAAGGTAGCAATAAGAGTATGTATTTGTGGCTTCATCACTTTCACCATGAATTTGTGGCTTTTGTCTTCCCTTAATGCCACATTTGTCAGAATGTATTTCGTTTTTACAATAGTTAACATTAATGTGCCATTCCGATCTCGATATAAAGTGTTCTGATAGTCCCTGAACGCAGCATTTTGTTCGGGTTACACCTTAAACGCTTGAAAGATGCTAAAGGAAAATACGTTATTTTGGCACCTATGTGAAGAGCAACGCGTCCTTGAAAACTCCGTATAACAAAGTTGAGTCAGAATGGACGAAGAGGCCAAGATGCGAACGTAAGTTCCTTTGAAAACGGGAGTTTTGTGTTTTAAAAGCAGCTGGATTGGTGGCCCCAGCAGGCTAGCTTCTCAGCTAACAGCGGTAGCAACAACAACCAAGTCACTGTGGGATGTAGCTTGTTGTCGTTACTGTTACACCTCTTCATTCATGGCCGCTAACTTGAATTATACATCACCGTGACAGGGCTGTTACTGTCTTTATACTTGCTTTCTCAGACGTATCGCAACATGTAGTGTTTCTGATTGCTTTGAGCTTTGAATGCAGTGTCAAAGTTCAGCAGTAAAACAAGGTTGCATTTCTTCAGCAGATGCCATCTTTTGGACTTGCCCTGGGAGGATGTCCTTGTTCCACATATTTTATGCCATTTGCCACTGCAACACCTCGTCAGCCTGCAGAGGGTGAGCAAGCAGTTCCACAGCCTCATCCAGGTGTATCTAGCCAACTGCAGGACTTTTGACCTGTCCTCGGTAAGTCCTCACAAGTGAGAGTTTGAATTGCCTGTATATGTTGAGATGTTTGGCGATGGAAGTCTGCTATCTGCTCTGTTGTGATATTTACAGATTGGACCATCCATTTCCAAGGAAGCGTTTTGCTCCATGTTGAAGGACAACAAAGTTCTCCACAGCCTGTCTCTTCAGAGCTGTTCGGACTGGGTGACGGACAAGGAGCTGCTGCCAGTTATCGGCCAGAACCAGCACCTGCAGAGAGTGGACATGAGCGGGTGTGTTTGGCTCACCCGCCACTCCCTGGTGGCGGTGTCCTTGAGCTGCATGCACCTCCAGCGCCTCGGCCTGGCGCACTGTGAGTGGGTGGACAGCCTGTCCCTGCGCAGCCTGGCGGACCACTGCGGGGGGCTGCAGTCGATAGACCTCACCGCCTGCCGCCAGCTCAAGGACGACGCCATCTGCTACCTGGCCAAGAAGTGTTTGAAGTTGAGGTCTCTATCTTTGGCAGTCAACGCCAACGTCACTGACGAGTCGGTGGAGGAGGTGGCCAAGAACTGCAGGGGCCTGGAGCAGCTGGACCTGACAGGTTGCCTGCGGGTCAGGAACCAGTCCATCAGGTATGTCATATCTTATTTTCAAGTGTAATCCAGCTAAGTTTGTGCCACCCCTGCCTGCACTTTTACATGCACCATCTCACTTGTGCACCCGTCCATAAGATCCTCTGCATGCTGTGCTCACAGGACTCTTGCAGAGTACTGCCCGAAGCTGCAGTCCCTGAAGGTGAATCACTGCCACAATGTGACAGAGTCGAGCCTGGATCCTCTACGCAAGCGCAATGTAGTGATAGATGTTGAGCCGCCTTTACAGAGGGCTCTGGTGCTTCTTCAGGACGTGCTGGGTTTTGCTCCCTTTATCAATCTCCAGATATAGCCGAAAGGCGTCAAGTCATGTGCACACAGGTAGGCAACAAGAGCAGTATATATGAGCTCCTGACGTGTTTATATCCAAAACCCAAATTAATTAAGTCTATTTGCAGAAAATACAAGTGGTGACAAACATTTGTAATCAACATCTACTTTCCTTTGTTACAGATGTCCTCATCAAAGCAGTCACTCTCAGCGGCATCACAGGTGCATGCGAGTGGCTCCAAGAAACGACCAGACAGTCCAAGAAGATCTGGATGAAAAAACCTCACTAGAATGTGATTAAAAATAACGTTTACGTCTGACAATGACTGAAGAAAGCCATGTAGTTTTAAGAATTGCTGTCTCGTGTCTAAAAGATGTCACTGCACTATTACTTAATCATTAAGTGTTGTAATAATGTGGCTTTATAGAAAAGCAGTTGTAACTGAAGTAGAGTGTATTGTTTTGTACATACTTTGTGTGCATTTTTAAGAAACATCTATCTTATGTTTCATTTAGAAACATTCAAAATAATGTTTGAGTTTAATTAAACATTTCATTTTTGCATGTATGTGCCAGTTTAAATGATAAATGTACCCAAATCATGCAAAAACATGTTCTCACTTTCGGGTTTATGTGTCCAGGATTTCATTGTCTTCACTACTGATGTTCAGCTGCCGCTACAATACAATGAAGGAGAATGTGGTGCTGACAGTTTGTCTTCCAGATACAAAGTCCTGGCTCCTCACAATAATCCACCGTCCTCACGGTCTACACTTTCTAACTGCTTTCAAATAAAAACTTTCACATCAAAACTATCTGCATGGCTATCAGCCACCAGAGATTAGTGGGAAAATGTTTATACGTTTTCTTCTGAAGCTACCTTGTAATTTATACTGTTAATAAATGCATACTTGTATAGCGTAGTATTTGTATACCCTTGACATGATTTCAAAATAAGTAATCCTGTACTGAGATGCTGTTGCTCAGTAATACAGTATATGAATTATAAACATAAGAAATCTTAATTGCAAAATACCATCAGAAATGATTGTTGTCACTTCTCCACTTTATAAATCTGATGTGATGTAACATTAGGATGAGTAATCGCACTTCTTCTCTCCTAATGCCGATTCCAATACTTAATTTATCTGAAATGCAAAACCTCCATTACTGAATTAATGTCACTAATAGCAAAACAATCATTGGATTTTATGACGACATTGAAGAAGACACTTTATGTGGATTGGTGGAGTTAATTTTGTCCAAACAAGTGTTGAATACGGAGCTTAAAGACAAAAAAATACTCTGAAAGTACATGTTACATAGTTTTAGGCAAATAAAAATAGTGACCCAGGCCTCCTTTTTATTTCAGCTTCTTAATCAATGAAAATGAGAAGAATTTGTATCTGTAACCTGGCGTCAATAATAGGATTTCTTTCATTCCTACACATCCCTTGATTGTCAAGCATAAGAGGCTCCAGTCAAAGCATTACAGCGGTGAAGTTAAAGACGTTCACCTCTTCACAGATGTTTTGTGACTCAAAGTGACACAAGGTGGCAGCAGTGAGTCAGGATACGTGTCTGTTGTAATTCTGCTGTTTGTGAGGCTGCATGACATCCAAACTACAGTCCACTCAGGAACAGAGATGGTCTCCAATGTGAAATATGTCAGACCACAGTGTCGGGTGTGTATTTTTCTCTTAAGATTTAATCTTAACGTCTGACTCGTTGGACAGATTGTGAAAATACACAGCTTTATGATGTTTTTAACACTTGATGCAGTGAATGCACAATACGCGTTAATGCTTCCCCTTGTTGCTACGTGTTAAAAAGTCCCTCTTGCAGTTTCCTCTGGTGGTCCGATTGGCAGACTATATTGCATCTTGCCTGTGTGACAACACAACAGGTCTATTTTCCACTTGATGGCACGGTTTAGCCCATCTGCTGCGTGCTGTCCACAAAGCTGAATGTGCACCAACAGAGAGTTGTGTTTGGAGGGCTTCAGGGATCGACCAGCATCCTTCTGTTAGCTGTGCTGATCGTCATATTGTACCGCTGGGCCTCCGAGGAGACATCATGGTCTCATTAGTCATAAGGTAAAATCTGGAAATGTTCCATTTGTAAAGCAACTCACGCTGCATATCATGCAATAAAACACCCATATTTACAAAAATGCAGCACATTTTAAGCAAGAATAAGAGAGTGAAGAGTGGTTAGCATGAGGGGGAATTAAAATGTACTGTAAGAAACTCACTGAATTAGAAAACTAACTTCTCTTATCTGTATAGTATAGTTAGTATAAATAACATCGTCAGTGTTCAGTGGCCCAACAGTGGCCCTTCCTTGCTGCTCAGCAGTCAGCGGGTTAAAAATGTTTCAGACTACATTCATCATGTAAGACCTCAATTAGCATTGATCTGCAGAGGGGGGAAAGAAACATAGCTGCGTTATTATATACCATGGAGCAATTTCTGTTCCAGTGATTGAGTGTATGGGGGGATTTCTCAAACATAACCGGCCTAACATATTTTGTCTTCCTTTCAATAATCTGGCACTTGTCTAAACTATTGATCAATAGCAACTGATCATTTTATACCACGGCACAACAATGAAGTAGGTCCATTTTATTCAGTTTGCAGTCTTAGCCCCCGGGCAGCGGGGTAATATACTGTACTTATTAAAAATACGAATAAATCTAAATTTAATCTCTGGCTGCTTTTAAAGTCCTCTGTGACAGAGTAACTTATGATGCTGTTCAGAGGCTCGTGAGGTTCATTCATGTGTGTTGTGGCGGCTGGTTCACAGAACAAGAGCTTTGTAGTCCTTCTAAAAACAGGTCTTCTTCACGGCAGACATTTTGACTTGACATGGTAGAAAAAGTACAGGTGTAACTAATAACATTAACTGTTCTATGCAAGTGGAGCTGATTGGAAGTTGTTGAGGTGGGGGAAAGGGGCTGGATCATATGTTTTATTTCATAAAAAGCCCGGCCCTCCCAAGCATTATTAACATTTTATATGGACCCTGTTATGCTTTGTTTTGGCAAATAAAACTGTAAATAACTCCAGCCGTTTCCTGTTTTGATTATGCTAGCTGCTAAAGGTTATGACAGCCAATGAGTAGCAGCTTTGTGCCTGCTGGACTTGAGACAAATATATGTTTTGGCCTTTTTAAATTAATAGTAACATAGAATTATAACAATATAGTGTTCATAAAGCGTAAGGTTCTACTTTTAAACAGAAGTTGACCTTATATCCACAGGTCAACTGTCTTCTGTCACAAAGCATCAGAGTCAAACAAGAGACTTGAATGTTACTTCAGGCAACCTGTAAATACGACCAGATTTAATGAAAACCAACATAAATAAATATACCTGGGGCAATTTTCATGTAACATTAACCAACTGTATATTAACTTCCCTTTTTGTTATTCGTATGCAAAAATATTCTTTTTGTAAAATACAGATCCCGCTCACAAAAATAATCTGAAATTGGTTTAGGCCACTGTTAATTAAATGATGTTCACATAAGCTGGAGAGAGAATTACTGTAGCTGTTCAGATGGGCCCAAAACTGTGTCAGAGATTTTGTTCATTTTCATATTTTTAATTAACAGACTTTTCCTCCCGTCGTCCATCAGTGAGTGAGTCTTTCTTTCGTTCATTTGATGTAGTTTATCTCCTCCAACCATTCATATACAACCTTATTGGATCCCGCGACTTAGGGATCCATCCTTTAGCCACCAGAGAAGCATAACTAATGACAACATTAAAATGGCTTTGTGAGCGTGGCCATCAAAATTTTGATCAACCAAGCAAGAAATAATGTTGAATTTTAACATCGGCATGAATAAACATGTGTGTTAACAATCTGGTGAACTAAACTGGTAGGGTCTCAATATAGGCAGATTTTTCTAGGTGTTGATGAACTGATGAACAAATGACCTCTTCAGGGTTCATATGTGTGTCATGGAAGTGAGGCTTTAATGAAAAAAAAAAGATTCAGGCCAAGTGCAGTTGTGTCTTGTGAGTGGAATGAATGGCGATGACACACAAGACGTTTTCAGGGTGCCGTCTAATTGAAGCGACATTTGAAGCTTTAGGACTCATAACTGTCAGATTTGTCTAATTACTGTCTAATTACTGCGCTCCTAACCCCAGACTGGACAGGAAACACACGGTCAGCCAGTTGCTCACATAGTTTATGAATGAATAGAGGATGTTGGCATCATGTGACTCACAACTATTCATTGCTTGGGTGAAGAATGCGTTGGCCCAGTTCTTGTTTGGGAGTTTTACTTTTGAGGGTCATTTTGTTTGATAAAGACAATTTGCAAAAAATATAATGAGATAATGAGAATAATCATCAGTTGAAGCCCTAGTGTTGCAAATATGAGCGTGAAAGTGACACTTGAGTGATTCTCTTTAGCAGTTTGCTGTTGTAAAATTATAGTTTAAACTTTAAAATACACGGTTAGACATTTTGTTGGATTTTTATAATGAATGAATTACAATAATGTTGCCAGTGCGTTCATTGCAATCGTCCTCTTAAAGTAGCTTTGCTGTAACGTGAGTTAATAAGACACCCTTACTGTCGCAGAATGTTGCTGTAGAAGTTTGATGTTGAATTGTGATTTTACAGTAAACCACCTATCAGACACAAATTTAAACTCAAATGAACTGTGTAATTGTCTGCATTGATTTTTACAATAAAATTGTAAGTACAGTATTGTATTGTGAAATATCACACTTGAACCCTGTGAAGTGATAATAATGCAATCTATTTTGAAATATTATAGTTCTTGTGAAATGCAGTAAATAATCACGAAGCAGTTGCTGATCAGTTAATGATTCACTTCATTGTCTCACTTCATTTCCAAGTCATGGTTCTTCTGTTGCTCTAAAGCGTTCCTCCACTTTCTCAGCGTTTATTCCTGCTATTAAAGAGGTGACCTTCCTCCTGCCAAGCTTTCTGCCACCCAGGCTCGAGTCCCGACCAATTCTGAGAACCCAGAGGCCACGTTTCTGTAGCTATACGCTCAATTTGCCTGCAATATCAACAGACTAATTTACCTAAAGGAGAGTATGTATACAATAAGCATGACAAGGATTCATCCTGGCAGGAGCATTTTGCCCTCTGACTAATCTGGGCTGCTACATTGTAAGTAACTGTGTTGAACTTGTGTCCTCCAGCCAGCAGAGATCAGAGTTCAACATTCTGCCATAATCACAGATCACATCTTGTTACGCGTGGTGGACACTGAAAGATGCTGGAGCCTATCTCATCATTTACTTTGTATGGAGACTAAGATCTGACAAAGAAGGACAACTCTAAATCACTGCACAGTGGTTAGAGGCTTGCATTGTGCTCCTCACTGTGATTTAAACTGTAGACCATCGACGTCTGTGGATGGGGATATCTATAGAATGTAGTGAATATGATCATTTGTGGTGGGATATAGTCTCCATGTTTGACGGCATAATTAGATTATTGTCAGCTGAACTATTCAAAAAATCTAAACCTCTGAAGTATTTGACAATAGTTGCCTCCTTTGTCTCATGTCTTCTGTGCTGCTTCACTGTCTCGAAACTCTTAGTATTATTTGACAAATGGGGAACAAATAGCAAAATATGTGTTTAGTACATGTCTCGGCACGTAGATTAATGACATTAACGGAGTTTCCATTAGCACAGCGATCGGGGGAGACAGAGGCGTCCATGCGTAAATCCACATGACTGAATCACTGATAAGAGAAAATGAAACACATCTCTATGGGCCAAGAGGGGCCAGGAAAACGCCACTCCAAATTAGCCCGCGGCCCAATTTGTTGTTACTTCATTAACGGACCAGCATCTGTAGAGCAGGGGAGGGAAGTTGTGACCCATCTTTTTCCTAAAAAATAATAAAAAAATCCTCTTCTGCCTTCACTGGGCCTCTGAGAATAAGAGGACCCCTGTGCAGAAAGGCAGCTGGGGGAGAGGATCAGCATGGCACAAAGGGACAGGCGCTCCACCAGCCATGTATTGTGCACAAGAAGAGTTTCATCTGGTTGTGAATCCCCACCATAAAAAAGAAGATGGAGCATGTCATCATGTTAGCAAGGAGAGTTTAATTCAGCTCAGGTCAGACATGTGAGCAAAAGTCTCTTTTCCAGTGTTTTTTGATCCCAAATATGTCTGAACAGCGGCTCAATGGAAAGAATGAATGAATGTATATATGTATGTTTGTATGTATGTGTGTGCGTGCGTGTGCGTGCGTGTGCGTGCGTGTGTGTGTATGTATGTATGTAAGTGATTTATTTTAAGAACAATTCATTGATAATTTCTTGAAAATATTTAAATGTATGTAAACGTATAAACAGCATGTATGTACATATTATGTGTGAAAAATCCCATAAGAAAATATATGCCAAAAATACTGATATATGAAGCAAAAATAAATGAAAAGCTAAAACTTTGGAATTGGATGAATGCCGTAAAGCTGCAGCACATCAGGCCTGAAGTGGATCAGTGGAGTTTCAGGTGTAGCTGAGGGGCCTTTTCTGCTCTTATCTGCTGATGGAACTGGCTGTCTAGGATGACTAGTTTCTTATCTTCCACGGCCCACTAATATCCACAGGGGACCAACACCGTTTGGCACCCTGAAATCCTTTTTCCTACACCGGATGGGAAATCAGCCTGGGTGGATCAGAGGGGGCTTGAGACATGGATGCCATATGGCCCCTTTCTTATTCTCTGTGGAGTGCGTGCCTTTGGGATGCCCAGCATCTGAACGTACACAAGAGATCTTGACAATATGTGCTTTGACAAAGGCATTCTGGCAGTTTATGTTATTTGTGGTTACTGGCACATCACAAGATTCTTTTTTCAGCACCCAAGAGGTGACTGTATTTGAAGACCCAAATGCAGAACAACTGGGCCTATTAAGGTTAAAATGGAATAGTGTTATCAGTGTATGTTTTCAGCGATTCTTCTAACTGTTCTAAAGAACAAAGAAAGACATGTATAGTTAGACCTTACATACAAACACACAACCTGATGCAATAAATGATGACCACAGCTAAGCAAATATTAAGTCAGACAACCAACAATTGATTGAAACAATGACTAGAGTCATAAAATACTCTCCGAAGGGAATGAAAGAATGTAGTTTGAAAGTGATATAATCCACAGTTTGAATCCAGTCCCGCTGTGATTGTTATAGCACATACATGTGTGATTTCCAACTTAGGCAGCAATAAAAGTGAGTTACAGACAAACAACATGAGACAGATAAGACAACATCTTCCACAAATCAGAGTTAGACAGAAATGTGGTCATACAATCAGGAATAAATGGAATTAGATCAAAGTTTTTACCTTAAAAAAAAGGTAAAAAATAATCATAGAAATATAATCAAAAACAATATATTTATCGTACATCAATATTTTAAAACAACAGCAGCCACAAGCTTTGAATGTTGGTGGGAATTACATTAAATGTCTAAACACAGATAAAGTAAGGTTACATCTCTCAGGGTTGACTGACAGGGTTATTTGAAAAAGAAGAAGAGGGTGCACTACTGAATCTGGCCAGCTGAGGACATGCTTTCCTCAGACTGGGAAAAGGGAACATATAGCTTTATGAAGCCTCACCTACAAGCTGTAACCCAGCAATAAGATTAGACTCAACTTTATTGTCATTGCACATTGTAAGTACCAGTACAATGAAATATAGTTCAGCATCTAACCAGATCGTGCAAACAGTAGCAAATGTACAGAATGAACAGTAAAGAGATGGGATGCTGCAAAATAAACAAAAGTACGGTCTGAATGAAAGCAGCGATAATGTGTCGTAATGTCACTATAATACGTGTGGACAGAAACCAATAAAAACTACAGCAGCATTAGGCAGTTGTGTTATAAACAGGTATGTAATGTGTACAGCGTAAAAGAAGACTGCTGAAAAAGGTCATAGTTAAGAATTAGGTTGAGTTACAATCAGTTAAATATAGAATAAATAAGCACCTTTTGTTAAATCTGAGTGTTTTACTTGATAATTAGAGCACTTGCAACACATAGATTGGGCTCTGCCGACTAATAGATGTTGCTTTTGTGAGGTTTTCCAAGTGTTTTTTTGTGAAATAATTGCTACCAGGCTCATCAGTGGGTGTAGATGAGAGCTTTGGAAAGCTGACCCAACACTCTGAAACGACCAACTTTTCCCACACAGGTGTAATCCACACTGAGCTGAACCCACCGCAGCACAATATGTTTATGACGCAGACTGAGGGACCTCCATCGAACTTTCTTTATGAACTAGATTGAGGACAATTTTCCTGCTGAAAGATGGTCTACCTGGAAGGCCGGGGCTCCTTGCCAGCTGCATGTCATTTCTATCAAATGTGGCCGGGGTCTGTCAATTAAGAAAACACAGGGCAATCTGTGGCTGCTGAAAGAGATCCCCTTGGCCTGCTCCCAGGCTGAAAGACGGCCTTTTGTTCCCAGGCATGTCTCACATACTTTCAGAGCCCAGATAAGCTCAGGCTTCATGAAGCCCTGCTTTATATTTGCCTGCTGTAATGTCTCTGTGGGGTCAGGGAATATGGGGAAGCACTGTCGGAGAGAAGGTAATATCCCCCCTCCCTCACACACATTATGGGGTCAGGAATAGAAGCCACAGGTTAGGTGGTCCTGAGGCCTGGCCAGGGGACTTTTTCGCTGAATGATCCCCTCCTCCCGCGTGCCCACCCTCGATCCTTTTCTACCTCTTTCATACCCGCAAACTGCAAAACAAGCAGGCAGCTTTAGCCGTTTCCTGAAATCGCATGAACAGGTACACTCTATTCCTGGATCTGCCGGTGTGGGGGGATGGGAATTTGTTTTAGTACCAGCCGGACCACCCACAGACAAGTAAACAGGTACATCAAGGTGGGTTGAAATTTAAGTAGAGGGGCAAGGGGAGGTTGGAAGCTGGCAGGTATAGGGGGATCAGAGGGGACTGGGACCTCTCCATGACTTGGCGTCATGGTTTATCAGAAAATATGTCTCGTAAGAGAACAAGGACTAAAAAGGCAAATACCAGGCATTCTTAGCTACTCTTACCGCTATCAGATGTATTTCTAACTTACAGTGTAAAGAACAAATGTATGGGATGTGTGTAAGTATATTAGGTCCGTACATTTATATATTATATGCACCTGTTTCATACCTCTGGGATGTTTAAATGCATTTAATAAATCTTCTTATGACTTCTCAACAAGCTATCATGTGATGTAATGTCGTAAAATTACGTATTCGTTTTGGTTCTGAGAGAGTTGGTGAATCTAAGGTGCAGGAGGTTAATGTCCAATGTCTAGGTGCGATTCCATTGGATAGGATATATGTAGTACATTATCTTTTAGGGCAAAACAGTACTTTTAATCTAGGACAGTTTTTTTGTGTGGTTTGGTCCAGGAAGATCTTGGTTGCAAGATTACTAAAGACATAAGAAAGCAATGAAAATGTATTTTGAATCTATTTATTTTTCTTGACTTTCTTTGAGTGAAATACTAATAATATATAATATATAGCAAATTAAACATGTTTTGCTTTCAGACAAAAAAAATGTCCCTTTGGTGATGGGCGTTTTCCCCAACTTTTTGAAAATCATTTCATGGACTAAACAAATGATCAATGGATTGAGAAAATGATCGGCAGAAGAATCGATTATGAAAAGACCCTGACTGGCCTGTACAGACCCCTGACCTCAACTCCATCCAGCACCTTTGGGATGAACTGGGATGCGACTGCGTGCCAATGCTTTATTGCCAACATCAGTTTCCTCAATAATGCTCTTTTGGCTGAATTTCCAAAATCTTGGAATGGAGGCTGTTATAGCAGCATTTTAATGCGTGCAGTTTGGGGATTAGATGTTCAACAAAACAATAGCATATAAGTAATGTTGAGGCATCTATATACTGTATACTATTGGCCGGCTAGTGCATGCTTTGTGCCTTTTTTATTATTGCAGATGACATTGAATGTTGAATTTATTATTTTTTGTCTTAAATGTTAATGGCCTACGTAGACATTTCCAGCATTGTCAGCAAACTGCCCATGCAGGAGTGAGGTATTTAACGTCCAGTCTGGGTGTGGTTCCATTAGATAGCTTTAAGACCATGCTGAGTGCTCTTGAAAATTAGTTTTTTGGCAACTTCCTTGGATGCACAGTCTCCCAGCAAGCCACCAAGGCTTTGTCAAGACCGCGCTGGTTTAAGCTTGCAGCTTTTCAAGCCTCCCATTATGCTCGACTCAGTCGGGCAGAAAGCAAAAGAGCCTTTTCTGCAGTCATGTGGGCATACTGGCATTATACACAGTTCAGTATTAGATATTTGTGAGTCATATAAACAGAAGGGAGGGCACTGAGGCTTCTTGAAGAAAAAAAAAAACTTTATAATTGGGCAGTTATATAAGTGTCTAAATCCTCCTCAAGGGATTTCATTTTTCCCCCATTGTGTGTTTTGAAATGCAGGAAGACCTCACAGCAGAGGTGACAAATCCTCTGACACAGAAATCACCGTGGTGCAGTTTAAGGGCTGTAAATGAAGTCTTTGAGTCGTCAGGTGAGGTGTAGTTAACTGCCTCCTACTGTGATTCTTTATTTAACATTTTGCAGTATTTACCTACAACCAGCCAATTACATATGCTGCCAGATTTTTTTACAAAGTGTATGCCAATATCATGTGGATGTTGTAAAGCAGAAACTATTACAATTTGAACCCAAAATGGACCAGAATTAATACAAAAAAAACCAAATGAAAACTTACTGTAGAAACTGGAAAATTATTATATTTAAATACAATATGCTGGTTGTTTAGATCTTTGGCTGTTTACATGGATAGTACAGCTTCAAATGTGTCTATCGCACCTCTTTTCCTGAAATCGTCTCACTTTTCAAGTCTCCTTTTAGACATTCAGGTCTATTTAGCCTCATGCACCCTTGTGTAGATTTGTTATGGTTCTCTTCTTCCTTCTGTAGCCTCCCCAATTATAAACTCTATAGATTTCCCCATGGTGAGTCCCTGTCCTCTCTTCACATCTAAAGTGTGTGCATGTGTGTGTATCTGTGAGCTGGTTGTGTGTGTGCATGTGCATGCATGTGTGGCTCCCAGTTGGCCCAGATGCTGGGGTGTGTACAGTGTGTAAATCTGGGGCTAGTCGGGTCGCTCAGGCATGACCTGGACTATGTCGGGCCTTGTCTTCTGAGCGCCTCCAGCAGTGTTCCCCTCCTCAGCTCCGACCAGCCAGCCTCGCAAACAAGGATTTAGGTCATCTTTACCCCCCTGCATAAACCAAGGCTGGGAGTCACTGCCTCTGATGATCTGTGGATGTGGAGTTTAAGATGTTTACCAGTTTTATTTCTATACCACAGCCTGTAAACATACTGATTGCACCTGTTAGTATATCATGTGAGTAAGTAAGAATCTGTACTCAGCAATTTGGTTCTTCTAGGCTTGTGAAATGTTTGCTGGAGCAGGCTGGCCCATACTTTTTGACCTAAGCAGGATTTCATTCATGCACAACAGCAACAAAATGCAATCATGACACAAACTAGTTTTCTTGTAACCCCCCCCCCCATTAAGAAAATGTGGTAAAGTGTGATTATCTTATTCCTCTTTAAACAACATTGTTTACAAAGAGAACAATAATCACATAAATAAATCTACACACTGCAAATACTCCAATTACACTAGACAAAAATAGAAAAGGTGCACTCAGAGTGCAGACCTCCCCAAGGTGTGTCTGTAACAACCACTATTGTGTGATTAAATTAATACAAACCACAATTGGCTAACTCCCCGTCTAGACTCCAATGGGCGAAGTTGTTGCAAAACACATTTCATTCAAACTAAAAATACAAGCGGTTACATATATGCGGGCAATCAGCTCAAAAGCATGTAAGATATTTTATACAATCTTGCAGAAAACAAAATTAAACTCACCAAGCTATCCCCCCCGTGGCTGAATGGCGGCGAAGTACTCCGCAATATCAAAACAGCAATTTCCAAAACACTAAAAGTGAAGTATTTTCCCCTTTGTGGCTCTGGACACAGTAGCGGATGGATGCACTCAGCTGTGTTATCATTAGCAGCTCCTACCGGCCGGGAGCTAAAAGTTAAAAGTAGTGAGTAGTGAGTCAGGAGTCAACAGGCAGTCAAGGGCAGTGTAAAACAGGTAATAAAAGGTGTTTTGAGAAGGTGGCAGTCACCGCACTCATGAGAGGTTCTTGTGCATGCAGCAATAACTGGCCAACCGAAATATTAATCAGTTTGCTTGGGCAGAATGCGAGATTAGCTGTGGACAGACACAGAGGTGCACACTCACTAGTGGACGCACGCACACACATGACCAATTGCATGATCTTCCTGGTGGACATAATAAACAGAGAAAACCAAACAGATTTCTAATTTTCTATTAACAAATTGAATTGAATGCAGAGCCTAACCTGAACCATAAGCAGTATACCCTTGACCTTAACCATACCATAGGTACCATGCGCAGAAATTGTAGAAAGCGAGAACTCCACACACTTTGGCATCGAATGTGAAAAAACTAAAACCATTGTCATTGAACATGTTCCAGGGTTTTGCAGAATCATTAAGTATGCACGTTCTTGTGAAGCGAAAGAGTTGATTGGACATATCTTTCTCTTTAATGAGCAGCTGACATTACTTGTTATTGGTCCTTATGATGAACAAAGTCAGTCCAGCTTTCACAAATAGCGAGGGCAAGAGGAAGCAACGTGTTTTATATGCTGTTCCTGATCCAGCTGTAGTGCTGTTAGCAGTGCAGTCACACAATCCATCCTCCATCCTCAGTGACAGGTAACAGAATAAAAGAAAGTTCTTGCTTTTCATTACCTCTGTGCTGCTTGGCAGAGGCAGCTCATGAAGTGTCTCAAGTCCAGCTGCTTTTTCTTGTGATATTGTGTTTGAAGAATAGGAATTGTATGAGGGTTGGGGATATGGTATTGTTTCACCTTGTGTGTCTGTGTGTGTGTGACATCATGGTACTACCACAAAAGCGGTTTTGAGTATTTTGCCAGGTGTTTGTATGCAGATGGCAACCTCCGGGTCTGAAAAGTAAAGTCAATTGCTGAACTGTCTTAACCTTGCAGTCTCTCTAATGGCCATCAGGGGGCGCCTCCTCTAGTTGCAAGAAAATATGGAAGTCAATGAGAAAATGACCCTACTTCTCACTTGATTTATTACCTCAGTAAACTTTGTGAACATTTATGTCTCAATCGTTAGTTTCACGTCTTCTTCAATACATGATGGTCATTTTGTAAATTATGATCCCATTTAGAATAAAATAGACCATAAAGCAGGGCATGCTTTAGGGCGTGGCTACCTTGTGACTGACAGGTCACTAACACGGCATTTCTCCTGTCGTATCAACTTATCCAGTTTTCGTCTTACAACTTTAACCCTTTCACAGTGTGTTTTCAGTTCTGAAACGTTTATTGTTTCCATTTTGGTTGTCTAAAAATGTTGTATTTAGTTCCACCCTCTCGTGTCACAACTTGTTGCAAAAATCCAAGACGGCGACGGCCAAAATCCTTCGAAACGACTTTCCACTAACCAATGGGTGACGTCACGGTGACATGGGCTACGCCCACTTCCTATATACAATCCTGTTATTATTTATTTATTTAGCCACTGGCTTACAGGGGCTCCCTCACTTCGACACATACCACCACAACGCTTGCACTTAAGGGAGTGCAAAAGCCTGTCCCAGAACAGGCATATCAGTACATTTACATGGTGCCTCTGAAATCAGATTATGTATGGGTTCAATTGACTTAATGGATTTGAAGAGACTAGATCCTATTAATGAATAGGCTGCCCTACGGCACTGCCCCAGCCAATAGCAAGCTAATCTGGCATGCAAATTAAATCCTGCCTCAATATGCCTGCCTGTTTAATGCGATCCATTACACAGTTTCACTTATTTATATATACTATTATAAAAGAATAGGCTTATAAACAAACAGAGGGAGGGGTTTGTTCTACAAATAGTGCTGTGCTGGCTTGTTTCCCTGTGTAGTGGCCCCGGGGCCGGTGGAGCTGGAGTGATGTTCACTGACAGTCACTTAATTTATTTCATTTCACCTTACAGTTTTCCTACAAACGTATTCTTTACGCTATAGTTTTCTGTGTTTTACATTGCAGGGAATGAATGGAGCTTTCTTTAGTGAGGTTAAATAATGCATCACGAGAATATGTTGAGATTTGGTCTGATTGTATTTGAAACATTAATAAATGTCCTTTTCACTCCAGATTCCCCACCGTGCTGCGGGGAAAATAAATGATTTGTGTGCGCCGAGTATTCGGAGTCATAATCTGGCCCATGATCACGCTGAAGGCTGAGCAGGACGTCTGCTGAGGAACTCCGGCGCTTCCAGCCTCTTCACTTCTGCCAGGCTCTTCATGCCTGGTTACCTTAGAGGCTGCTTTGTTAGTGTCGGACGGAATAGGGGTCAGGGAGAGGCCAGATTTCACCTGACCCCTCCTGAAATATTACAGCCGGGTTTACTTTCGTCTCCAGCTGGGGAAGGAGCTGGGAAACCCTGGGAGGAATCAGGCGGCAGTTAGTGAGAATATTGTCACAATCTGATGAGGGTTTTTCCCACTGATGAGGTTAAATCATTGCTCTAGAAGTATAATGTCAGTCAGTAGCCTGCATAGTGTTATTCCCTTGTAGCCTGTAGTCTCGTGTAGCACCGGCCTTACTGAGGATCAAAGTCTGATTCAATCTGGTTCAACCACTTTCAGAGCATACGTCAGCAGAACTGGCTTTTTGAGCAAAATTGAATAAGACGTGAATTGAATATTTTCTGTTTATCTGACAAGGGTTCCCTGACAAATATAAATAAATAAAGCCTTCCCAATGCAGGTATGCTTGAGTGTTTGCACCTCATTTCAAGCACAATTAACTTGAAATGGAGTGCTGCAGGATCAATAGTCCCCATTTGATCCAGGGGGGGGGTCTGTCACTCCTTGGAAATGGCACATATATGGTAATACAGCGAGCTTAACAACAACTTAGAGGATTTACTGTTGCCGTTTTCAGTCCAACATGAATAACAAACAGTGGGCCACTCTTGGGAGCTATCTTCTTTTATCTCAGCTTCAATTAATCTTAAAGAGAGATACCATTTAAAGCTAATGAACAGGGGGTAAAACTAATGCATATTGATACCAAGAGGTGAAAGCATCAGAATGAGATTGTCTGTAATATTCAGAGGCACGGGAGGGGAGATGTGTTGCAGAATTCGTCGCTATAGGCAGCCTGGCAATAGTAGCTTGCCTCAGAACACAACATAAAAAGATAAATGAACACTGAATGACCCTGACGTAGCCCTGTTCCTTCATCATATAAATAACAAAAAGCAGAGCGAATAAAGCAGACTGTGCTGGGGCCAATTCCCCAACGGGTGCTTATAACAAATTCAACTTTCAGGCGTTCTCCCTGTTCAGAATGTGGCATTTATTTGCAGGACTCTGTTTCAATTTAAAGGGAATGGCAGCTGAAGGAGGCACAGGGGACAGTGTCTCATCACCGCCACTTACCACTCTTATAGGCCTGCTGCCGGGGAGGAAAACCTCAGCAGGCAGCTCCACTTAAACAGTGAAGACCTCCACCAGTCAATGTAATGTGCAAGGCTCTGATAGCCTCATATTCTCAATCCTGTTTGAGTGTGTGGGTGTTTGGAGCAAAGTGCAGCACACTGAAAGGTTTGTTGTGTTTTGAGGAACACATGTTTTTGTAACGCTTGATGAGATTTCTTTTTTAGATTTTTCATATTTGGTCTACAACTAAGAAGAATCAGACACCAACAATTATTAGGGAGAATTTATTGGTTAACAATCATGTGTGAAGTTTCCATTAAATAAAGAAATACTAAGTTAAATTCCCATGTCCTAAACAAATCTATTAATTATTGCAAAATCCTTTTACCTTGACATGCTGTAGCGGTTTATGCAGCATTTGGTTAGCCCATGCTAACCCTTAAAGGAGCAGTTTGACATTCGGGTAAATATCTTCATTCGCTATATCGCCGCATCACCACTCTCGTACTATAAGGCTACAGCCTGCAGGGAGGTTAGCTTAGCTTAGCACAAAGACTGGTAACAGTGGGAAACAGCTAGCCTTCCTCTGTCCAGCAGTAACAAAACCTTCCTTCCAGCACCTTCAAAACTCCCAAATAAGGGTTATATCCTGTTGTTACCTTCAGACACACGACTTCAAACACACATACTCATCGTTATCATACGACTCATTACGAAAATAATATTTCATAATTTGACACTTTTGAATAATATCTATTAAAAAAGAAAACGATGTAGGCTATGATGGGTTTTAGGGATAAGTTTTAAGGAGCTATGAGATAACTACTTAAAGATCTAATAGGTAACATGTTCTGATGCTGAAAAAACAAAATTAATTATCTAGTATTTTTCACCCCAGGAGTCGCAGAGGAACCAGAACTAAAACAGTGTGACTTCCTGCCCAAGGACGTTCCCGGGACCGTTCTTGAAAAGACGGCATACGGACGTTCCTCGCCCAAAGGGTTAATGTTGATGAAAAACAAACAAACATGTCCATAAATAGGTGCTCTCCCTGGAAGAAAGACTTTATATGCTACAAGCTCATTTGAAATTCAGCTGAATGTCTCACACAATGGTCGAACATACAGGGCTGACGACGGGGGGTAAATTAGAGCTCGGAGATGAATTATCAAACAATTAGATAAAAAAATAAAAAAGCGAGGCTGAGCCAAAAGCAAACAGAGCACAGATGATATTGGCAATGGTCTTGGTGATGCTCTTGTCTTTCTGGGTTAAGCCAGTCTGTCTTCTAATTTGTTTTATTCCCTTGTTTTCATGCGTTTCACCACTGTAATGCAGCGTGTCATGAGTTGTTCAAGACCCAAACAGCAGTAAAACAAATGGTTTATTTCAAAATCTATTTCTCAGCAATCAACAAATCAAATACGAAGTCATGTGAGCCGTCAGTGAGACCGGTGAAACGGCAAAGGATGTGTCCATCCCCACCCCCACTCTCGCTCCATCCCGCTCTCTGTGTTCCAGCGATATTCATTTTGATTTCAATTAAAGATCCTGAGTGTGACTCTCGGAGAGAAATTGCCTGCCTTTAATTAGGTAGTCTAAGTTCATGGAAGCAATTGTTGTTTCCCCAGCACTTCCAATTTGATGAGCCAAGGACTCCCATTTTATAGCTGTGAATGAATATGGTTTCAAACCCCTCAGGTTCCTTGTCCTGCTAACTGTCTTGCAACCAAAGAGAGAATATTACTCGTTTGTCTCTCATTAGTCATTGGCATTATGCTGCTGTGGGAGAATAAGTCGGTGTGTGGACTGCAGGTGGGCTCCTCCATCTATGATAAAGAGGTCAGTAGCTGGCTAGGACCACATGGTGTGGTGCAGGCCGCTGCCCGCTGGTCAATAATCTATTACAGGACATCCCTCCTCCTCCTCCATGTGACTAATGCACTGCACAGAGATGGTCTCCCAGAGGTTAATGCGGCTCGGCTGACCCCGGTCCCCTCTGACAAACACTGTCAATGCTTGATTCGGAAAAGCTCTTCCTCAGCCAAATGTGAGGACGATCCACTCTGTAGGTTGCTTGAGGGGTGTTCAGGGATTCACAAAAGTCCAGTTATATGTCAGTGCAGCTAATTGCCAAGTCCAGTTGAATTCATGGTACAGATGATCCAGTAATATAGTCCTTAAAGTGCACAACAGATTAATTAATTCTGCACAAGATAAACAAGTTGAAACCATTTCTCACCAGTACGATTCGAAGCTACGCACACCGGTTCCGCTGCTTATTATCAGCGTTGTCATGTTCCATTTTTGTCAATGAGGCCCAATGAGTTCCCCCTAAACAGTGCCCATGTGAACTCCACACAACAAAAACCTATCCAGACAGTGAATGTCTAATGGGGCTAACATTATACACAAACTAATCAAGCATTTATAAGAACCCCCCAAATACCTGTTTTTATAAATTTCTGTGCAAATGTTTCGGACGAATGTACAATGGCTTTTAGGCACCACTTTCAAACAAACAGCTTCATTAAAGGTCAACAAATCTTTTATTTAAAGAACAGATTGAAGCTATTAAGAAAACTACTTTTGGGTTGCCAGGTCGGGGCTGGTGTTTCCTCCAGCATGACACTTGATTTTTCTGTTTAGCTCTTAACTTTCATGATGAGTCCTCCAATGGACCATCTAACCTCTGACCTTTTATCAGACTTTATGGATTACTTTAAGAACCTTATAGATGCTTTGTCACATTTGCTGCTGACTAATTAGAAAGTGAAAAAAACTGGACCCTTTTTCAATGACTTTATAATTGGCTCAACAAAGACATTTTTTTTTACAACCTGGCAATGCAAATGTTGTTATCAATGACTTAAACTGTTTTATAAAGCGTAACTAAATTATGTATCAACCGTAAATAAATGCATTAGTTAAAACCTACTTAAAAGCCCTTTACAAAGGGAATTTAAAGCTAAATATCTGCCGTTTAACCTCACAGTCATTGCTTCACTTCAATCCAATGTGCTGGAGTACAGAGCCAACACAAGGAAAACCACATCCCTGTCCAGACTGCACTGTACCTGTCAGGTACTACGGGACTATACACTCTGCTGTGATTGTTTCTGTGTTTGGGGATGTGAGGTTTAAGGTGCCTTACTTGGTGCTGCTGTGATACACAGATCTCTGGATAGGACTCTGATTGGTGGAACATCATGTTATTCTGACAACCCTCACTTCCAATCAATTTATGCCACAAATTCTGACTCACGTTCACTCAAGCATTGACTGTGTCCTTGTTCCTCCATTTCCTTTTCCCTTGTCGGCTTCTCCAGTCTCTCTCTTTCCCCGTCAGTTCAATAATTTGTCACATCCTCACACAAATCCACCCAAATGAGTTTTATTTTTAGCCAAACAACGTGTGTTTTTCCATGTAATTTGTATTCAGGGGTATTTGCACATCACACGCTGTATTCATTCTGAATATAATCCACAACATGAAGGCGATGTCCCTTTGTTTCACAGTTCTGTTATAATATATCACCTGCTGCCTCTGCAAGAAGCTGTCATTTGAAATTCTAGCAGCAGGTCTCGTCTGAGTTGCGATGAGGACCATGGGCAGGCCTCATGTCTGCGTGTGGAGCAGAAGGAAATTAGCCGCACCTGAATGACAAGGCAAAGGCTCCCACCCCCAGAGGGACTGTGATCTACACACAAACTCCCTTTTAATAGACTTACACCTCATTTGGCCTCTAAAGCTTGTTGAAGGGTCCCAGAGGACAGGGAGGGGGGAGGCGGGCCCCTCAGAGGTCAGCCCCGCTGCTCGCTGTAAACCAGCTGCAGTGAAAGGGAGAGCTTGATTAGATGGCCATTCACACCCAGAAGGGGACCGCAGTGGAGGGACAATGCCACATTTTCTCTTGCAAAACAACAGGGACATTTTGTCTGGCCTGTCTCGAGCAATCGCTGTTATGTTGTGGAAAGCTGTTTGAAGGAGGAGACCGAGTGATCATGTGACCATGTATCCTGGTGGGTTTGGAAGAAGTTCAGTTATAATATCATTTTATATACTGATGGATATCGGTAGATTGATATAGTACTGCAGTATGGATCTGGGAAGAGCATGCCATAGATAACATGAAAATAAACATACTGGTTGTACAGTCCGTTACGAAACAGATTATAAACTGGATCCACTTAACTCAACAATAATCCTAATTTCCCCAAATTCATTTAAAATCCTAATATCTGAAAACCAGCCAGATCGAATGCATACAACCTTGAAGCCCATTTAATAAAACACACATTAAGTATATGCAAACAATTTTAAATTAGGTTGAGATAGTCAAAATAAATGTCCGGTTAGCAACTGATGTTTATTGAAAAAGTACCAGTTGAAGTTGACTCATTCCACACTTCCTTCACATTTCACCCTCCTCTTCATTGCTTTTCATGCTGGTGCTCTAACAGTGGTCTGCAGCGTATTTCACACTGTATTAATACCATGTTCTCTGTCTGAGCTTCAGACATAATATGAATTCAGTTTTGCTCATTTGAACATCAAGGGTTCTCAGATGCTTGTAATTGGAGAGATGAACTCTGTGATCTGGACAATGGCAGGGCAGAGAATAATAAGTAAGGTGGGCATATATATATATATATATTTTTTTTTTTTGTTTTACAGAGAATGGTGCATTTTGAACGACAAAGGTGTATGTAAAGTGGATTTTTTAAAATAATAGATTTTGGGGAATAAAAATCTATATATATATACTCTCTGAAAAACTCACCTCATGGCATTACTACAGCTATAATTGTATACGAATAGTGACGATTTCAAGTGACGAATGACGATAAACTGGGAATTCATTGTGTTTGATGGGCCTGGCTCGATGCTCTCACTGTCTGTTTTTTCGCTTTACACTTCATTCGATGAGAATCCAAAAACATTGATGGTTAATTATTTCTGAGGAGGCTTTTTGCATAGCTCCTGTATCCCCGGGTTAATTCAGAAGCATTCCCTTGTCTTCCCAGGGGTATAGAGTTTGCATTTTAAGTGAGGCACAGCACAGACACGGAGCAGCATCTTAACTTCCTAAGTTGAAGTGTGGCTGGGGTTAAGTGGTCCCTATGCTCACAGCACCTATCTCAGCCCAAACATGACAGCTGGGGACTTGACTGTTGCTATGGAAATCCAGCCCTCCTCCTCCCTGCCTGTCCACCCCCACGGGTGCATGAAAATGCCCCAGACTGCTCATTTGAGACCATACAAGTCCTCCTCCTTCTCCCTGTGTTAACAAGTCAACTTTTCTGTTGTTCTGCCCTGTTTCAAACGGGGTTTATTGCAAATGGAAAATGGCTCGGGGTGCACTCGGGTGCTTAACGGCGCTCAGCTCGGCTTTGCAGCTGGAAAATTTCCTAGAATGGGCTCCGGCTAGCTGAGTAGAGACGGAGACTGAGAAATTGCTTGCTTAACAACAGTCTTCCTCAATTTTAAATAACCCTGATAGGAATGTAATGCCAGCACTGTTTATTGGTAAGACGGATTCTAGATCATTAACGTGATGAATAGTGTAGTTATATGGAAAGTAATAATCCTTGTGATTTCCATTGGCCTTTATTTTAATGATATTTATGTTCAGCAATACTCATTCAATGTATCTGTATGTTAATATAATAGTGGCCTTACTGGTAGGTTGCATTGTTTCTGTTGGAATCCGTCTTTCCAGTGAAGGATTCAAAACCTGAATCACAGGTAACAAGGCATTTCCACATTTTAGACAGGATGCTTGAGACAAAAGCTGATTTCACATAATGCAGAAGACAAAAGCTTGAGCTAGCTGACACATTTGATTTTAGTTTAAAAAAAACACATGTATATATATATATATATATATATATGGTATCTTCATACATACACAATCATAGCAACCAAACACAAAAGACCAACCAAACAAACCTGTATGCGTCCATCTTTTCTAAATAGATCATAAATGGTTGCCAAATATGCATTGCCCCCATGCTGATATCTGATTTTCTCAAGTGTCAGTACCTTTTGTTTTGAAGGGAGCTGCACTCTATGGGGCTAAAAGACAAAACGTCCTTAATAACGTGCCAGTGACAGTCACACTGATTTCACCTCAAGAGTATTAGATATATTATTTGAACTAGCATGAGGTTATTGGTACTCAGTTGCTGCCTTCACACCATGTCTCTTGTTCTGTAAATATGAACTGCTGACTGGGAAAGAAATCTTCATCCGACTCCCGTTGGCAGCTGCAGGAGGGATATATATAATTATGACATCTTCCACCTGCATGGTGTCAGGAACTTTTCCTTCAGATGTTGTAAACATAGCATGAAGTCTAATAAAATAAAAAAAAAGAGTCAGTTATAAGAAGTTTACGAGGAGAACGATTTTAGTTGATGCACCAGTTTATACCAACAAGATGACATGGATGAGATACAAACAAGTCTCTTTCATATGAAAGCGGTCCATTTAAAGTTCTAACACTTAAACTTTTTGGTATAAACACTGTTAATTCCCCTCGAAGATGCCTGAAAAAAATGCTGGAGGAGCTCCGTAGCATCGGCACCATAAATACTTATGTGCTATTTCATCACTCCCACTGCTTTCCTGTCTCGATCAATCCTGAGCCGCGGAGCCTTGCATGCTGCTGTAAAATGACTGGAAGCTGATGGATACAGTCCCCTGCAGAACACGTGACCTGTCTCCATCGGCGCTTATGGCACCACATTTAATCTAAATGTAGTCCTTGACAACAGGAGGATCCTCACTTGGCTGTGTGGGCTCTTTTAAGTTGGAAATGTTTTATATAGGGAGTTCTTACTCATGGTTTTTAGTCTGAAAATTGACAGTTTACACCATCTGTTTTCTGTCACCTTGGTTAAAATGGTTTAATTTGAGCATCCAGGGAGGAAGAAAACAAAACATCACTTCTCAGACTAATAATGACATGCCTTAAAGTTGAAGTTGTGTTGGCTGTGAGGATGCAGGTGGGAGCCGACCAATCCCTTGCCAGCTCTTCTCCACTCAGCTCCTTTCTCCAGGGCAAAGCGCGGGCCTGCTGAGAGCACACATGAGCGGTCCACGGAAGGGCCGGGATCCCGACAGCTCTAACCCACCCCCCCCGCCGACATCTCATCCGTCTTGCGGTGTGTTGGCAGTGTGAAGGGTAAACTGGGCTGATCTGTGGGACAGGCGGGGAGGGCACAAGAGAGCAGCCTTCCCACCGGAGCCCCGGACCAGCACGCTCAGATTAGAGGAAATTTGTTCCACAATATTGTGGCCTCCTGCTTTCCAAGACTGGGCCCGCACAGACGGCAGAGGAAGAGATTTGGGCGGTGGCCAAGCCTTTTCGTCAGGCTCCTCGTTCGCACCACATGTGCTGAGCTCGACTCCCTGCTGATCCTTCTAGTTTTATAGCCTCCCAGCCTGATGGAACAAATGGCACATGGCAGAAAATAAACTTATCTCATTTGGATGACAACACATTCCCCCAGGTTATAATGTTGCACCATTTTGAAAAGGCAGACAGGGTCAATTGTACATTTCCAGCTCAACCAGGGAGTCTTTTACTGTGACAATGTCTGTCTCACCACATGCCTGACAGTGAATTTGGAACAATTTGCCTTATTGACTCCCTTAGTGTTAAGTGTGAAGTATTCCCCTTGTATGGTGCTAAACATATATATTCTTTACAGATATTTCACATCTTCTTTTTTGTGAACAATAGAAGAAGGGAGAGCTTTATAATATGTATGTTTCAATCCATTACATCAGCCAGTGTTTTTTTTTCCTCAGTGTGGAGGATGCATGACATGATTGATGACCTGAGCAGATTATCCCCAATACAAAAGCCATCATTGAACAGCAGGGCTGCCATTGTGTGTGGGATGTCTCCCATTGATTTAAGTAGTATATTTTCATGATCTATAAAGAGGCCAGCTGGAGAGAAAATTGTTTGCTTTCAAACATTTAGTGTCTATAAGCCATCACACTCTTGATTAGAAAATTATTATCACTCTTTGATCTCCTATTTGCATTTTTTTTTCTTTTCTGGAATACAGTTACATTCGTGTGCATATAATTGGTTACAACCAACTGAATTAAGTTAAATTAACCCACATTACAAAAAAACAGTGGTATTTATCCATGTAGTTTAAGTTTTATTTTCTGTAGTTTTGAGATACCTCTTAGATTACCTCCACCCCAATCCAATGGAGATGAATGGGATTTAATTTGTGGCATTCAAACATCTCCCTCAAAATACTCTCACATCACACTTTTAATGATGTAATTTGAATCTAAGTAGGAATCAACCTGCAGAGGAGCAGCAGTTTGTCCCCTCTTGTATCAGTGCCTACATCCTTTCTTCTGATCTCTACAGCCAGCCCTCCCATTCGTTCCCAAACAACTCTCTAATAGACCTCTTCTATCTACGGTGAACCTATTAACCACAGATTTGTTTTCATCTCTCTGACAAGCCAAGAGAGGGGTGTGCTTACCACACAAAAGAGCCCAAAAGAGCCATGAAACAAAAATGTGAATAAAAAGACTAGAGGATATCATTATACACAAATTAATTATTTTCCTGAGCTGTAGCTGCCCCGTCCTTTGGCTAAGAATTGAACCGCCTTAATTGCTTCATCGCTTAGCCGTGTGCTTCCCAGCAATCAAGTGGCTTCCATTTAATTCAAGTGCCACCAAGATGGGGAGAAAGTGGTCTCTCCCTGGCCCTGGAGCATAATAGACAGTGGAGAGTGCGGGTACACCCTCCAAATTGGAAAACACTGGACCATAGATTAACAGAAATGAACACCATTAGCCTGGCGATGAGGAAATCATTTCCCCCCCTCAGGTGTTTTGGATGGCATAGTCACACTGTGACTACGGTGGCAACTCTGGGTGATCCGAATCTTTTCAGTTGACCCTGTTGAATATTCAAGAGCCGAGGGATTTGAGACAATGTTTTAGTCTTGATTTACAGTTTTATTAAAAAAACAAGGAGGATTTGTCAAACCACAATCCTGATTAAAGAAAAAATATTAATTAAAGGAGGTATCTCATCAACAGTTGTGTTTTTCATGCCAGTCTACAGGGAAATACAATTTGATCTTCAAGAGAAGAAAAAACACTTTCCTCTTTTTAATCATCCTCATTACCCTAGTTTAGACTGAGAGTTTTTACAGGTTTATTGCTAAATGAGTGAATTTTATATGAACAAAAAAAGTAATGTCTAGTAGTGTAGCAGTTCATGATGACAAGCTTCCAGAAAATACATGACGATACGATACAGTTTGAATAGCTAATTCCTTTTACATGTAAACACAACAAAATGGCAGTACATGTACCTGGTAACAACATATTGTTATTTGGCTCCCGCAGCAACGTTCATCAGTGCAACAAGCACCAGAAAATACTAAAACAAAGAAGTTAATAATTCAGTTAAACAGCTGGTTGAAGATTTGATATAAAGCTAACGTTACAATCAAGTTGTATTGATATTGTGGTGGGCTCGACAAAATTATTTAAAAATTCGAGAAAATACAGTTTTACTAACAAAAAAAAGGTATTTTAATGCGCTAATTACAGCTGGCGAAAATAGAATAGTACATGTTAAAACATGTTAAAAATAGAGAAGTGACTAACAATAAATTTAATCTACAGTAATAAAAACAAGTAACGGGAAGTGGAATCATTGTACAGTAGGAATAACATAAATAGCTTCCACCTTTAGACTGGAAGTAGTTAGCCTAGCCTGCTAGCTTCCCCTTTCTGAGTAGGATACAAAATTGTCAAATGTTGACTGTTTTAAAGGGATGTCCTAAATCACTGTTGGTTGAGGGACAATGTTATGTGTGATGGTTGAAAAAGGCGGAAATTCTTTCTATAAAAAAATTGCTTTCCAACACTGGCACTCAGTCAACCATGAGAAAACATGCACAAACAGCAGCAGTATCAATAAAGTTTATATTCCCCTACAGAAGTAAATACTTAAAAAGTAAAGTAATGTCAGTATATTTCAAATTTCAGTTTGACTGAATCAAACCTCTCTGCATGTTTCATGGCAGCAGTCTGACGTGTAGATGTTTTCTGACTATAACACAGCAGACATCTGCAGACATGAGACTGTTCACTGATCTTGATCAGCAAGGGCTGTTCTCACACTTCTGCAGCGCTTGAGATGGAAGTGAATGACAGGTGCATGAAATAAAATCCCCCACCGAGAGCCTGCATTTCATTTTCAAACGTGACAACTGTGTGTGTTTCAGCATGAATTCTTTATTTGTCCAAACCTTTAGCGCTTTTAGTCCTCAGGAAAAATTGACCGGTATGTGTCCTCATGTTTCTTTACAGCATGTCCAAGTCAACCAAACTCTTCCTCCACTTCCCTTCAGGTTAATCAGGTGTAATTTAAAATCCAAAATTCCTGACAGTACATTTTCTGATGCTATTGCCTGTATGTTCTGCATGGCTGTTTGGATCAAAGACTAGTTATCTCTTCTATTGAGCTGTTCTAACCTCTGTCCACTCTCATTACAGCCAGGCAGCTGTGAATTTCCTAAGCAATCAGGACTAACGTTCCCAGGCAGGTATAGACTACGACACTTTAACGAGTTAAAATGCAAAGCCAAGTAGAACATTAAATCAGAGTGAATGAGACAAGCAATACCCAGAGTCATCAGGCTTCTAGACAAAACAAGAGTCAGTGGGTGACACGTCTGTACATAAATACAAAGCAGATGCAGTGGACAGTATTACATTAAACATTTTATTCTCCAGACTTTTCCAATATATTGGACTTTTTTTGATGGTTTTCGTGAGCAGAAAGTAGTGTGATGTTGTTACAGTCCCACAAATCTCTCAGGAAGATATCTAGGTATTAACACAATAGTTTTTACTGAACATGATCATTTCCTAATCTTACAAGTTTAAAGTTATGATATGAATAAAAATAATTTCTCACATCAAACCAATGCTATTCATGCTGCTACCACCGTTAAATGTATTCACACTCGCTACCTCTCTAGTTATTGTCAGTGGCGGGGTCTGCCATTGCCGTGCACAAGAGAATTCACAGGAAACGATGCATGCATGAACTGAACAAACTTTGCCGTAGCATGCACGTAACACATGTATTTTGTGCGTATGTGCATATATATAGTTTGTTGCATAAATGCCTTAATTCAAAAGAGCAGAACATTTTGAAGAGGAAACATGTAAAAGTATATTAAAAAAGTAATAAAGTACATAAAGAAAACAACTTCTCATCATGGTCGTTTTAAAGAATGTGTAATTTCGAACAAAATCCATATATATTATGTATTCTGAAGATATTCTGAACCACAAGTGTTGCTAAATCAGAACTGAAATTCTAAGCATCAGAACTTAAATTGTCTTAACTTAACCAACCTCCTGGAGGTGGATCCAGAAGGCTCATGTGAAACATTTTTCTAACTCTCAAATGGATCATTTTGACAAACAATTGACATTTAGGTATTAGGACCTGCTGACCTGTTTGATTGTTGAAGATTACAGCAGAACTCATGCAGCTAGATCCATATTTATTTTTTATCCATAATGAATTCTCTATAGCTTCATCTTGGGAGAGACATATGGTTTTGATGGTGGTCTTGAAACGGATTCAGTTTCGTAGCTCTTTCCCACGGAGCTCGAGTTTTAATCAACCTGTCTTGGACTTGACTTTTACAGTCTTCATTTAGACCAACATTCCTTCATGGTGTGACTAAATATGAAATGTCCCTTTCATTGAACACTGACATCAGCCTTATCAGTGTAAGTCAGTGCCAATAATATGTAGGTTTGTCTCTAAACACTTGACACACAATAGCAGTATAACATTTTTGTCTTAGTGTTTGTTGCTCATTGGAATTATTTCTCCAACTGCTTGTTTGTGCTTTTGTAAATGTTGTAGCTTAAAATCCTAATATATCAGTTCCCGCACACAGTGAATCTGTATGTAACATTGCTTTAAAAGGTGCAAACCAGAGAGGAATTTCACTAATTATAGTGTCCCATAGTGGTCTATAAGCTGTTTGAGTGGCTTTTCCACCCTGACAGATTTCTAAAACTCCTGACTGAAACACTGAGTACTTGTAATTAGTTGACATGAACTCTTGTCTTGCCTGCAGCCCTGATAAAAGAATCAGCCAGCATCATGAATCTGGGTTATGCATGGTATTCAGGGTAAACTGTGGGTTTTTCGGTGGGGTGAGGTGTGAGGTGAGGGTAGATCTGAGAGTTTTCGACGCTGAGACGCACCAGCTGTGTTTATAGATTCCCACTGCACCTGCTGGGGTTACAGAGCAAGTGCACTGAGGGATTAAGCACTGGGGCACTGGGAGTAGAACAAGGAACAACAGATTCATGTTAGAGAAGCATGTCAACACCTCCCTGGTGTCTGTACTTAAGCTATTCATTGTTGCCGGTTGCTACGTAGGTTTCAAACTAATCTCTGCTTCGTTATTTCTTAGCTGTTAATCAAATATGCCTGACTGACGAGGGAATGTGCCAACTTGCTAACGGAGGAATCTTTGCAGAACGACACTGAGATGGAGATGGGAGAGATGAAAGCTGTTGGGACAGTTGCATTCAGCATCCATAGACATTTACGTTTTGCTGGAGTGTGCTAGTTCTTGATTACAATGTTGACATTTTACTTGGAATTACCCTGATTAATGTCATTGAGCGTAAAAGCCCATAGCTCAGCATTTCTCATGATCACAGGAGATGGATTAAGAAAGAAGGTTTTCAAATTGAATATACCTCTCCCTGCTCAGCCTGCTAATTGTGCCATTTACCACTACTTGAGTCACTGACCGACGCTATTTAGTCAAACTAATGATGATGCACAGTCCAAGCCATCCCTTGATAATTAAAAAAAAACCTCCATCTCTTTTTCTGTATTAGCTTCTTTTTTTGGGGGGTGAATTAACAGGTGCACGCAAAAACCTATCGAGCTGCGGTCACTTTGTCCCTTTAAATCACTTGTGGCATTGTTAGCTGGGAAATGACTTTTCTTCTGAATCCATTCTCTGTCACTTGTTATTGATTACGCAAAGGAAGAACTGTTAACATTCTTGTTTTGAACACTTAATCAGGTGAGCCTGTTTATTGAGCACGCAGCATCAGCTCAAAAAAAATCTCTCACTTACGAAAGACTTTCATTTACCAAGTTCTGGCTGTCAATGTTTTGGGAAATATTAGTAACTGATATGCTGGTTCTTATTGCTCTTATTTGTTGGTTTTAAACTGCTCTTAAGGTTCACCTTGTGATAAATTATCGCCATTCGCATTCTGCCTCCTACTAACAGTCAATTATTATTATGATTATCATGATCATCATGATGTTTCACTATCCTCAACCAAGTTTAGTTGCCTAAACGAAACAGATCAAACTAAAACATAGCCTAAGAACAGGGGGGACAGTCCAGAAAACGTCTGGTTTTATTCTGTCATAAAATAACACATATCTCCACATACATTTTGTCATTTAGGTATGCAGACTGTTACATAAATACATTTTTTTCCAAAGATCTGTGAGAGAATTGTTCTCAACATTTCTGCCACATCTCAGGAAGGACTTTTTTATTTGGCCCATGGTGGGACATGTTGTCTACACTTGCAGGTTTATTTACACTTCATGGTTGTTAAGAAATTCAGGCTCCATCCAGATAGGGAGAAGACAAATCCGCTGTACTGTAATACTTTCCCTTTCTGGCCTGATTGACTCTGATACCAGCAGTGCCTATAAAATAAAATGCCCATGTGTCCCAGTAAACACACAGCATTTGTTCTGAGGCAGAGTGGCTCTGCAGAGCTCCTCTCCGGCAGCACTGAGCCTGACCGAGCCAGGGAATAAGTAAATGAATAAATAGGCTGATGTTGAATTTTCCCCTCACTTGCCTCCACTGACACAAATAGGATCTACAGTAATTTATAATGCTGTTAGAGAGGCGGCTCTCTCTCTAACCGTGGTGTCTGTCACCTCGCGTGCAGGAGGCCTCTCAGTGCCAGAGTGGAGGACCTGCAGCACCCTGACATCCTGCTTTGCTATTCCACACACACACGGCCCAAAGGCTAAGTGACATCAAGCCTCATTATTGTCATCACATGCCACATTTGTAACTGGTTAGCGAGCAAATTGTGATAAAATAGGCTGATGCCCCTTCTGAGCGTCTCTGGCTGCACAAGCTGGACTTTCCATAACGTTGGAAAACCACATTGGTGTGGCAGAAAAAGAGGACGAGAGGTGCTTTTTGTGGCAGAAATACAGGTTTTCTTCTATCTTGTGCACTGTTAATGTTACATAATGCTTTGTATCAATCAATAGATGTGATGTTAGGGGGCTTGATATCCCTCTTGAACACGAACTAGTGAGCTGAAACTACTTGCACCACCATAAGATAACATTGAGTTCTGTGGGATCCATAATGCTGGAATACTTTATTACAGACGCTGCGCAGTGTGTGATAGAAGCCTTGCACTTCCATTTATATGCATGGTATTTCTAAATGCACGACATCTCTTACTGTCTCTGATGAGCTACTGCACATGTTCACATACTAGTCCCTCAGTCGTACAATTTTGTTTTGGTTTTTTTCATTCCACGGATAGAAATAATGAGGAGGAAAATCTCTTGCTTACATCAACCTCAAATTGGCGAAATGAAAATCTGTCTTAAACAAAGGGAAAGACCCCCATGGCGTCTGGGTCTACAGTTTCTGTCACATATATATTCCTTAGAGGTTTCATGTGACAAAACACAGAAAGTTGCTTTGTCCCTCCTCTTGTCACGTTACACCCCTTACCCGTAGTTTTTTTTTTTCCCCTTCCTGTTGTCTGGCTGTCTGTGCTGTCAGCCCATATAGCCTGGCACCTGCTCTCATGTTCCTAATTAGTCTCATTTAATTAATTATATACTGCAGCACTTCTCCTTATTTTCTGGCTTCTTCTGGATTTCATCGCCTTTGTTTCAAACCTGCGGAGAAGATCAGCTCTCAGAGGGGTGCTGCTGCTGCTCACTTTGGGGTTGCGACTACTTTTGTGACGATCAACTTTAAAAAGTATTGTGACTCCCACGACGAAGGAGGGGACTGGATGAGAAATCATTTAACATTAAGTTTCTTTTGTACACTTAAGTTCCTATGTTTCTTCGTGATGGTGTTAGGGCAGGTGAAGTTGTTGCTCTGCTGTGGGTTGTTGTGTTTTTCTTGGAAAGGAATACCTGAGAGCATAAGCAGCTTCCCAGCTGCCACTTCTTCCTCCTGTTACACCGGGATGCATGATGTGCTAAAGAAAAGGTTCCATCAAATATTTACACCTGTTCGAGACGACACAATAGGAAAAGATCAAACCTTTGACTGAATAGGTCAACCACAGACTCATTAAGTTTCCAGCAGAGCTAACGGAACCATATCAGCTGGAGAAAGACAACAGTTACACTGTTACCTTCTGTGGAAATACTTAGTGTGCTGTTACTTTTTTATTCTTTTGCAAAATTGTGTTTTTGTATATCGAAAGATCTCGCTATAGCTGTCTTGTTTAAGTACCTGTGTGTACCATAAGCTGACATCGTCCCTTAAAGCAGCTTTCTTTCAGACTAACCCTGGGCTCCACATTGAGAAAGGAAACACTGTCCTGTAACAGCTTGGTCAGTCAGTCTCTTTTCACAGATTATCTTTCATACAAAGACTTACGTTTGATGCAAGAATAAGCCACAGTCAATGGTTTGTGACTCTGAAGCAGATAATGTAAGAAAAACAAAAGAAGCAGATCAGAGAAGTAAAGCTGAAAATGAATAGGAGAATTTCAATGAGTCCCTTTGTTGAGGTGAAAAGAATATTGGAATAAATAAAATACTAGATACATACTGTACATGCTGGACAATGATGTGATTTTTTTACCACCTTTAATCCATTCAGCCCAAAAATGCCTATAATTAGTTAACTATTTAACATTTTGTACGAATAGATCAGTAGTTTCATACAGGCCTTATTTTCTCACAGTACAACAGTTACAACAGTTAGCCCTCACTGCATTGTTGGGTTGTTACGATACAGGGACTAATGTCCCTTTAGGGGTGCAAGTGACAAATTACATTTACTCTCGTCACTGTAACAAAATCATTTCCTTTCGCACTTTCACATTTTTGTGAGATTTTGTTTTTAGTCTTTCTACTTGTACATTAGAAGTATTTTGATAAAAAGTACTGCCACATTTCAAGTCACACAAGTTACAGAGTTAAAAGTACACAACAATGCAATAAAATGAGGAATTAGTCATTGAGGGTTAACAATATTGCACCTCGGAATAGTTAAAAAAGGTTGCATCTAACTTAATCAAGCAGTGCACCACCCTGCCAGCACGCTAGGTGACCTACATCAAACACACTCATTACGTTGCGTGCACAGGTGCGTGCTGGGTGTAGCAAACATGCTAACTTGCCAATGGTTGATTGATCCAGGTGATTTAGGAACTTTTACCTTAATGGTGTGTGGAGGACCTTTCTGTGTCTCTGCTACAGTGACTGCAGAGCTTCACTCAACTCAACGTGTTTGAAAACTTTAAAGAGTGCACCTCAGAGACCAAGTGGACTGTTTATCACGGGACAGAGGCCCAGTGGACTGGTTTCACTGGGACAGAGACCCCGAGTGGACTGGTTATAGTATGCTTGTTGGACCTGGAGCAGACTGTGGAGGACTGCGCGGTGCTCAAGACTCACGAACTCCTTCACACAGGTTAGTAAACTACAACAACAGACTCGTTGCGATGTTTGGAACTCTTCAGAGGAGTGTGGCGCGCGTCCTTTGATAATCAGTGGTATTACGCACAGACTGCTGAGGACCGTCTATATATGTTTGGACATTTGGGCTTTTTTGGTGTGATGTGTCTACCTCAATACACTGCATGTTGTAGCCTTAATGGGTTCTTTACTTTAATAGGTTTATCATGTAACATCATCATCATATAGTTTTCTTAACACTCCCTCCTTCTGAAAAAAAATAAAAAGCATAATATTCCAGTACTCTTACCAACCCTGCTTTATAAGGTACATGTAAAATCTCACACTGTAGTGAATGTTTGCTAACTCACCCCAAATTATGAATGTCTTAACAACATCTAAAGAACCAGTGTGTTTGCTAACTTGCTTTGATAGTGTTTCGTAAATCTGAGAAAGGATATTGACACTAGATAAGTGGGTCATAACATATGGGTCGAGAACCTAACAAGAGGTCACAAGATGTATTTAAAGGATGACCCTTGCAGAAAGTAACTATATTCCACTACATAAAACCAATCTTTTGGTTTTAATTGTGAAATACTGTACACTACTTACCTCTCCAGGCCTCACCCTTTGAATGAACTGCCCACAACCTATACTAATGCATGACTCACAAGGATATATCAAAAACACTGTGTTAGATGCATTATTTCTAACAGGAGAATGTGTTGTCAGAGGCGCGTTTGTGTTGTTTTTGTGTCAAGAGATCGTGGAAGTTACCTGAATCACCTTTCACTGTTGACAGCAGATCAGCTGACGTAACACAAGGCCAGATATTGTTTCCTCAACGGCAATCAAGTGTTTGTATTTTCACAGTGGGATCACACCTCTGAGCAACCCTGAGCATGACAATTGATTTTCATTTATTTATTTTTCAAAATGCAACAGACGTCACAACACAAATATTTGTCTGCTCTGCGAATAATTCCATTTTCTCCCGCTTTGATTCGGGTCTGTTTCCAAAAGACCTGTTTATGGAGAGGAAATGACAAGAAGTCGAGTTGACAGGCCTGGAGTGAGACAGTTAAATGCCCCTTGCTGCTCTGGATAATTAATAAATAAAGTACCAGGGGAGTCCTGTCATGGCTTCCTCTATGACAGGGGCTGTCTCCAGTGCGCTAAAGCATTAAATGACCAATTCCTGTCAGGCTAACTTCCACTGCACTCCCTTGGCACCATCTCTCTCTCATTCTCCCTCTCTCTCTCTCTCCCTCACGCACACACACTGTCTCTCTTTCTTCCAAAGAGAGCTACTTTGCTCTCTTTGCTCCGAGTTTTTCAGCGACTGATGGCTCTAGTTCATTTCTGCTGAATTAATTGGTCCCTGAATGAATTCTGTTGACAGGGCAATTCATCATGTGTTTGGCCTGACAGTGACTGGGGTGTTGGGAGTGTGGTGGTGGTGGTGGTGATGGGGGAGGCGAGGGGTGAGGGGAGCTGCAGGAGAAGCTGGGGTTCTAGGGGGGGGGAGGATGGGGGTTGATGATTCTGCCCTCTCTTCTACCCGCTCCTATTATTCCCTCTTCTGCTAACAGGAATATAGCCTGCATCAAATTCTGCTTTCCCTCCTCACTTCTCTCTGAATATTTCCCAGCTCCCCCCGGTTGCAAACAAACATGCCTGGCTGACAGATCCAGCTGATTAGGGAGCTCTTCTGTCTGCTTTGGAGGATATCCTCATTACTGGCCAGTCAGGTAGCAAGCCCCGTTTAGCCCAGGACCACCAGCGCCTGTTATTTGGGACCTGACACGTTCACTAAGAGAGGTGCATTGCATTAGGCTTTAATTGCATCATGTATCACACAATAGCCATTAGGGTAATTATTTACTGGTGAAGGGTAAATGAGGTTTGGCGCTGGGCTGAGCCAGCGAGGCAGCTATGCCTCGTTTTGGCAGAGGTGTTGCGCTCACCTATACGCTAACAAATCTAATCGCCGGTCATTTGCTTCATTTGGAAATATCATGTCATCCAAACCCCACTGTCACCCCCCCCCCCCCCCCCCCCCCCCTTTTTTTTCTCACACTCACTTTCAGTCAAGCGGCGCACTTATTAGGTCCAATCAATCAATGCTCACTCATTAGGAACCTCCCCTCAAGTATCCTCTGGATTGCCTCACACAGCAAGAGTCAAAAATTACCTCATAATTGCTGCTCAGGCATCATAACAAGCTAGGCTGCCCCAGTGACACGGCCATACAAACAGGTCTAACGCAGGAATTGATGGATACTGGAGAATCGTATTATATATTGCCATATCCAATTAGATACAGCACATAAAGCAGCAAATCCATTCCCTCTTTTCATAACGTCCAAACCACCACTCGGATATAAAGACGTGAAATGCAGTTTCATATTTTCTCCACCCCCTCCCCTCGTCTTGGTTGTGTCACTACAAATGATAACATCCTGAGGATTTATTGTACATTTGACACACCAGTAACCAAATTATAATTCAGTTGCTGCGGCATATTCATAGAACCACTGTACAAATCGCACAGAGAGTGTTCAGTCAGCATGTATTAGTGCGGAGCGGCTCGAAAGGTCAACAGTTGGATCTGACACTGTGGTTTGAAGTTATGCATGATGAGGTTCACCGTTAGACCTGAAAGAGGAGTGGTTTCCCGTTGCTGTCGGAGCTTTTATTTCAATACACATCCTACCACATGTGGAGCTCCAACATGTTTTGTTTTCTGTTTCTTTTTAAAAATTCATGATAAATATCATAAATAGTTCCATATGTAGATTTTTTTTATTTTTAGTTTTTTGTTGTGCAACTTTTGAGGCATAATTATTCAACTTCCCCATGAGCAATCTACAGAATGAGGTCCAGACATTAAGGTAATTACTGCTTATCCAATGAGGAGTAATGACATTAAGGTCACAGTTCGATATGGAGCAGAAAGTTGAAAAATCAAAGCTGCAGAGCGCTGCTTTTCCATGTATAAAATGTGCAGTAAATCAAGATTTCAGCACTTGTGCATTAACTTGATTGCTGAACGAGTTTTTCATCTGAATTAAAATGTCTTTATGCAATACTCTAAGTTTATTTACAGTGTGTGAGCTCACACTTGAATTCAGTCAATCTGAGACAACCAATGTCTTTTGTTTGGTGATTTCACTGTTGATTTTTCTAAAACTGAATGTTTGATGAGCGAAGACAGTGATATGTGCTGATTAGACCCAATCGGATCATCCCAACACTCTTATATTTATATAGTAAATAACATATATTTATATTCCAGAGGATGCTGTTGTCATCTGGTATGCTGCATTCAATTTGGGCTTGATTGACAGATACATCCAGGTTCACAGTTTATTGGTTTCAGAGGAGAGAGCCAGATATGCCAATTTAGACAGGAAAGTGACAAAAAAGTTTCCATCTAAATAAAATAATTCTGCTTCTGGGAATTCTCAGCTGGGGAGAGGAAAGAGTCAAGCTCCTTTTTTCCGCCCCTCCTCCTATAACAAGGGCTGTGAATGACATACATATACGACAGTTAGGGCCTGACAGAACATCCACTTTTGATGCTTCACAGGGGAGCTATGAAATAAACAACAGGCAGAGAAATTGAATTACAAAGCAAAAAGAGGGTCTCTCCTTGTGGACCCAGAGGCACCAGAGTGCACCAAAAAACAGCTTGGCGTAGGATGTTTTAGAGGAGCTTATTTTTTATTTTTACATTGTTGAAATTTGGAGGGAAATACGCGATAGAATGATGGAAACTTCATAATATTCTCATTCAATATCGTATCACTGCTATCCATGCAGGACCACAAAGTAAAACTCGCTTTTTTCCCCATTAAAACAAAATTGAAAATAGTGTTTGGACCAAGAAATGCATGTCTGAATTAAAAACCGAAAATCTCAGCAGCTGTATTATATATATTCCCATTCTGTCTGACATCATTTCATGCTGCTCTATCTCGTGCTGCCGCAGCCCAAATCCTTTGCAAATCGTACGCCGCTGATCAGGACAGTGTCCACTTGTTGTAAATCAATAATGATATAACTAAGTCATACAAGGCGGCAGCGGCGGAGGGATTACGGAGCGAAGAAAGAGTGAAATAAGCTCTAAGAGGGATTTATGCATAAATCTCTCCCTGCAACTTAGCACAAATTGAATTCAGGCACACTGCTAGAAAAATTAATTCAGCTTTACAACGCGGGGAGAGGTTAAACACTTTATGTGCTGCTCAGTGATCCGAATCATGGAGAAAACATTTAGAGGCATTCTCACTGTACTGTGCACCGTGTGATCTTTATACTCGAAAAATAAATACATTTATCTCAAAATAGTCTCATTAAGTTCCAGAATTCATTCGGCCATTGTTTATTTCAACTTTTATTTAGTTATTTTGAAGTTATGTCATCTCAAGCATCAAACGTGTATTTGACATTTGACATGGTAATACATTTTAACCCATTGTTTAGCATTTACAAGCTGTATATAAAAGCTCTGCACACTGTAGTGTAGAAGTAAGCACGAATAAGGATACATTTCAAGTGTTTGTCTACAATTATCTCTTCTGCAGAATGAAGGATCTTTCCTTGTGTATGGGATGGACATCAGTGAGACCATTCTGGGTGAGAGGTTCTTTTAAACTCGTTTATTGGAGGAAAAAAACATATCAAAATGTGCATTTTGAGTTATTGTGAGAAACATTTTGAGGCCTTGGAAAACAGCTAAAGCTCCAGATTTGAAAGATTGTTTGAATGGTAGAGATAGCATCCTGTCTATGCTCAATAGAAGATGGGACTTCCTCCTGTAGGATCTTTTTTGGACCTTTTTATAAAGATCACTATGAAGGTATTCTGTGTCATGTTTTCTTTTCATTTTGTTGTGTTTGTCTTTTTGTAATAGTACCTCACCCTGAAAACGTCTTATCGAGCAAATGTTGAACTGCAAAGTAATTTAAATTGTTAAATAAATTGAGTAAAAAGTACATTCTTTCCCTCACGAATATACTTGGTTATTTTCCACAATTGGTGCTAAAAAGCATCTATTAAGTGTTTATACACTCGGGGTTTGAATACAATATTTCACTTAACCTAACTTGCCATATTGATAGATGAATGACGCATTTAAAATGTTTGGACCAAATTAGATTTGATTCATTATTTCTCATCTGTTGATGATCACAATTTCCAAGCTGACGTCTTCAAGTTGCTATTTGGTCTCGCCAAAACCCAAAGATATTCAACTTCCAATCATAAGCAACAAATCCTCACACGTGAGAAGCTGAAACCAGCATGTTTTCCTTAATAATTAGAACTTGTGTAATTAATCAACTATCAGAAATGTTGTCAATCAGTTGTTTCAGTTCTACTCCAGATGGTCAGAAACGCCATGCAGCCCCTTTTGCGTAAAAGATTTCAGACACTTTTATTATTGTACAAGTGAGACCAGCATAATGAAAGTGATAATACCCATGAACATGAAAGACATTTTTTCTTACTGTATTTACAGAGAAGTGTCTTCACATCACACACAAAAAAATCCTTCTACGAAATGAACAATTTGTAAATAACATAACAATTAAATAAACTCCACCTACCTTTAGGTTTACAGCTGAATATGCATATGATGACCATCTCTGCACTGCATAGAATTTATACATATACTTTTCCTCATGAACAACGTGGGTTTTTCCTAATAATAATAATAATAATAATAATAATAATACTGCACTCATGATGCATATAGGCGGCCTGTAAATAAACATGAACAAGAACTAAGTCTTTGGCAAATGCAAATACATTCACTTGACAGATGAAGAAACCATCATTCCAGCTGGATTCAGAGAAACAACTTGGCCTGAAACATGTGATGGAGCTGACGTTCGGAGGCAAGGTGTTTAAGGCATTTAGCTGAAATCGTCGCCCCTGGTTTTTCGACATTATTGGAGTTGTCAGAATCCGATGCTTCGGGCATCAAACTAGACAAATGATACTGGTTTGACTTGGGATGGCTGTTATATCCTTGTCTGTGGTTGAATGCCAAAGACTTAATCAACTTAAATAAAAATGTAAGCTGTGGGAATATAGTAGTGCACGTCAAGGCAGTGACATGATGGGCCTTGGATTACAGGAGAAACTGTAAGTGCCTTTTCAGACTGAGACTCGATAAACTTGCAGTCGGTTTCATGAAATAAAGCAAATATGCATCATGATTTTTTTTTTTCTGCATAATAAACGCTCCAGTGTTGCAAACCTCCAACATAGTGCAAAATCAACAAAAAAGGTTTCGCCTGATGACTTCTTGTATCCTGACAAATAAGAAACCGTAAAACACGAGCCAAGCAGTCTGCAGTTTAGTCGTTACGAATTATAAAAATGAAATAAAAAAATCATTTTAAGAATATATTTACTAGTTTCTTGAAATCTTGCAAATAGCGGACCATGGTGATATATTGTCATGGCTCCCTCTATTTTTCAAACGGATGTTTCTTTATTTATTTCATTTTCATTTTTACATCTTGATTGTGTATCACAGAGAACATGTCCTAATCTTCTCATGGCATCAAAAGCGATCGATTTACTCATGCTGGATGTTTGGTCGTTGACTGTTCAGATGGATAAAAACAACGTTAGCCTGCCACAGCCTGCATGTGCCCGGCTGCTAATCTCCTCTGATCTCACTGCGCCGCCATCTGAATCGGAGTGGGAGACGAATGGAAACTGGTGGGGGGGGGAAGAAAGGCTGCTGCTACATTTGTAAGCTCCGGACAGCGTCCCTGCTGAGAGCCGTCAAGAAAAGGAATGTACAGTATTGATCCGTGATGGGATGAGACTGCGACACTGTCACAGGGGGAAAATAAATTCAGTTTTTGTTTGTAGTCTTTTTCTTTTTCATTTTTTAGCTGCAATTAGCAGTTTTCATTGTGTAGTGTGTGTGTGTAGTGTCTTTCAGTGTCTCTGATGATCTTCTTATTGTTTTTTGTTTTTTTTGTTTTTTTTGGGGGGGGGGGGGATTTTGAGTGTCCAAAAAAGCTGCGAGGAGAAAAGTCGTCTGGAGTCCGCTACCAAAAAAAACCGTTTCTCATTGTGTGAGCCGGGAACATGTTTATGCTCAGTGTCCAGTGGACCATGCCGCTCACACCGGGGCAATATGGAGGCTAAGGCCATGGTCCTGCAGGTTGATTTGGTTTCCATGGTAACTAGTGACGGTCATAGGCAGTGGCAGCAGTGGGGGGGGGCGGAGCCTCTCGATGCGGCACTATAATAATAAGGGGAACCTGAAAGTTAACAGAAGAACGAGCCATTTAAAACGACAACAAAATGACATTTTTCCAAATGTGCAATCACAATTAATTGTTAAGCTGTTTTACACGTTGCTCTTTTACTGTACATGTTAATAGTTAATTAACTGTTGCCAAGCCCCATCAGGGGCACATAATGCATTTTACAATGACAGAGGCACATGTATAACTTAAATTTAAAAAATGTTTACAATGAAGAGTCCTTGATTTCAAACGAGTGTAGACAAAAACAGGTTTCTCATTTCTAGCCAGCGTGGAAAAGTTAATAACACCTTTTTATCCGGTGTAGCTATCAAGTTAATTAAGCGTTAAGTCCACGACTTGGCTAATAACGTCATCTCTTCCTGATTTTAAATGTTTCCAGCTAACTGGTTTAAAGATGAGAAGAAGATTGAAACTAAAGCTGCATGTCCCAAATAAAAAGTCATCATTCTCACTTGTTGATGATCCGTGTAGAATACATGGAAATAAAGAAACGGTCTTGTTCTAGAGTTAGTTAGCCTAGTATTTTAAGTATGATGAATACAAATGTAAGGTCAGTCTGTTATTTTGTTCTAACACAAATCTGTTTGGTCGCTTAGCTTGCATACATTTTTGCAAAGAGCATGTTTTTAGTTTAGCCTCAACCCTGATTGCATTCAGGACCAGCTTTCATTCAGTAGGTCTGCTAATCATGACATGTAACCTCACGTAATAATGTATGTAGTTAGTGATGGGCTCCTGTATTTAAGAGTTATGGTAACGCCAAGTTCACGCTAAGGTAGTTGTTGCACGAGCAGCAGCCTATAGCTGTTCACACCAGATGCGCATTTTCCCGCTCCGGTCAACAAGCGATTCTGCTCCTCTGCTCTTTTTTTTTTTATAGAGTTAAACTCTGTTCGTCTGTCTGCTTGTCGAGCTCGCTCTGTGTTTAGACATGACTGGCAAGTGTGTGGACAAAAAGTAGTCTATGTAAATGAAAAACCACAATCACAAACAGTGACACTAGCCCATTACTATTAAGTATGTGTATACATTATCTGATTTTGAAATTTGATCATTTGGGGGGTAAAAATCAGGAGAAATAGTCAGCTAGTTTGCAGGGCACGATAATGATTGTGGCTCAGAATAGAGCAGATAAATACAGTTTAATCTATTCCCTATACTTTGTGTTATTTGGTTTTGGAGAGCCTAAAAAAACCACCCTCCAGACTCTTAAAAGGCGGAGAGTATCGCTCTTCCTATAGCCCCATGCACACCGTTTTGGCACATGGAGAAATCATAAAAATGGAATAAGAGTAGAATATACATTCCCATTCAAATCAACATAGGATGGTCAGAGTGGCGGCCATTTTTATGTGTACCTCTGCCATTACGGGCTTATGCATTCTATTTCTATGGTCAATGCACCGTGCTGAGCGCAGTATTAGTTTGAACTAGTCAAATGACCCCCCGCAAACCGTTCAAAATCCATTCTACTCTCATTCTATTTCTATGGTGGAAATCCAAAGAGGCTGTGCCTAGTTACACAATCGCTGTTTAGCAAAAACAGTCGATTAATCCACTTTCTCTCGCTTTACTCACTTAGTAATGCTGGGTTGCTGAATCGCCAGGCGTCATTGTAGGTCGTGTACTGTGGGTGACTGTATGGGTTCCCCGAAAACTCACTCCCTGCGATACAAAACAACAAATCAATTAGCATTTCAATGCATCAAACCATTACCCCGTTCATATGCAGTCATTTCTCGTCATTCAAAACAGGATGCAATTTGAGGGGGAAAATGATAGTCATCGATGTGCGACCAGTCAAGCAAGTAATTTATTTCTTTTTCATTTCACTTAAGTTATGCAACACTGAACAATACAGGATGCGACACTGAAGGCGGCTTTCCCTGTCCCATTTATGGATATCTACCCATTCTTCTTCCTCCACTATATTCCAAACCAGTCCAATAAATACAGAGTGGTAATAAACAGTTTCATGCATATATTTTTGATAGGCTGCAGGATTTATTGCAGCATTTCTTGGAGGATTTTTTTTAACATCTCCAATCTGAACCCCCCCCTCCAGTCTGAGCTCTGGTGTTTGGTGCGACAGAATTTCATTGCAGGGGAACTAACTTGGAGCATGTCAGTGAGCACTGCTGTTGGTTCAACATGTTTCTTTCTTTTACGAGACAATAAAGGCTAGATTTGATATGAAGCCGGTGAGAAATGGCTTTGCTTTAACAGTGTTTTGTGCCTGTCACTAAATCTTAGTGGTTGTGTATAGGATGAATGGGTTGTAACACAAAACCACAAGCCATGGGATGAAGACCCTCATCTTTTGCTTTGGGCCACATAACAACAAATGGAAAGTAAAAGTATGTTTGACTTTAACAGTTTTATTAGTCAAAATCCAAAAGTGAATTCCAACTGCACTGCCACAGGGTGCTACCACATCTCCCTCTGTTTTTTTTTTTTTTTTTTTTTTTTTTTTTTTTTTTTTTTTTTTTTTTACTGGAAGCTATTAAATGGACTCAACTGTTTACAGAAGCATTTCAAAGAATGTAAAGTCTCTATTTTTAAAATAGCCTTTCATAACAGAGGCAGAAAGCAAAACTAGAGAGCACTCAAAAAGCACAAGCCTATTGTGTGCCACAGTTTATTTACACTGACAGGCCAATCTAAACGAATAATGTAATTATATAAAATATCTAGAAAACATATCTGCATCAAAATACACCTAGGAACAAAGCATCATGGGATACATGTGGCAGATTTTTATTTTTTTTAAATGCTTTGAACACCAGAAACAAAATTCCATTCACCTTTGCATTGAAGTGGCAGGAAAACAAGCTATCATTAAATATATATAACCTGTCCTGGAAGATGCCACTGGAGGTACAAATAAATATGTTTCTTTGTAATTTTGGTTAACTGACACAAAGAAATCCTTGCTCCATGACCTAATTTTCAAGTTTCAATGATGTAAAATAAAGTTTTGTGAAGATTACCTGCTAACTAACAGACTAAAACAAATGGCACAGTTAATAAACCCTCCTGGCAGAGATGATAACCAAACTCATCACCGCAGCCCTTCATAAAAGAGAACAGAGGAACAGCCAGAGCCTGTGATGGGCTGTGTGATTGCTAAATGATATGCAAACACAGGACACACTCCACTGGTTTCCCCATCCATGTGGTTTAATCACATCAAAGCAAAATGCCGGCTGTGGTTTGGCTGAAATGTGTGTGGTGATGCTGGAGCTGAAAAAGGCATATAAGCTCAGCACCAAAACTGCATCCCTGGCAGTGAAACACAAGCCTAACCTCCTCAGAGAGAGAGAGAGCGTTTTAAATATTTACTGGGCTCCCATGCCTCTGCCTTTTGACCCTTAACTGTTTGCTGTGAACCTGAACTGCAGGTTAAGTAGAGGAGGGGGAAAGGGATATGCTCTGGAGCACAGAGGCTGGGGAGGGCCGGTAGTGCTGTTTATCGAGGGCCGGTGCGAACGGCCACGCGGGAAGATAATGAGCTAAAAAGGCTGAGAGGAAATCAGGAAGGAAGGGAGAACGACTGTCCTCTCCCCTGTCTCTGATCACTTATTCTTATCCAATCATACACACAGAGCTAATATGAGACTGTGTGTCTTGCTCTGCAGGTCAATATGTATCCCCGCTGCGTAACTTGGCACTAAACTCTCGTCACTCTCCTTTTTGAGGTCAGTGTAACCTGTTAAATAGACCCCTAACGACAATATGAAGTGCTGACGTGGTCTCTCACTTACCAGGAACCATTCCAGCGAGCGTTGAAGTTGGGTAGCTGCCCTGACCTGTGGGGGGAACGTGTGGGGGGTATCCAGGTAAAGTTGTGTTGGCCATATCCCGACCTGAAGAGACAAAAGGAAACACAACAAAACAACAAAACACTTCATCAGTGCTTTCTAGTTGTAACCTGTGACTAGCATTAAAAAAAGTGGAAGAAGTCTTCAGATCAGCGATATAATATTGTAAAAGTTCTGCATTCAGATTAGATTAAGTATCATCATGAAAATGTACAGGCACAATGATTCATCACTCCGATTTGCCCCTTTGAGAGTATTATTAGATGTATTAAATATACTGGGATATTATTACTGATACATTTAATGATGTCGCATGCAGAGATGGAACTAATTTTACCTACATATACACTGTTGGTTTGTTTAGTCCATACAAATTTGTTATATTTTACTGATTTTATATTTAAAATGCCTGTAGTCAAGTAAAAAGTACAATGTTTCCCTCTGAAATGTCATGGAGATGAAGAATAAGTACAACTCCCTCAAAACTGTACTTAAATACACTACTTGAGTAAATGTGCTTTGTCACTTTTAAGTGTTCAATTTCAAAATGGAAACCAGATACTGCAGTTACATGACACAGCGCTAACGTATGTTACTTTAGACATCATGACTCATCACCACCGCAAGTCAGTCGGCACAACAACTCCATTTTCCCTATTTAGTTTAGAGATACTTTCAAAGAGTGTAGTGTCATTTATTAAACCTGTTTAATAGCATCAGTCCGCCTCCCCAACAGTGGAGCTTAAAAACAAGACCGCAGCTGCTGTTTTGAGCCAACTGAATACTGGTCACATAAATATGTGTCCTCATTACACAGTTCTAACTTGTCTAAATATGGCAGCCCCTCTCTTCCTCTGTGAGTCCGAGCACAGTGGCCCCTCTGCGGAGCGTCACCCGTTCTGCTGCAGATATTCAGCTCCGTAATTGAGAGTGACGGTTGGGGTTGTCCTCACTGGCCACGGGGACATTTGGACAAAACGGCACGTAACCCCAATCTGCACTGGGGCCAGGGAAGGAGAGGCTCCTGTTATATTGTCAGCTGTGAGGGCCACTTGGACTCAAAGGGGGGGAAAAAAAACCCAATCATCTCCAAATGGAGCTTTGATGAGGAACTAGTATACGAGAGCACCACAAGAAAAATGTTCTCCATGTTGTTGCCTTTACAAATGTTTGACTATCTAAAGGAAAGCTTTTTATTATGATGATCCAAATTCATTTTGCATTTCTCTTGTTCTTTATGGAAAAGTGCGTCACTAAGTCATACAGTGTCACGATTGCTACTTTATTTTAGATAGTATTGGAAAATCATGGACATTGTGTATATTATTTTTTGTAACGTTTTTATGCTGTCTTATCGGCCAAGCATCCCTTGAAAATACAATTTAATTTTACCTCGTTAAATAAAAAAATGGAGATGTACATTTATGCATCTGGTAGAGAACCCCAAGTTGTTTGGTTTCGGACACTGCACCACAACTGAAAGGTTTTACTCAATGCAAAGAAAAATAATGCATGATACAGCAAAATAAATCTACAAAAATGATCCACAAATAAATTCCACGCTTCATACTGAGAGTAGAACTCTATTGCAACACTTGACCTCCCAAGTGCTGAACACATTTATCTGTCCGAATATCAAAAACTGACTCTTGCTGCCAATTAGCATTGCTAATGAGAGCATAAACCACAGGCAGATTTAGATATTGACTAGAAAATCCAATTCATACATGTGCAATATCATGAGCAACTTATTTGTTCAATTGAGGCTGAGCGAACGAGCCCTCTGGGTATTGAAGTACCTGCTACTACAGGCTGGCAGGCATACTGGCTACAGTGGGGGCTGAGGGGGGGTAGAGGAGTGAAACGGCTGGTGAAGAGACGGGGTTGAAGGCCTGGCGGTCCAACAGACTTAGGCCTTGCCGAGGAGGAGGAGGAGGAGGAGGAGGAGGAGGAGAGGGGCGGGGTGTAAGGAACCATCGAAGCCTTGTATGGCTAATCTTGGACGATAGAATTATCTAAAAATGTGTGCTAAAATACTCTCATTATTAGCAACATTACTTTTTCTTTTCAAGGACGTTGAACACTTCTAGCAGTTATCTTTAGACATTTCGTGGCAGAAAAACTGAACTTGTAATGATCAGTTTTTCATTGCTACGTCTACTTAAGTAAATAATCTTACTACTACTTCTACGTCTGGTAATGCTGCATTAGAAAATGCATCTTAATGAAAATACCATACTGTTGTCATAGGAGTTATTATTGTTCTGTGTGGAGCCGGCCCAAGTTTGTCAGTTTGTTGCTCAACCAAAGAGAGATTTATTCAAAGTCACTGTACAAAACAATATTACAGGAACTTGGGAAATCTATTTCAAAGTTGATTCTCACGTAAAACACAAACGATAAAGAAACGATTCAGTCTTACTGCTTTCAGCACTGATCGCTGTATTGTATGAGGCCTGCTGAGATGTGACTTTTGGTTAAAGCGGAGAGACTGGAGGGCTGCGGAGTTAAAGAGCTTTGCAGAGAAGAGTGAGGTCATGCCGGACTTTTCATTTATAATAAGAATTAGTTAGCCACAAGCCAGTGCACATAAGTCAAAGGGAGCCGTGGGAGTACTGTAGGTGGGGGGTCCAGCAGGGGTGAGGCCATTGTGTGTGCGTGTAGACATTGGTAGCTATTGTCTAACTGTCTCAGCAAACACTGACCCAATCTTTTCTTCATTATTATTGCAGCAGCTACAGCAGTCGTACAGGTTTTTAATGAAAATAAATACGGCTATCTCTTCATTACCTCGCGTCAAAGAGAAGAAATACATAATGAGAAACGGATCTCTGCCAAGTTTAATCTCTTTAAAAAATGGCTAAACTGCAATGGAAAGTTTCTGTTCTTGTTACTAGAGATTTCAATTGGTCTTTTTCCTCAACTTTTCCCATTTCAGATATTGATTCCGAGACTCCCATACAACCAAATTCCACAATATTGTTCTAGATTGGTTCATAAAATTGCTTTTTTACATTTTTGTAACATCAGTTAATGGCAAAGGAATTGTACTTAGTGTGGGTCGGTCCTTCTAGCCGATACCTGATCAATATTACGCCCTGATACCGATCCAGTGTATCTGATCAGGGCATCAATACTTTAACTTTACCCTCATTGGAGGCTTCAATTTTCATTCTAGCCTTAAAATGCAACAATAAAACACACCTTTTTGTTTCAATTTGAGAAGACAAGTGAACATCAGCTTGTATTTTGGTGAAAGCATGAGTTCATATTTGAATTTGCAAATATACAAAAGCAAAAGATTGGAGATGTGGAGAGTATGTTAAAGGTTTGTAAATCAGTGAATGTCAGTCTATTGCCATCAACTCCAGTCTTTTCCCATCACATGTTGACTCTGTTGATGATGATAATAATAATACTCATCACAGCCTCTGTTGAATCCTGTTTTTGTGTATTCCAGGATACAGTTGGCAGTGGCTGCCAGCAGCTCTGTGACTGTTGCTTTATGTCCCCTTTAAAGCCCTCTTTCTGAGAGGCGCCAGTTCGGAGAACTCTCTGTACAGCAATGATAGCCTCATTAGCTGCTTCCTAGCCTTTGTTGTTTTTACAACAGAGATGTGTGTGCAGATTCTCATTAAAAGACAGGTTTCTTTATATTGTCTGCTTCCTCTGACAGTCCCCTTAGATTGAATGCCAGCAAATCAAGCTATTTATTTTTCCTCTGCCCTCTTTTTCCTTCCCTGCAAAAATCAATTCAAAGATTTTTTTGGTTTGCTGTTACAAAATCTTGTTGATTTCTGTCTTAATTTGAGAAGTGGCTTGTAGCAGTCGCTGCTGAGCTGGGAATACGTAATATGAGTATTTCTTGCTTTTAGTGGGCGTTGAAATATCAGATGTTTACAGACAAGATTGTTTGAGTATTTTGAAGTTATTTGAAAAACGGAGAACAAATGACAGCATACTGACAGCACTACTGGTTATATCCTTAATTCAAACTACACAGAGTGACTGAAAGCATACAGTCAAACTATTTTGTCAATACTTGATACTGTGAGAAGACAAAGATTTGTAAGTTGTATCTCAACCCAAAACAACGTGACAAGAAACTATTATGTTTTTTTTTTTTTTTTTTGCATTAAAATTAATTCGGTGTCTTCAAATGGGAAAGCAAGATGACCTTCTCTTTATTTGGCACAGGAACAAAGTCATTTGAGAATGACTCTTTTTGCTTGCAAGAGTATTAAATTTAGCATGACAGGGACACCTTCATGTTTGCTACAACAACAACAACCAAAAATCTTTGACCTCCGTTTTTCTAGGCTATATGCAGAATGGGGCAATTTATCACAAGCCAAAAAATCTCAGCACCCTAATTAATTACAACTAAGTAAAGAATGTTTGGAGAGCCAAATTGCTTTAATTCCCCAAACACCGACTGAAAGTCGTTCATTATCAAATGTGTGCTCAAAGGTTAGTTTGCTTTTGTGAAGACGAAATAAGCATTAATTTCGGAGCTCGGGCCTGCGTTTCCCCCTGTGGGGAGACGGGCGAGCGCTTTGTCACGAGGCCACACATCACTTACGGCAGGTTTGCTGTCTGATCTTTGCTCGCTGCTCACTGGGCAACGGCAGGTCCTGATACTTTCTGTGTAGTTCACCCTGAGAGCACTCACTCACCCTAATTGAACGTAGAGTGTGGACGGTTATGTTTGCTGGAGGAAGTTTTGTTTAGAGAATTAAACAGGAGTGTGCAGAGGCAGCTGCTCGAGGAGGAGAAGTGTCATTGACACGGGAGCTTTGGAGCCTCCATTAACAGGCCCAGCAGGGAATATCTCTAAAGAGTCTTCAGTATGCAGTCACTGAGTGGAGATGTGTAAAACTCCCACTGAGTGCTCAAGGGAATCCGCCGAGCGCTCGAAGATGGCACTTTAGCCTAAAGCTCCATCAAGAAAACAGGTGGGCTCCGACTAATTTCAGGAAATACAGAAACTCTCTATAGAAATACTAGACAATTGGCCGTATCAACGCCATCTCTCCATTTATTTCTCAAAAATACACACAAAAAAGTTCAGAGCTCCTCCTTCTGCTATTCATAAATTCGCTCATGGCTCACACTATTTGAATTTTAAGCAGTTGGAATGAACAAGAATAAGAATCACTTGAGATTAAATCCATCTCTCGGAGGGAATTCATCAAAGAAATTACTTCCCATATCAACAATAGAAATTACCTCACAATATGCAATTGTCCTATCCACATATTCATGGAACCCTTTGGTGTTTTTATGGGGTAAGAGGGACTATTTAGCAGGTAATGCAGCATTAATGTGGAGGAGAGGGAGAGAGAGAAAAACTGTTTTAATGGAAGGGGCTTCTTGCCTCTCAATTTCGATGATGTGCACAATGCCCTTAAATCCCTTTCTTATTTGAACCTGCTTTGCAGGTACTTTTGAGCCTTAATAGGATAAGCAGAGGACACAAAAGATTTCCATCTCTCAAGTCTCTCACTTCACTGAGAATCCCGATCTCTGGCAATGAGCACTTCATGAATCATTCATTTTTAATAGATTATGCAAATTCCAGGACATAAAATCAACAAGATCAATAACTGCAGGCGTTTTAATTGGTGTTGGAAAACATTTTAAGGATGAACATAATCTCCAGTTCTTTCCCCCGTAAAGACACAATTAATTTCAAATTGGATCTGAGCCTAAATGCTGCAGATAATTTACTACTTTTAGCATGGCTTAAAATTCCTCTGGTAGGCTTATCGCTGGCAAGTAAACTGTAACACTCAGCCATTAGAGAGACCACACACCTGAATATCGCCTAATATGCACACAGGCAGCCACTGAGGGAAAACCAAGCAGAGGAGCCACTAACCAAATACTAATTACAAAGTGGAAGTCAGAGTGATGTTTGTTCCATTAGTTTGACCTCTGAGTGCTTTATTTCTCTGCCTCCAGTGAGATCTGCTGCCAGATAAAGGGAAGGAAATATTCTTATTTACTAACACAAAAGCAGGTAATGTGCTTTTTTCATATACAGACACACACACACACATACACTGCATACAATCCCATCTTTCTTCCCCTACATGTCTCTTTGCACCTGTAAAGCAGTAAGGAGACCCTCTCTGCAGAGACCATCTAAAATATCCCAGGTGCAAACAAAGCCGCCTGCATTCTACGGGGCCATCAGTGCACAAAGGACAAACACACACCTTTCTTCTCAGGAGGCCTGCCTTACAGGGGAAATCTACCTCCCACATATTAATGAGAAAAGGGCCCTTTCTTTTCTCATAAGACTGCTTGGCTATCACTTGAGAAAGGGGGGGGGCTGCAGCAATTTTCAATCACCCTGTCCTCCCCCACGCAGAACTCTCTGCCTTTGATGGCTGCTGCATAATTATATGAATTTTAATAAAAGCTCTGTGTATTAATCTCAGGCCCCCCGACAGTCCTCGTAAACTTTCAGTAAACTTAACCTTCTTCTTGGTAATAACACGGCAACAACGAAACAATATTTCAATTAGCCAGGCAGTCATTAACTGTGACAAGGAGAGGAGACGATGAGGGGGGAGAGAGAGAGAGAGATAGGAGGGTGAAATAAATGATCATGGTGTTAGAGTTAGGCGGCAGAAATGCCAGAGCCTATTTACCGAGGCACATTACTCGTGCTTTGAGACACACAAACTGTCTCCTGGCGAACAAATCACAGGAGCAACACAGCAGCAGCCAACAAGCAGTCAGTCCTGCATGGTGGCCTTTTTTTTTTTTTTTTTTTTTTTTTTTTTTTTTTTTTTAAGCGAGACCTTGCCCTGATACACAGTCATAGTTCTGATGTGCTGACACCCAAAGGTCCTTGTCCAGCGGTGACTGAACAGCCCCCCCCCCCACACGCTCCGCCCTCACCCACAATCTCTCTTATCACCCTGCTTGCTCAGCAAAGACCCAGACGGAGGACAGCTGCTAAGCTTTTATCGCATCGCTGTACCACCTTTTCAGCTCTGAGTGAAATGGTATTAAAAAAGTCTTCACACTTAACTTTTTGGTTGGCTTTTATTTTCACACATTTCATTTTTTTCTTTTTCTGTCAATTGCACAAGCATTCTTAGTTGTTTTTACTTGTTCTTTTACATTGTTCAAACCCCCTCAGCTGAAGCTGTGGCTCGGCAGCATAAAGGCATACTGTATGATCTTACCTACGGGGTAGCTTTGCGACACGCTGGGGCCCAGGTCTGGGTTGACGCTAGAGGATAAACTGGGCTTGACTTCGTCCAGGCTGGAATTCAGGGCAGGGAGCGAGTACTCATTAGCCTGGGAAAAGGACAGTTGAATCATTACACAACCAAACAATACCAAGATGGAAATCCTCCCTCTCCTCCTCCATTAAGCGCTCCACACAGGCCTGTGCGAGTATAAATTTGTATGAGAGCATTGTTTGTGTGTGTGTGTGTGTGTGTGTGTTCAAGCTGCAGGGTGGCAGTTCAAGCATATCATGAATGTATTTTGGTATTGTCTGAGAGGAAGTGGGATTTTGAGATGAGTGAAAAGCCAAGGCGTCAGCTGGCCCTTTGTGCTTGACTGCAGTCCTACTCCTGATCAGCCAAGGGAGAAAGCAGTTCTGCTTTGTTACAGGCTCACCATGTGGCCCTGCTTGAGAGACACCATTCACCTTTCTTTTTTTTTTTTTGCTTTTTGCTTTTTATTTGGAGTCTAAACAACCTTTAAATTTCATTACCTCTTATCTCTGAATGGAATCACTTGTACTACTTGCCCTTTTTGTTGCATTTAGCTGTTAGAGATTTTTCTCCTTGTGTGCGTTCAGCTGTTATATTAAAGGACTACTTCACCCAAATCACTCCAACAAAACAAGATTTTTAACGCTTGCAGTATCTAGCGATGCAAATGATTTCATGTGCTCAGGTTTTGAGATGTCCTTCTCTGAAACATCAATCTCAACCCCTCCTTAAGGTTGGTGAGTGAGATAAGTGTGTTTGTGCTGTGAATAATTGACAACTTTTTATCATATGAAAATGTTCTATACTAGTGCCAATATGATACCCAAATCACACAATTACCAATGCCTAAACAGTACTTAAAAATGTTTGAAAGCTTCTTTGCATTTAACAATTGAAGTTAAACATCTCAAATGCGTGATTTTCTAAACACAGCTGAAACCCTAAATAGTCGGAAATCCGCAAAATTAGGATTTAAATCAGAAGGTATCTGATTGACAAATAAGTAAACAGAACTATGATTCAGACCAGGCATTTGATGCCGGCTTTCAGGAGTTTAGATTTTGGATATCGATGGCCAGTTTGTGCCAAAAAGTCTTTCCAGAATCAATGTCCTATAGTTCCTCTGGTTAATCAACAAAAATCTGTTTTAATACAGAAAAAAAACATTATGAATAAAAGAAATTGATTTTTTTTTTTTTGTAATTTGGGTGAACTGACAATTTTAATAAAAAAACAAATGTACATATTTTACTCAGTCTAAAAATAATCTCTTCCCAGCTTGTCTCTTATGTCATGTTTCATTTAGTTTTTAAATCCACTAAAAGACACTCATGGCAGATGTTGTTTTTTTTTAATGAGATGAGACTTCCGGAGTCTGAGTGTTGACGATGTTTGTCCAAAGCCCAGTGTGAGCCTGAGTGGCTCAGTGGGCCGCGCTCCCACAGGGGGACGCCCGTGACCCCGCTCTTGTCTGCCACTATCACCGATAAACTCTAATTGTCTGCTACAACTGTTCACTGGCACAATGTCGGATGTTTTCCTCTATTCTCGGAGGCTTCAGACGCCAAACAGACGTTTTATCATGCAGATAAAGGGCAGAAGGGGGAAAACTGAAAAGATGGGTCTGAAAGGAATGACCAAATGGCTAGCAGAAGTGTGGGAGGGGTGAATCCATTGAGTTTTGCATCTCCAGAATGGGTTTTTAATGCCTCGCTACAGAACCCAGACACTGGCTAATAGGGCCAGGAAAAAAAAACCCTGTGAGGCACCCATGAAGGGAAAAGTGCTCTGATTAATATTGCATTAAATTAAACCTGATTTTTCGAGACTGTTCCTGGCCTTCTTTTTTCTTTCCCCCAGTACTTGCCCTCTTTTCTTAGTCCAACCCTTTTCACTCTGCCTTTTAATACTCTCCCTGACGCTCTTTGTGATTGCAAGTCATTTCCAATTCGTTTTGGTATTGATCTTCCAGTAGAAATCAGTTTTGTAATTAGCTGCAAATTAGGCCCTCTACTGGAGGTGAAGCCTGTCCCACTGATTTATCACCTGCGTAATTCGCCCCGATTGGAGAGAAATTAAAATGAACTCAATTAGGCGACTGCTTTTGCTTTATGGGTCCGACTTGTAGTTCGGTGGGAGAAATTAATAGCCTCTTGTTGTTTAATAGTATAATGAAAGTAAATAAAGGTTATCCATTGTAATAAGCCCAGAGCTTTTAATAAGCGGTGGTTCCTGGCTCTCGTTTTGGCGGGGGGGGGGCTGGGGCTGGTCCCCAAATGCCTCTTAATTTTTGAAATGAGGATGGATGGCGAGCGTGGTTTCAATATGAGAAGGAATACATGCTTTCATACATCCACTTCATAAATACATGAAGTGGATGTATGAAAATGAAGGCAGCCTTTCAGACTGCGTCAGCCATTAAACATCAAGATGTGACACAGAATTGGAAAATAAACAACAAACGGCAAGAAGCAGCAGTTGAATAACACAGCAAAAATGGAGAAAAATCTAGGTATTGATTAATTTAATGTTGCCTTACTGTTATTCTCAATTATAGGGGATACAAGAAATGTGTTTCTCATCACAAAATCAATAATGTGTGGGAGTTTTTCTGGTGATCCCTCTAGTATTATACATTTCTGGTTGTAATCCAGTGTTTGGACATCTCGGACGTTTGTTTAATTAGCTTTCTGGGTATGGTTTGGGAAAAATTTTTTTTTTTAATGCTTGAATCAGCATCACATGCACATTGTGGGTGTATTTACTTGTATGTGAAGACAGAAGAGAGTGGTGAGTTGCAGTGGTACTAACCTGTTCAGGTTTGATGTGCTCCGATGTAGGGAAGACGTCAGGGTACGAGGGGCGTTCAAAGACCCGGTCCAGCGCTTCCAGCTGCTGCTGGGTGAAGGCATCTGCCCTAAGGTGTTTCCGTAAACTCTCCACACTACCCTGAGAATCACTGTTTGGGCCAGAACCATCTGAACCATCTACAAGAAGAAAGAGCAACAATCGAGATACTGACCCCGGAAAGCTGGCCTTTACTTCAAGCTATGCACTTTATATTCTCCTCATGTGTTTTCTGCACCACCTCTGTGGGGGATTTGAGGAGGACAGAAAGGGATGGAGTGCAGCTTTTTCCACTCCTTAATGGCTGTAGTGAGCCACTGGCTACATCACACAGACTTTTCCCCTGCCCCCCCCCCCCCCCCCATACACCATGATGGTGTAGTAACACCATCATGATCTGAAAGCCCTCTGGTAATTGACGGATTACCATCACTTGCAAATATATATATATATATATATATATCTATATATATATATATACACACACACAAGCATGTATAGTAATGAAGCTATAGTGCCTTTTTTTCTTCCTTCTTTCCTCCCCAAAACCCTCTCGGTGCTCGCTGATATCAAGAGCAGTTTTTTCTCTTTTTTTCTTTTAAAGCACAATTTCCCTTCCACAATCCAATACTGCTTTCATTCTCTGTGAGTGCGGTGGTTCTATTTGGAAACGGCGGCGGAGGACAAGAGGCTGAATAAAATCGTACAGTCTGGTTCAATCATCCTGCTCTCCAAACACAGGAATTTTCTCCTGACTCCTGACCTGATTACCCGACTGTTGGGAGAAGGATGCCTTTGCTTCTCCCGTTGTCACTTGCGCGTCGACGCTTTTAAAGCCTTTACAGACCATCCTACCATACCTCCCTCCCTTCCCCTTCTCCTCTGCAGTGGCTGTGTCTGTAGGTCTCCTCCCCTGATCCCAGAAAGCTTCAGCTCCCTTACAAATCTGTCATTCTAAATTTGCGGCAGATTATGTTCTCCCCTCAGCGGGAGAGTGGTGATATATGATATGCAAGGCCCCTATTGATTGCCTGATCTGGTGGCAAGAGGGAGCTGAAATGAACTTGAAATGAACATCATGCCTCAACTCATTGTGCGTATAATACTCTACTTAATCCCACATTTTTCTCTGCCATGGAATTCAATTGATCAATCATGTCTGTGTGATAGTACCATTTGGGAGGGTTATTGCCATTCTATTCTGCTGCTTGACCTTTTTTCACCGGCTGAGGCCAGAGGATGAACCCGACTCTCCCATGAAGGAGCTATAAAAGAGAGAGCGAGTGAGTGTGAGTGAGTGTGTGTGTGTGTGTGTGTGTGTGTGTGTGTGCACGTGCGGGTGTGTGCAGCCTGAAATTGTGCTGATAGCTGCGAAAATGTCAAGCAATAACTATCACGCGTTTGCTAACAATTTCTGGTTAACTATTTGTTCTATTTTTGCTGCGGTAATGAATACAGGACTTATTTACAAGCGAAGAACCGATCCGATATGTCGGATCGTTATCCGTGCAGATGTCGGCCATGATGTGACAGATTTCGCAACTTTGTCACTGTCGGTATACACTTTAAAGGCTTTTGCTATCGGTTCATTCAGTCGAAGCCGGTCACCAAATCAGTTTTTAGTGGCACAGTAATCCCTGTCCTTGTGGTAGAGGTAAGATAAACAGCTGAGGTATACATATTTCAAATACAGGAAAAAGAGATAACTGGCACTCTGTATCAGCAGATACTCTCAGTTGAGGTATCGGTACTGGAAAAAGTTGCATTGGTGCATCACAATAATTTATCCCTCGCAGTGTCATCTGTTATCTTGTTTAGCTTGGTTTTACCCAAGAATTTCCTCCTCCCTAAACTTAGGGTTCAAAAACATTTTCTCCACTGTATGAGAGTATGTCACTCTACAGGGAAAAACATGTAACTCCACATTTTCTGACTTTTTTGGTGCTGTTCCCAATTAAAATCACCATATCTGAAAAACACTTTGTCATCTAGCTTTAACATGTTTTTTTTTTTAAATCGACACGTGTGGGTGCAGTTGAATGTAAACGAATAGTTTGACACTTATTTGTTTTCTTGGCGAGAGTTTGATGAGAAGATCAATCCCATGGTTGTCTGTTAAACATTAAGCTACAGTCAGGCGATGATTAGCTTAGCTTAGCATAAAGGCTAGTAACAAGGCGAAACAGCTAGCCTGGCGCTGTGCAAAGGTAACAAAATCTTCCTTCCAGCACCTCTTAAGCTCACTTTCCCCCCCCCCACCACTGCTTCCAGTCTTTATGCTAAGCTCACCCTCTCCTAACTGTACTGTTCATATTTAATGCACATATGACTCATCCAACTGTTGGGAAGAATATGTTGAATTATTCCTTTAAGAGGTTATTACAACGGCTCTGATTTTGTTTTTCTGATCTGCTAATCATCTGAACTTGAGGATCTATTGAGGTGAATATTCAGCATGTTTTCTGCACAGCCTCAGTGAAGGCCCTCACTTTATCAAACGTGATCGTTCTCTTTGCTGCCATAGCAAATAGTCATTAATTACTTTCTATCAGCCGACCCGAGCCACAACACCTGATCAATACCCCCCCCACACTCTATATTTGTCATTCACCACTGTGGAATACACTTCCCACACACAAGACAAACCATCCTGGGTCAACCTACATACTCTTCCTCCCACTCAGACTGAGGACAGTCCCATGTGCCCTCCCAGCTACTGACTCCCATTTGACAAATCGGCAACGACTGTGTTTCCGTGATGAAGATGATTCTGGTGACATTTAGACTGTTTGTGTAGCCCGCAATTAAGCATCCTCAAGCGTAAATCAAGTTTATGCATCCTTAATCATTTTCGATACTGTCCTCCCAGGAAAACAACTATAGCATCGAAAACGCCTTTGGTTTCAGTTCAAGTGACGAAGCCCTCTAGCGGTCGTAGAAATGATGACTCTTGTCCGTCTGGAGCAACGGAGGAAGTAGTGGGATGTTATTATAGAGCTGCAAAGTTTCAACAACACCAGTCTGTTTCCTACCGTCAGTCAATGGTGGTGTCTTTCAAACATGAACTTGATCGTTCTTTACAGCTTTAACCATGTGGTTATTGTTGCAACAATGAATGACGATGAAGGTCCCCTAACAAGTCGTTTTTGAGCCTAAATGTTACAAAATCTGTTTTTTGTATTTGTCTTCTGAGTCGGCCTGAGGGGAAATTACAAACGATGTGTTTTGTCTTTAATTTGAAGGACCTCTTTGTCATTTTCTAACAAAACAATACTTTTTTTTCCAAAGTCAGAAGAATATTTCACATCAGAGATTTCTGTTTTGTCTGTGCTCAAACTAGCAAACAAATGTGACGCCATTGCACAAATCAGGATAAGATGGAGTTTTGGGGTCACAAATGATGAATTTTAAAATAAATATTTACAATTTGAAAAGGTTTTTTTAAAGTGCCTTTAAGTATCTTTAAGCAGTCATCGTCACTACAAGAAATCAGATCCATTATTTGGACATTTCCAAATCAGCCCATTATGCGGCAGTGATACTAATCTTTGACCACAGTGGCTTTGTTGGTGCGTTACACGCTTGTCCCGCTCTGTGGTCCTTTATTGATCATCGCTGGAGTTGAGCGTATTCATCTTGACATCGGTCTGTATTAACACTCTGGTAACGAGGGAGAAGCCTCCATCAGATCAGATAACCGGCTCTATAGAGCAGACTCCTCTCTGCGGGTTTGGCACCCAGAGGTCACGGCCCCTAGCAGGAGGCTTTAGCCAGGGACTCGGGATGAGTCTGAATGACTGCCCCGCCAAACAAAAACGGAACAAATTCCACGAATGAAGTGCAGGTCGAGTATGAATAGTAGTTTTAATAAGAAGTCTGACTCTAATAGAGGAAAAGAATGATTTCACAATCAAAGTTTTAAACTTTTTCCCCTGATGAAAATCATTTCTAAGTTCCTGTTGGAGGCACAAGGAGGTGAGCTGGCACCTTGAGGTCATGAAAGCACCCCCTCAGATAAATGAGCTTACCCCCCCCCTTCTCAGTCTGCTCCTTGTTTAAATAACATGTCAACATACATACACTCTCATTCCCTTAACACATTGTTATGTATTTCACAATAATACACCTCTATAATTTCCCGCCTGACTCAGTTCTCTGCTTAATTAGATTAAAACAAATTGGATGAACTCAGCTGCATTTAGTTTTGTCTAATTGAATGCTTTGATTATGTAAACATAAATGAAATACTGTGATATGTTTGTTCTGCATCACTAAAGATCTGTTATTAGTGTTTGATAGGAGCTCGACGATAAATCGTTGGAAAATCAATCGACAAAATAATTTGATAATCGATTAATCGAACGTTGCCCAAACAGTCTCTGTTTGCAGCTTCTCAAATGTGACAATTTGCTGCATTTTTCAGACGTATATCGTTGTAAATTAAAATGTTGGGGGGTTTGAGGCTGTTGATCAAACTAAACAAGGAAATTGAAAGACACCACTTTGGACTCTGGGGAAACTGCGACGGGCTTTTTTCATTATTTTCAAAGGCCAAACTGTGAATTAACATAATTAAGATATTCCTCATTTGCAGGCCTATGTCTGATATTCAGACGGGAGCATTTTGGAAGCCTTACTTACTGTCGGCCATCAATTCGCCGTGACGTTCCCGAGCTTTTAAAGGCTTCATTAATCTAATTTGGAGGTTGCACTTAGGTGCTGACATTTTGCTGCGCTCTGAGTTCCTGTGTTGATTCTCCCTCTCCCCCCATAACAGATGCTGATACACAGAGCAGGGTGTGACGGCGGGCCCGCTCCATCACTCATCTACATCCACACACATGGGTTCAGTCCTCATGACGCTCACAGATGAGAAATAATTAATTCAACAGCTACTGAAGCACAGAATCACATCCATTCTGACTGCCACTGGCTATTGTTGTTGGCTTTTGAAAGATATGATGATCATCTTATCATGAAATTTCTCTCTTGGCATTTCTCTCATAAATCAAGAAGAAAGCCCGACACACAGCAAGAAAGCGACCAGAATGGCTGAAATTAAGAATCATCTACAGGTCCGATTGTGCAAATTATGGGTCGGCTCTGAAAAGGACATGTGATGTGACTTTGAAAGACCGGACGCACTTCATGGACGCTACATGTTCTCAACAGACCTCCAAGCTGTCTGCCCGGGTCAATTCAGCTCACTCAAACGCTCACTGATAACAAGAAGGAGGACAAAAACATCCATGAAAGCAGATTTGTACTTAAACATCGGATACTGTATGACAGGTTTGTATTTGACCCTGAGAGCAGCAGCTTCTCCTTTGTCTTTTCTGGAGCCTACAGTGTCAGAAGCAGTGGGGGTGGGTGGAGGAGCTGGCATGTTAATCTGTGAGGTAATAGCTTTTCTCTGCAGAATTGCAAATTCTAATATATGTCACTTTGTAAAAGGTGCGGACAGCCGTGGTCACCAAAGACACCATCTCCAGGGGTCTCTCCCCCTCTCGCTCTCTCCCACTCTGTCCGTCCGCAACAATGGCTGCCAAGTGTAACATGCTACTTTTAATTTGCAATAACACGTGACAATAGCAGATTAATGGCTCTTATGACACCTGTGTCCCTGAAGCTCCTCTTGCTGAGACCCAGTGTACATAACGTGTGTCACACTACATTATCTCTACATCCCTCCTGTAATGGGGGACCTTTTTTTTTAAGGGCACTGCTGACTTGGAAACTTAGGAGCTGTCTGCCTGCTTGGCAGAGAGCCACAGCTACAGCCTAAAACAAATACTCTGGGCTACACAGCCAATCCATTTCAGCGGGACTTGTGTTGCACACCACCCTCCACTCTGCAACACTTCCCCTCCTCTCCTTCGCTCATTTTTGTTCATGTTTCCAACCCTTGATAATGACTGCTTGTGCCACAATCATCATGAGGCTTACCAAGTTAAATAGGGCTCAGGCAAGCTACTGTGCTGTGAGGAAATTTAATCCAAGCATTAACTGACTATAGACTTCTCTCTACCGAGGGAAGCAAAATACATCTGAATAGCAAACAAGGCAACACGTAAACACAGACCTCAGCTAAAAAAAAACACTGCTTTAACCCCACAATGACCATGAAACACCTTGAAAGCAGCATAAACCTGCTTCTTACTTCTATTTGTCTGATTTTACTGCCAGGATTATCAAAATATTAACACATGTAGATTCTTTGAAATGTTTTCCTTGCTTGTTAGAAAAAAAGACTAACCAGCACACTTACAGCATTTGATCATATCCAGACATGCATCTATAAAAGTGACTAAAAATGCATGGATGGAAGCAGAGAAAGATCCTTAAAACAGTTGATGGCATATTTTCTTTCAACAATAGATCTCATAAACACTCAAAATTGAAAGTTACTGGTTGTGAAAACCTAACATCCAAAATAATCTGTCCTAAATCACTACGGGCCTTTTTATGAGGACACTTCGGTCTACCAGCTGCAAAATCTTGGATTCAGTTGGTCTCCTAGTCTTTGGGGGGGGGGGTAAGGTGCACTTTAAGAGAAGACGGCAACAGAACAATAGTGTCTACAGGGTAACATCGTACGTAATATACTATTTTTACAAACTGTGGCTCGGGGCGAGACATTGCTTTTGCAACCGTGTGTGTGCAGCCAAGGCCCGGGGTTTATGTTTTGGAAAGATAAAGTATCCCATACCTCGTGGTTCCAGGTAGGCACCAGCTGGCCGTTTGAGAGAGTATATAAGAACCACAGCACCCTCCGTCACCCTCAGTGCAAGTCCTACCCTGATGCATACACGCACACACAAGCGCGCACACACGCACACGCAGAGCTTTCTTCTCTTTCATCGTAATGCTTGCCGAGCACCTAAATCACAGAAATGGCAGCACATCAGGGGAATCATTTGAGACTGAATAGCCATAGAAACATGGCGCTGTCACCTGGAAGACCTCCACAAAACAGGCCAGCTCTCCTCCTCACACACACACATACCTTATTCCTCCCCATGCCCTTTAATACCTCTTTGCCCTTCAGTAGCAATCTGCATAGAAATGTGTGCATTCTATCATTGAGGGGACTAGACATTACACCCTGGCTAATATGAGAGGTCCTCGAACGACTGAAAATGAACCCTTGAAAATACCAGACGTTTGCATTATGGCTCCGCGATTGCATCTCTTACAGGGGAAGACTTGATTATGTCATTTGCCATGTCCACGTCATGCTGGTTTTTATATCTTTGCCAGGAAATCTACCTCTGACAGGCCATTAGTCATCCCTCCCTCCCTGCACGCACATAAAACATCAATTCCACCCAATATCCCGCAAACCCCCGTGCTTCTCAACAAACGCCATAACAAAGGAGACGCTATGTAAACTGCTGCCGTGCTCTGATTAGCTCTCATTCCAGAGCACTGCAGAAATAAGGCACTCATTCCCCACCCTGTTTGAGATAACTGCCCCTTTTCAGCAGCCACATCATCCCTTCCGCACATGCATGCTTTGTAACATGAGTGCATCTGTTTAGCTATTCTCATCAGACTTATGTAGTGACATTAAGAAAGCCTATTGCTTACAGAACCAATAATCTATATCGCCTCAGGCCCCCTTATATCCACTAACCTACTACTTCAGCAGCAGAAGTGGAGCCACTTTTGTTAAAGGGAGAAAAAAAGAAAAGCCCTTCACAGAGCTACATCGGCTTTCTTGACTGACCTGGATGGTTGGCTACATCATCTTGACATGTAATTATCTAAAGCCCTTTAATCACTTCCATAAAGATTAATTGCAGGAGACAACAGCGGAGGTCGTGTCTTCAAATCAAAAGACTCCTTGGCAGATTGACACAGCGGTGTAACAGGGTTCAGGCTTAGGTGTTTTATAAGGGTCATCTACTGGAACTGAAGCAGGTTTTAATGCAGTAATTGCAAGTTCAGCAAAGTGGATTTTATAGCATGAAGCTGCACAGAATTCTATTCATTTTTTTTTTTTTGTAGGATTTTAGTTAGTTTCTGCATGCTAATCCTGAGCTGAGCTTAAGTGTTATTTTTCTCCTCAAGACAGAAGATTTATCTTACCTTCATCTCGTTTCCTCTTTTCACCATTGGATCGTGGAATACCCAGAATCCCATTGATGGAGTAGGATCCTGCAGGGTCGTTGGACGCGCTGGTTACAGGCGGAGATGTTGTGTTTGGTACTGGGTGGGGGGGAAAGAAGACAAAAATGAGCTTGAATTCCAAATGAAAAACATGCATGTATACAGTATGTGCTGTGATGCCATAAGATGCCCCTGCTGAGCTGCATTAGTACCTATAGTATGGCCTGGTGTCGACAGGGACGACCCATCGGGAGACGGATGGAAGGGCTGCTGGACTTTAGTTCGGATGATCCTGGGGAACAAAGGAAAGGTAGATGTCACTGCTGCTTTCCTGCGACCAACTCTCCTTCCTGGAGATTCCAAACTGGAGATATTGTGTGATTAAGATATCAGCCATTACTCCGACGCAAGAAGGGATCAGTGGTTCTACCTTTTTTAAAGGTGAGGTCTGGAGAAAAGTCTTCATTGCACTTTTGGTCTGAGTGATCTTGCAAACAAAGCATGAAATCACATCAATTCACCTCAATGATCAGCTTCACTGACTCTACCTGGCCCACACTAATCAGCTCTCTCCCCCCTCTCTCCATCTCTCTCTCTCTCTCTCTCTCTCCCCCACTGAGGAGGGAGTTTCACTGGGGCCGATCGCAGCCCTATAGTAGCCCTTTGCTTCCCAGATCAAACATCTCTGTAGAGCCAGCGGCCCCCATGTGCCAATGCGGATGAGGTAGTATTGATCGGGGCTTGGGGAGAAAAAGTTGGGGATTAGTCACACGGGCAAACAGATGCAAATAGAAAGCTATAAATTATATGTGACAGGAAAGCAATAGTTCCTTATTGCCTTGCACAAGCTTACGCCAGCATTAGATTCCTTTAATCTGAATGGCACTTGGGAAGAAAGGGAGCTGTCATGATAATTTGTAAACTTTAAAACTATTCATCATGTATGCCACGAGAGCTATTTTAGAGCACAAAGAGTAGGGATGAGGACTGTGGAGCCTTGTAGGGAGGATTTCTTTGCACAATTTAGATTTAGTTTCTTTGTTCTTATTTCCTTGTATCTCTTATTTCAGTGGAAGGAAAATATTCACCCGCTCAGATGATATCATTTTGAACCAAAATACTCCTTGTATATTTTCTACATATTATCCAGAAATGCATCCGATGATTTGGATATCGATGTAACTGTAGGTGCCAGGAGGCTTCAGAGGAAAAACAAATCCAACACTGTCACAAATAAGAAAAAAAGAAAAGAAAGAGAACTCCCCTTCGAGGCAAAGCTACCTAACAACAAGCCTTTTTCAGAGAACGCATATTGACGTTTTAATTTTTTTCACTTCTACCCATAACAGTTATTCGACCCCTTGACTTGTGTGTGCTACATAAATTCAAAGGCTTTATTTGGTATCCATGTTCTTGATATTGAATAAGCAATTTGGGAGAATGAATTAATGACCTGGCTGTTGCTGAAAATCCCCTGAAGAAATATTAAAATTGCTTTCCTTCTGAATCAATAATATCGAGCGCCATTGAGGGCCTTTTTTTTTTTTTTTTTAATGTCTACCAACAGGGTAGCGTTACTTGTTGGTTGTGGTAGCCCTGACTCGTAGTACAACACTATCTCTGTAGCATTTAATAATGCATGCAGCCGAAAGGTGTTTAAATTGAGCATCCTCTTTTGTCAACAGTCCTGAGGTCAGACTGTCTGCCACAGAAACCCACGACTGGCCCCAGTCAGAATCATCCAACTGGAAAAGACTTTGGCTCCAGTCCTTTGTTTTTCTCTCTGTATTGTCTTAACTGGGGAAACCCACAATTTAACACTTGGAGTAAAAACTTCTCGTCATTTATTTTAAGATGCTTTTTCGTGTGATTTCCAAACAACTTTTAGTAGCATCAGTTGATCCGGAGCAGTCTGCTGTAGTGATTGAAGCACTGATGACGTTTTCATTGATTTTTTTTTTTTTCTTCTTCTTTGCAGACTGCTCCTTTAGAAATTCATTGAAATTTATCGAAATATTAACCTCCGGATAAATCTAAACAAATGCGTCTCATTTGAGTGTGTGCTCCATTGTGTGTGTGTGTGTGTGTGTGTGTGTGTGTGTGTGTGTGTGTGTGTCACAGAGCAACACATTGAAATCTTCTGCTTAAAAAAAAAAGAGAAAATATCCAGCATTAAGCCGTAATAGAAATTCAAAGTAGCTCTCATATTTGGCTGATAGAATTACAGTTCTTTGTATTCAGAATTTAATTTCCCACATAAACAAAGACGCATAAGCCCCCTCCCCCTCCCACCACCACCACCACCACCACGGGTTCAAAATAGAAAGCTTTAATTGGAATTGAAAAAAAAAACTTTATAGAGCTCTTTTAATGATATTAATGTACATTTTGAATTTATCACATACATGTGTCTGAGCCTCCTTAAGTAGGGCTTTTTAAGCAGCCATGAAGCATGAAATGAATTTTCTTCAGCCTTTTCTCTATTTAAAAGATGTCTTGTGTGGAGCTGTCCATGCTCTCCCATCAGCTCATTAAAATGTAATGCTGATGCTGGCTCTATGGAACAGTGCCTCTTAACCAAAGTTCATCACCAGGGATCTCTGGTGGGGTGTGTGATGGAGGGGTGAGTGTGTCCTGGGTCCTCCTGTAGCTGCCACTATGGCGCTGTTTACAAATTCCTTTAAGAAAACTCAAGAATTGTAGCATAAATAGTGATTCTTGAGATGTTAAATATATTTTACCTCAATCAAAGCAAAATTGATGCTGCACTTTTATGCTTCATCATAATGTTACATCAATATTATTTACAGCAAGATACCACCTCCAGTTTTAATGCAAGGATTTAAATTATGAGCTTTATTCATAAACTGGAAGTGTTTTTTTTTTTTATTCTTGCTACAATATTATTTTTATTTTTATTTATCACTTTATTTTCACATGATGCAATATTTCACGAAGTTGAGGCCAATCTGTTTGCCCTTAATTCCGTTTTCTTCAAAATAAAATCCTGCAGAGAAGGCATTGGTGTTGCTCTCTCTAGCTCCAGCACATTAGATGTGCTAAAGAAAATTGGCCTGCTTTATAGTGCCACGGGATCTGGTCACCGAATATTGATCGGTTTCCATCTCGACAGATTCACTCAGTCCTGGATGTACTGCTGATTGTTGAGGGAGTTTGGTCTGAAAGATTGAATTGCACCTCTGAGACCGCAGGGCAGCCTCGTGCACGATCGGCGTGCCGGCCAGCACAAAGTTGGTCAAACAATATTCTGCTGTGGGTGATGCGTTTAGCACGGATACACTGTTATAACTGATTAATTCATTAAAGTGTTTCCATACAGCCAGGTGTTTAAACCATCTAAATTTATAAAAAGAAAAAAAAAACAGAAATGTTGCATGTATTTTTTTAGGTTGTATTTTAATTGTCGCGTCCTACCTGTTAATGGATGAGACGCTGGGAACAGTGTCGTTGTCGCAGACGCCCTCTGCCAGAAGTCTGTCTCTGATCTCCCAAGCAAACATGGTTGGGTTTTGTCTCTTGTAGTCTGCGATTTTGTCCACCACCTTTGGCGTGGCCACTTTAGGTTTAGACCCACCAATCACCCCTGGTTTGATGCTGCCAGTCTCGTAGTATCTGCAATAATAATAATGATAACATTCTCCAATGATAGCTTACCATTTTTGAGACGCAATTGGTACCTATGCCCTCCTAAGATAGGCGTATAATATCATTTTAAACGCATTGATAAACACATAAGCTGGAGACTTATTGATTCTGAGAACTACCTTTTTTTTTTCCAAAAGTCAACTTTTTCTTCAGCAAAACATCAAATTTGGTGGTTTTATGAGTTATATGCGTTTTCAAATGTCCATGGCGTCTCAAAACAAACACATATTTGCTTAAAAATGCAAGAAAAACGCATGAGCGCATGCATGCATGAATACACGGCAAGGATGTATGTCTGCAAAATTATGGAATCTTTTCAGTATAAACACCAAAATGGAGGAGAAGCCCACCTGAACTCTACTAACCTTCTAATGCAGAGATCTTCTATAAATTTAGGACGACTAAAATGTAATTGAATGCATTTAAGAATTAAAAAAACTGAGCTGAGTTTTGTAGGTTGAGCTCTCTCCTCCACCTCCACCACTTGTACATCGTGCATATTCATCCACCTCCCCGCACCCAGCAGAGTGTACCTGGCTGCAGGGCTTGTCCGGAGAGTGTTCACCCACCTGCCCAGGATCTTGCTGACGCAGCCGTGGCTGACCCGCAGCTGTCTGGAGATGTCGCAGGGCCGGACGCCCTGGTGGGCCAGCTCCACTATCCGCTGCCTCACGACGTCCGGGAGGGGTCTGCCGTTCACAAACACCCCGCCGAGCTGGTTCACACCCCCGTGCCCTACGTGGGATACAACAGCAGCACACACACAACCGTAACATTACATAAAGTCGTTACGGAGAGGAAGGCGCGTGGTGAGTTTGTTTTGTAATTATAGCAGGGGATAGATAACCAATCTAAACTGAAGGGCAGTGTCCTTTGTGGAGCAGGTGGATTTACGTGTATTTGTGGTATTACGAAGAAGCCTTGAAGGATGCACGAAATGCTGCACTTTTGTAAAACAGACATTATTATTATTTTTAATTATAATGGAATCAGAAAGTTGTTTGCAACCATCATGCAGGCGCCTTATTTTTCTGTTTTAAACGTTTTATAAATACAGCACAATGACCAAATATGAATACGTTGTCAGTCATCAGCCATTATTCTTAATTGTAAATAATTAATGGCTAAAAACTTGATTCGGATGTGTTGGTGATTTTAGAGTAGATGGTCAGTACTGTAAGCAAAGTGTCCATAATGAATGTACATGTTTACATTTTTTTGAATGAAGCAATTATGAACAATGCAGCTGAAAATGTGACCTGTCTGTACGTTTTTGTCCATGCGTGTTGGTATGAATTTGTACCTTCTTTTGTGTTGAAACAATTTACCTGACAATTTACCTTTTAAATTACGATTAATTATAATACTGTCTTTATAATATGTTTTTTAAAATAAAATAAAACACAATATTACATACAAGTGCTGAACACCTACTCAATCAGCATATTATTTTTTATCAGTCACACTGTTATTGTGCAGATTGTACAATTAGTTACATTAAATCCACCCTGCATTGACCCACAAATTCTATTTTTTAAATATGAATGTATTTGAGTCTCCAGTACTTTAAAGTTTCTAAAATACCTCATATTTTCTCAGCAGCTCCACGGCTCATGTTATGGCTATTACGTTACAAGCTCCCTCATTTTCCCAGCAGGTAATTTTAAATAATTGAACGAGTTTGATTACTCATATTACATATTATTTAGTAAACGAAGAGGTCATCAATTATTCACACACGTTCACCAAATTGCAGGTACTGTATGCGGACTTGTGTTGGACTCAAAGACCTCGCTGGGAATTATTTGAATAATTTGAATAATAGATGTGTAACTGACTTATCAGGACTACACACACACACACACACACATACACACTGCGCGGGAAGCTGGAGAGTGATACACGTGTAAATTACACTTGCCAACGCATGTTCTTTGTTTACTATGACAAGTTTAATTTCTGCACAGTGCTGCTCTGTGTACAGAAGTATTATTGTCATTTATTCTATTTTTAAAGATCTGTGCAGAATATTGGCTGACATTTCACATAGGACTATTTAATCCACTATTATCCTCGTGTTTCTCAGTTTAATATACTGCTTTTATGTTTCAAAATGCTGTTAGCGCATAAAAGTCCCGATGCTTTCTGCTGCAAGCCTTTGTAACATGCACAAATGACACATTCCTAATATTATTTCTATCCGCATAAGCGTGTCAAAGCTGCAGAGAAACTCGGGTTGTGCTACTTACGGTGCATCGCCGTGAAGGGGTCTGCTTTGCAGTGAATATCCATTGGATAGCAAAGGAAAGAGTGATAATCAACTGAAGTCGCCGTTTCGCCTTCCTGTCAAGGATGAAGATGTGAAGAAAAAAAGGTGGATCTACTCGATGGAGGGACTTAGTTTGCCCCTCCACCCCCGCTTCGATGACCGATCTGATGGCAACTTCTTCCCCCAAAAGTTGCCTTGTCTTTTTTCTTCAACAGTCCGGTCCGGGAGCGGAGGTCTGGCAGGTGCGCAGCATGACCGAAGGATTGTTTCAGTAACACGACCTGTGGTTAGTTTATCGGTATTGTTTTTCAAAAGCCTTGGGCGAGCAGAGGTAAGTCTCACGGCGTGCCGGCGAGCAGTTTCTTGAAAACGAAACGTTTTGAGGTCCAGCGTGCAGGGCCCGGTATCTCCTCAATCCTAGTGGCCTTGATTTCACGCGTCAAACCGGCGGAGGAAACATGCGCGCACACACATCGGGTTTCTCCTCAGCGCTGGATGCGTTAGGCTGGATCTTTGGGCTGGGAATGAAGCCTCTCTCTGTGTCTGTGGTTCTAAAAGCTGCAACCCCCCCCCCCCCTCTGCAGACCCCCCTTTTGCTTATATGGATGACTTGTCAGACAAAGGCAATAGATGCCAACACTTTGTGATTCGCTAACGCAAAAAAAAAAAAAGAAAAAAAAAATCGGGGGTCGAAATGAGGAGGTCTCTGGGTCTGACACTCCGGCAGGAAGGGGAGGGCGATAAATAAGGAATGGATTCGGAGTTAGAAATAACAGTTTATTAGACATTAAAACAGCTGTGAATTATATGCTCGTTTACTGGAAATTTTGAATCTATGAAAGAAGCTTTTTTTAATTTTTTTATTTGTGTTTCTTTCTGATCTTTTCCCCTTTATTGCACGGACTAACAGCCTGTCTCTGGGAATATACAGGATCTCTACGTGTCCTCACAATCCGGATTTAGCTCCATCCTTCTTATTAATCTTCTTTTTAATTTAATCTTTGAATTTAATTGTTTTGCTCATCTCTCTTTATTTCGCTCTGGAACCCAAGTGGGCCTAAAATAATGTGTTTGTGTCTAGCTTTATTTCTGGCTCTAATTCGATATGAAATGCTAAAAATGTTGGCTCATGTATGTTAAATGGAGACGTATTGACCTTTTTACATTCGGTTGATGGTGCGATGCAGTGGTCCAAACTGGAAGCAGTGGTGGTGGTTCGAGGTTGGAGGTGAAACTGATCTGCACGCAGCAGTGCAGCTTAGCTTCTGTAGATGGCGCTGTATAGTTTCTCAAATTTAAAGGCGCTGCCAAAAGTAGTCAAATAAAGTAAAACTTGGGCTGCACTTGAGTGCTTGTGATCAAACTGAGAAGACGAAATATTGTTCTGGAACAATAATCCATGAGCCATAGATCCATGTAAGGTGTTTCAAACAGCAGATAAGACTCGGTCTACACCTGCAGGATGAAGTCATCTGACTGGGACTTTTAACTAAACAAAGCATGATGGAGGCATGTGAAAGTCACGATGTTTCGTTTTGGATCCTGTTAATATCCGATTTTACACAAGCATTTGTAATATCTCAAATGACAAAATTCAGTTTTAATTCACCGTGTAAATCTAACTATAGACACAAAATTATAGAATACATTTAAATATCAATAAACTACATTTGTAAAGCAATTTTAACAGTAAAGTTAATGTTTTTTAAAGAGGAAGCAAAAAAGGAAGCAATATATCTTTTATTAAAAATACATTAAAATTAATAAATAATAAATTCATAAATAAATTCAAATCTGGATGAACATTTCAATCAAATAGTCATTGCATTGTTCTGCATACCTGAAGAGACAATGATGGTGATCATTTAAGAAATTGTATTATAATTATAAACTATAATCAAACCACAGTAATGGGCAACTAACATTTAAAAATAGAAATTCATAATTTCAGCTGACTGTCTAGATTTCCTCGCTATTAGCACGCGCTCATGCCACACATTTGACCATTTTATCGGGCTGTGGGTGTTGTTGGGGAGGGGGGCATCTCTTAGGGGCAGACGGCCACATCTCGCGCTCTGCCTCCTGGTCAGGTTAGGGGATGATTTCTCTTTTTGTTACTGTTTTTGGAGTGAGCTTCTGGTACAATATGTAGCACTATAGGCTGTAATTTCACACCCGGCTGCACATTTCCCTTAAAGCTACATTTTTTCTTCTCCCCCCCCCCCCCCCTCATAAGACCACCATCACCCCCTCCCTCAGTTTTCTCTCTGGTGCCCTCCTGCTCCCCACAATTTGAGGGGGGTGGGAAACAAAATGCTGAAATTGTTATTTTGTTGTTTTTAACCGCATATCCAAACGAATGCACACTTTTCACGTTTTTATTTTGTTTGGTTTGTGTTTGAGCAGCACGTGCGGTGTGGTGTGTTTGACTATGTGGTCAGGTGGGCCTTATAACCCCTCTTTTTAGGAAGGGGGCCGCTCCATTCAGCTGCTAACACGGGGTCAGAGACCCCGAAAAGCCATTTAAACAATGCAGCAATGCAGCTTTACCTTTAATAATTAAACATTGACGATCTACCTTTTATTCATCTTACCACTGAAGCCAGAAAACAGCCCAAACTTACCAGTTTTATAAAAAAACGAAATTTGTATAAATGATTGACTCATTGCCACTTTGACACACAACTGCTGTATTTAAGACGATTCCACTGCATGTCAAGAGTTTGGAAAATGTTTTTGGAGCCCGGCTGCACCCATTAGGAGAGGTGTAATGTATTGACAGAGAGCAATTTATCTTTTGCCCCGCTTCCTAATGGTCTGTGCAGAGAGGAGAGGAGAGATGGCATGGAGGAGGAGGAGGAGGAGGAGGAGGAGAGGGAAGAAGCAGCACCGAGGGTCCAGCTCCACCCGCCGAACATCAGATCACACTTCCAGGCAACTGTGGGGAGCATGACGGAGGCGTCTGTGTGGTGATGGTGGTAAAGAACTTTTATTTCTAGAGGTGGGAGAGGCTATAGGTCTCATTTATGGGTTGTTTTTTTTCCTCCTCCCGTTTAGACTCTGCCGGTTGTCTCGCGTTATTCCAACGTCACCAATCGATCTGAGTTTCCCTGCAGAGGGCAGCTGACACTACTGGTTGTAAGTTGAATATTAATCCTTTTCGATTGAAGGGAGGGGTCTTGTCAGTAGAGTTATTGTGATTTGTGGCGACATCAAGGCCGATTTTGGACTATTGGCACATTCGGTAAATCTGAGAATAATGTCAAAAATGTAAAGAATTCTGCATGCTGAAATAAATAATACATCTCAAGTCTTTTCAGGCTCTTTATTTGACTTAAATGTGTCAAAAAATATACATTAAATATCATCTATTGCTGCTAAAATGCATGCAAATGAGTAATAATTATATTATTTTTAGGTCTTTTATTTTTGAATGAAACAGGGGGAGTCAGAAGTCCATCTGCAGCCTCCACTTACATTGAATCCTGTAACACTAACAAACATATCTCTTGACACTGTTACTGTATATTGGATTTCCTCACTGTGTCCATGTGCTCCAGCAGCAAGCAGCTACAAATACTCCCGGGCTACAAATCTTTGCTGGCGTGAACAGATGGAGCATCAATTTGATTCCATCCTCGACACCGTGAAAGATTGATTTTGCACTTGCTTTTAATTTTGCCCATAATTAATTGGATCATTACAACTGTTTTCTATTGATCCCCTCGTTTAAATGTAAAATTAGAACGTGATCTATGTTTCTTATCATTAGTTTTATTTATTTATGTATATGTGTATTTGTTCTGTAGAGCTACAGCAAGAAAATGCTCTTTTAAAAAATATATTTTCTATTGTTTATCGTCAGTGATTTGAGCGTCTGTTTCCTGGACCATGCAGTAAAAACAGATTGTATGTTAATTTTGCAGAGTCATAAACTTATTATAACCTCAGAATGTGGCCTATTGATTTAAACACACACTCCTTGGTCCTTTTCAGCATCTCAGAACGAAACATCACTCTTCTGTATTTTTCTAGTTGCAGGCTATAATTAAATGTCCCTGTAATATATACAAATTCTGATTTTAGGATTATTAGGATCATTTTTGTATTCAACCGTTATTTCAGTTGTCAGGCTGCGATACATCTAAACATTTTTCAAACAAACATATTTTCTGTAAATGAATGAAATAACATTCATTTTGTCAAAACCGTGCTTTTGTCGACTTTAACTCCTCAGATAAATCCACACACACACATTTTCAACTTTCACGTAGTTCACGTGACAGGCAGAATTGATCGAAATTGAGATGATCGACCAGTTCATCCCACACAATAACAACACATGTATTTATTTATTTAATTTGAGTCGTATTATCTGAGCTCGTGAATGTGTTGGTGAGTAAACGCTGACATACATTTTTAATTAAAGGATGAATTCAAACAATATAAAACAAAAGTCACATTTTCGTTTCTATTAGTGGTTCGATTGCCAATTTGCTGCCACCAGATATTTAAAACCATTTTTGAAGTGCACGTATAAATAAACATGTCAGTTTAATGCAGCCAATTTAACCGTTTACTGTCTTTGATGGGGAATCATCTAAAAATTAAGAATAGACGTAAACGTCAATGCGGAAGTTTACAGTAGTCGGATGATAAAACACACACAGGAAGGACTTTGAGCTGCTCGCACTCTTTAAAACTGGTAACTCCAATTCAATTCTTCTGATATCTGCAGGTTGGCTGTTCAGCTGATGGTCTGTCCCGTCATTAGTCCTCAACACACACACGCACGCCTCCACGCACACACACGTGTACTGAGTGGTTTCAGTGATTTTTGTATTGTATTAAAGATCCAAAAGCAAGTGAGATCAGGTTACATTACTTTGATTAGAAAACACTTTGTTAAATTACTTTTCATACCCTGAGCACAAAAGCAGTCAGACAGTTGAGTTTCTGAGCTTTTCCATGCCTCAGGTACAGCAAATCATTAAGAAAAATTAACATCTCATTTGCATTTAAACGTGAAAGAAAGGAAAAATTTAAACAAAGTAACATTACATATTAATATTGTTATCATTGTTATTATTATCATGATTAAGAGCTGTTACATCTGTGCGAAAGCTATTTTGAGCATCATATTTCCTCTTTTTCTTTATAGCCAACAAAAAAAAAAAATCTAAATTACCATAAATATTCAGAATATTTCACACACGTTGTCTTTCCACCTCCCATGCTTTAACACACTAAGTTGGGGAATAATGCACCAAAGACCTAGAATACACACTTGCTCCTCATTCATTATGCAGATTTCCATGTAATTGTTAAATATGCCCTGCAGTGCTGGATTAAAAATAGGACTGTATCCTGTCATTTTCAAAAGTATTCTCCGTGTTGCATTTATTGTACTGGGAACAAGGGCCAAATCCCTTCTCTTCCCCCACCAAACTTTCCACATGAATAGTTAAATGTGTTCCCCTCTGGTTGGAACTCAACAAAGGCTGGAGAGGCGTTACAGTAAAACATTTTTAGGGCATTGGAAGCTAAAGTCAGGAATATTATAAGAGATTTATCTTCACTTTTTCCAGAAAAGTTCATCCTGATATCCAACTATGACATTTCCTTAATTGTTCTATATTAATAATTTATTAAAACAAGTCACTAAACAAACAAACAAAAATCAATTTACAACAACCACCAGAGAAGCCTCTCCTCCAGTGGATAAAGGCAGCACACACCAGTCCTCCCATAAGGCCCTGGGTTCATCACCGTGGGAGAAGCTGATCCCACGTCTGGATCCTCCAGTGTGTGTGTGTGTGTGTGTGCAGCCCGAGGCGGCTCGGAGGTGTCCCGCCAGCTGCCTCTGTCCCAACCAGACAGCCAACAGCTTCCAATCACATGTCAGCAATATGGGAAACAGAGCTTCTGTCCAGTGGGCCGCTGACATGTGTTAGCCTATGGCATGTGAATGCATAATGTAGCAGTCACCTCCTGGTGGCAGGCTTTGAACTCACAAATGTGGTGGTGTTGTTGTCTTTTCTACACACAAGTTGATTTCTTTAATTTCCCCTCTTTGTCTTTGCTGGTTGTCTTCCTTTTAATGATGATATGATAATATGAGCAATGTCAGCTGCACATTTGCTGATTAGTTTGTGTGTGTGTGTGTGTGTGTGTGTGTGTGTGCGTGTGTGCGGGTGTTTGAGGCACATATATTCCTCTCCCCAGAAATCTACGGATGAGCAACTCCCACATAAGCTCCTGATCACTTCTGTAAATGCTTCCTGTCACCTTCAGTGGTGTAATGATCATGAAAATTGTGACCTTGATCTATGGAAAGCCATAATGTGACTGAATGGCCTCCTCCCACGCACTTTTCTCACCAGCTACGTGCTCAGAGGTATATGCTAAAGGACGGCTCCAAGGAAGATTGTTTAGTGGCAGTAAAAAGCCAGTAGTTTGGCTTGTAATGGTTCGGGCATTCCTCCTCTCCACAGCCATTTGGCTAAATCTCCAGTGATGGAGGCCTGTGTGAATTTAGATGAGAATCTGGTAGATGTTGACGCTTGTCCTCAAGCGAGATTTTATTGTCCGGTGGTCTAACATGATCAAGCACATATGTGTTTAGGGGATAGAAGAGTGCTGATGTTATGTCCTGTGCTCATCATTTAAATGTAGAATTTAAAGATCCCTCTGCCACCGTGATGTTATAATGCACGTATATGGTGTTGGAAGTTGTCCCCTTCTGGTTTTCATTGTTTACTTCTGGACTGAAAGAAGAGAGCTGTAATCTGTGACTATGACCGTAAAAATATATACTTTCATGGTGTCACATTAGACACAAAGCTAGAGTTTGTTTTCTAAAGTGCATTGTTTTGTGCTTTAAATAAAGTATCTGCTTCTATGAATGTGAATGTGTGACAGTCTGTTTGGCACGAGAGCAACTTTCTTTTTTCCAATGTTTGTTTTCTCATTTCTGTTTTGCTCCAAGTGAAGATAGAAAAAAAAAAAAAATTCATCTCTGGCATAATGTTGCTCGAATTCTCATTTAGTCTGGAAAATCTGGTTTGAGCAACATTGTTTATGATCACACCCTTGCCAGCTTTTCATATTTAAACGAGCAAAGGTTTAATTACCAAATGATGACAGTGTCATATGGTGCCATGATGGCACAGGGTGTCTAATGAATGCAGAGGAGCGAGGGATGCGTACGCGACACTGAGTGACAGTGGGATGCACAGATCAAAACAGAAAAAAAGAAGAGGGAGAGACAGTAAAACATCTGTAATTTGCAATTCACTAATGTTCAATGGTTGCTCATGGATTAAGAATTTTAAACTATTGTCTGCCAGATGGAAGAGAAGAGGGAGGGAGGCATTGTAGAGCAGGAGGAGGGGGCTTCTAAGCAGCATATTTACATCTGTATATCAACCCTGGATTTAGTAATCAGACAGAGGAAACACCGACTGCCTCCAAAAACACTCAGCACGTTGCATCTATTACCTATTTTCCAACCGCACAAACATTAGAGAATGATTCCAGCTTTTTTTCCGTACCCAGGCCTATTTAAATTTGCCAGGACAGCTTGTAGATTGTGGGGAGTTTTGTGCACGACTCGCTCTATCTATCTCGATATAATCATGAGACAGTTTGGAGTGCTGGACCCGGGTCTGCTCACACATCAGAGTTAATTTCACTGGAATGTTGATGTGCTCTGAAATATTGCACCAAAGTACTATCAGTTAGTGGGCCGCCAAAAGATGTACATGCTTAACCAGGCATGAAACCTAGCTGAATTACACAGTATTTATACTTATCTCAGATCAGCGCATTTGTCATTAAAATGTGGTCTGTTTTATGGATCTGTTTAATGATGCACTGTGTAATAGTGTTGCAATGTATAGCCCGGCTATTGGCACGTTTCACTCAGTGGCATCGATAAAAAAACCACAGCAGCCTTCAACTTTCATCTCAACTCAGAGGCTGCACGTATCCCACAATCCTCGTTGTCTTTGTTTAGTCTGTCTGCCTTCAGCTTGCAAGTTTTAGCTCCCCGCTGACAAATTCTACACTTTATTCATGTTGAAAGAAGTACTCAGATCCTTTACTTGAGTAAATGTGTAAATATCCATTTCAAGTGGAAGTCCTATATCCAAAGTTTGTAAAAGTACTGACTGCACCTGTACAAACTGTACAAAAAGTTCAAAAGTACTCCTTCTGCAGAATGGTCCCAGTCATACTGTTATATCAATATGTATATTATGATATTATATTTTTGATTATTACTGATCTCATAACTTTCAAACAGCATTTGAATCTAGCCACTTTATTCGTGGAAAAATTTGATCACTGTTATATATATCATTGGGTAGTTTGAGCTATACCAATGTATTTAGAAGATCATGTGTTTTGTATGTAAAATCTGAACGTTTTTATTTGTTTTCCTACTTTCCAGACGGCCATTGATTCCCATTCATTTCTAAATTGTATGAAAATCATTTAGCAGGCTTTTTCAATCTTTCGCTGCATTATATTAGACTTGCCAGTGTTCACAGTGATGAATTACGCAAATCAAGTACAAGCTAGTTTCAAGAGTCTGCCAATTGATTTTCATGCCATATGGAAATGAATGGAAACCAATGGCTGTCTACAGCAGTGGGTCCTAACCTGGGGGTCAAGACGGTCCAAGGGGTCGCAACACAAGTCTGAGAGTTACACATAATCAGGTTTTTCTTTTAGACTTTCTATTTCTTGTTTTGTTCTAGTGAGTTACTGGCTATATATATATATATATATATATATATATATATATTTTCACCTCTTTTTACCCTCTAAAATAAATTCCTGGAAGCCATGTTGACTGTGACGCATAACCAGGTGGCTCTGAAAATTGAAGCCAATGCCTCAGCCTTGCATTCTTCCTAATGGCCATCAGGGGCCGACTCCTCTGGGAGCAAAAATAAGTCGGATTGCATAGAATTTTGATCTATTACCTCAGTAAACATTGTAAGCATGAGTTTATGGTCTCAATTGCTAGTTTCATGTCTTCTTCAATACAGCATTTAGTAAATGATGGTCCTATTTAGAATAAAATCGACCATAAAGTAGGGGATGCTTTAGGGCGGGCTACCTTGATTGACCACGGCATTGTCCAGTCTGGGAGTTGTCTGTGTTTTCTTTCTTTCAACTTTAACCCTTTCACAGTAAGTTTTCAGTTACTGGAAGTTAATAGTAACATTTTGGTCGCCTGAAAATGTCTTATTCAGCGTTCGGTTGTACTTGGCTTCACTCTCTCATGTCACTTCTGGTTGCTAAAACACCAAGATGGTGAAAGCCAAATTGCCAAACTCAAGGCTTCAAAATGTTTGCAAAAAATATTGCAGAACAGTTTTGAAAATAGTCAAACCATTCATGAATGGAAGTAAAATGGCAAAAAAACATTAATGTCAGTGATATGCTCCTTTTAATCCTGGATTCATTCAACACAAGTGGACTGTGGAGAGCTCACCCTTTCACTAGTAATTAAGTGCTGTCGCCATGCTGTGACGTGATGAGTTTACCCCGGTCATCCATCCTGTGACACTGAGGGCTCCTCCCACTGAATCACTCACCAGGAAACAGCAAATTATCTATTCAAACAGATACACGTACTATAAACTTCTACATATTTGTGCCGACACCTATTCACTCCTGTATTAAGCAGAAAAATGAGCTTTTGTAGCGCCTATGAAGATTTGTTGACTGCTGTCTTTATTTAGGCACGCGGAGGGACCCACTCTTGTCATTTTGATGTTATTTTAAAGAAAAGAGCTGACTACCTGTTTTCGGTGCATACTCGATGTACTCTGAGGTAGACACATGTTGTAGCAGTTGTTGCCGTCGATATATCCGGGCTCTCTGACTGTACAGGTCTCCCATGGCTCTCTCCCCAGGACTGTGAATACATCTGTCACAGCGGCTGCCATTTTCCTCTGTGGTCAGAGCGTCAGGTGAAGGTGCTGCCTGCTAGCCTCATGACATGGTACACATGGGTACCTCCAACAACAGTGCTCATTAACAGGCAAATGGAGCAGGAGCCCCAGCAAATTGAGCAGCGTTTCGCCAGCATCGGCCCTGCCAGATTGTTCAGATAGCCAAAGTGACATCACCAAGTGCCAGCCCCCTTTGCCCCCACCCCCCTCCAAAAAAATTAACATCCCTAATCATCTGCCAGGCTAAACATTATTCTTCATGATTCAGATCAGCCATGCTTGCCCTCCGCTCACAGAGTATCTCTCCTCTCTCTGGGCCAAAAGCAGCCAGCCTTGGACTGATTGCTCAGCCTTTTGTGCCCTTCGTTTGTGAGAATGGCAAATCGATTCGAAAATCATCAGCCATGAGCGTCTCTCATGCAGAGCTGGGCGCGTGAGTGTTGCAGATATGAAATGGAAATCAGGAAAACAGAAAGTGGGGCCCCTATTGAAGGTGTCACTGAGAAATAAACTCTCAAATAAGTTTTGTTCTGTACAAAAAGTATGGAATCTATGATATGACACAAAATAAAAGGGGTCACCCACTACAAAAATTCAAAACATATAGGATTAATATTCAAATACAGGGCCTACCACAACAAAACAAATGAAACATGATACATTATAAATGATTCATTGCGATGCTTTAAAAGGTTTGTTTATTCAAACATTTACATAAATTAAAATTATTTAATGTATGATCAACAGAAAACAAATAAAACGTTTTTTTTCATTATTATTTGGACAAAGTTGTAATTTACTGTGTATGAACTGTACTTAAATGTAAATGTTTGTATATATTTGTTAAAAAGGAGTATGCCTTTAATAGGTTTCTAATCTAATATCTTAAATTCAAAAAAATAATAATGTTTTGATATTTATTTCCAAATTTCAAATGTTGATGTTGCACTGGTATTTTTCTAATAATATAATGTAATATCTGTATTAGAATTGACAAGTGAGGAGGATCTCTGCATGTCCTCTGGTACAGTATATTCGACGATTAGTTAATAAGCTAAACATTAGAATAAGGATCATGTCCTTTGTGAGGACCAACATGTTGTGTAGTTTCCCATCACAACCAGAGATAAACCCTAAAATGTGACCAAAATAAAATGAACTCCGAGAAGAAAGACCAACAAGAGGAAGAGAAAGGAAGCTTGGCATATCTAATTAATTACAGCATATTACGATGTTTGTTTACAGAAATGGAGTGCTACAAGAGGTCTGATGTTAATTAATTTAAAGTGTACTTCCCCCCTCACTCCCCACAATGCGTTGATGACTGCTACTGAGGTACTTTCATGGCAGGTAAACCTATGTCTCATTGGATTTCCATCAATGGCTCTGAGGTGTGTATGGAACAAAAGCTTGCCACACAGATTAGGGAGAGTGTTAACATGATTGCTGATTAATAACGTCAATTAGGGTTCACAGCAAAGCAATGAGAAGAGCAGATCAGCATTATTATGACAAGAGCAAGCAGGATTGTCTGAAGTGTACTGAGTGAAGAATCGCAACATACTTAAACTGGCTTGGCCGTAGCGTCTCATATCACATCTCTAACGTTGAAAGGTTGCAGACAAATGTAAGATGTGTTAACTGCTTCATTGATAAGAAGTTATTATCTGTCGTCCAGCTGTATTTTTAGATTTTGCAGAGTACTGTAAAGGAGTAAGAAGTGCTTATCCATGTGTCCTATTAACTTTTTTTGTTGCCACTTTATCAGTGTGTCTGGGAGTGAGGCACAAGGCTGCACACACCGTATATAACCAGAGTCTCAGGAGGTCCCTCTCTGGACAATGATGTATTTAAGCCCCTCCAGAGGTCAGATGGACTCTGTCCAGAACATCACCTGCAATCAATAGTGTTGGTAAACCAGGCACAACTGAGCAGACATGGAGGGTCCTCTTCTAAACACACTGTGAGGGAACCGCATGGGCCATTGCACTGCTAAAACTGTGAGAAGAATGGCTTGACGTGCTGCTACTTAAGCACCGGCGACAGAGGGAGGACTTATTTATGTGGGGCTCCACTGGCACACTCACATTGTTGCAACATTTACCCAAAAACCTAGCGGCAGACAATGGGCTGACTTTATATTATGAATTTATGTCAAAGATGTATTGTACATCAAGGTCAAGGACCAAGTCTTTTTATATTTTTATCCCAGGATCGTTTTGCAGGCAGGATAAACTGCATAAACGAATGATGCTTAGATTCATCCCATACGTTTAAAAGTGCATAAAGTAGACAAAGCTTTCCTTTGATCTCATTTTTCTGCAGCTAGGGGTCGAGTTGAGACTCACCTTTTGACTTGCCTTTTTGCACACAGCCTTGGAGTTCCTTTTGTTTCAACAGAAACAACAGTAACTCCGAAAATCTGATTTATTTGCAGGCGGATTTTGACAAAAATAATGTCAAAACACACTATTTATAGGCAATAGATTACATTTTCCGAAGTGAAAATTGAAACAGATGGGGGTGAAAAAAACACCGAGGGATATAAAGGTGAACCAAACATCTACTTTGCAAATATTTTTAAGGTATTTGATGTATTCGGAGGACTTACACTTGAGTTCAAAAGTCACTAATTATTTCCACAGTTGCAGGGTCAAAAACATTTCATATTAGTTCCTGGTCATTTTATTTGACATGCTTATTATGATATAATGTTAAAGCTTTTTTAAACTCTGAAGAAGTTAATATAAGTAATAAGTCTTTGTTGCTATAAAATGCTATCTAAAAATCCTATTCAGGTCAATATAGCCAATATACTTGTTACATTGTCCATTCTTTTTCTATTTTATTCAACTCCAAAAAAGTTTATAATGATGGAGATTTTGTTCCCTTCTACTCTCTGTTCAGTGTCTTTCAGTATTATTGGGGATTCGGTCGAGTAACAAACACGACTTCCAAGTGCTCAGATCCTTATCCTGAGAAATCCTTTTTCCAAAATGGGCCGGATTCAATCATGTGTCTGTGAACTTGAGCCCCCCAAAAAAACAATGAATGCAGAGGCACCGAGTGTCAACTGCGAGTGGGTTTTGAAGAATTGGCATAGTCATTTAGGCAGCACCTCACATCCTTCACAAACAAATGAAGCCTCCAGTGCTTCAAAGTGAGATTGATCTCCTTTTGAGACTCGGCGCAGAACACTGGGATTCTGAATATTGAGAAAGGTGGCTCTCTCCATGGAAACCCAGTTTAAGCCCGCCCCCCCCATCCCATCCTCCACTGGAGTGATGTAGAAAAAAAGGGACCCGGCGGAGTTTTCAACTTCATCAATATTCACTCATTCATCGTGAATCCTGGCAGCAAATTCTCGACTGTATTACTGGATGGATGTTCTCCTTTGTCACCGTGAGGAGTGTCTGAAATGGAATTTTAAATTAGAATAGAACAATTCCCAATTTTTATGGACTCCGGTCACAGCCATATATATCACTTAATGATGGAAAACTTTTCAATTTTCCTGCCTAGGTCTTCGGCACAATCCAGCCATTAAATAGGTCAGGGATGAATGTGCATAGTTTACTCTCAATTCTAAAATAGAGATGGGAAATCCTGTGTTGTGTTGATAAAACAGCTTATTTTAAAAAGCATAATCAATAAGAAAAACGGATTACCTCATTGAGTTTCACCTCGCCGGCCTGCATCTTCTGTTTTGAAACTTCACTTTAAATGAAAAAAAAGTCTCATCAGCAATATGGTGAAATAAAAATCAGCTGTTGATGAAGATGTTTCTTGTAGGTTTAAAAGTCAGTGAACCCAGTAAGTGAACGGATCATAGCTGGTCACCCTCGCTTTTAATGACCCATGTCAGCATGGGTCACAACATCTGCAAAAGCCTGTGACAGAGAAGCAGCGAAACTCTTTTCATGGCGCGCTGTCAATACGTGCTGAAATTTGGTTATTGCATGATTAGCATGACAAACTGCCTATTAGATTAGTGTTCATACATATCAGAGAAAAGAGAGGCCTTTCTTTATTTTGGGGGTTGCGACCATCCCAAAATTAGTTTACTTTCTAAAGATGTAGAAAGAAAATATATTTTTTTGTTGGATAGTAAAATATGACAAATCCTTTCCCTTTATATTGTTATTCTGGACACATATAACAGAAAGTTAAGACACTATCTCAGCCCACAATAATGTTTTATCTACAGAGGGATGAGATTGAGTTTTTCGTTAATTATTCCCTTGGTGAAATTCAGAACCTTCAAATCCTGATTAAATGTTCTTTTAATCACTCAGCTTGAAACCTGAATTAATTACAAAATCTGCTACAAAAAGTGTGTTTTGTCATAAAAATGTTAATTACCAGGGGGTGCTGACCTCCCTTTTGGCGTTGTGTATCCCCAGCTGAGGACAGGGCGTTCGTCCACTGCTGCCACTTAATGACGGTAATATTAAACACTCACAGAATGTTGTCGCGCTTTTGTCTTCATTCATATCAAAATGAAGTTCTTGGAGGCCCACATTTATCAATCACGGCGGGGCTCCAGCTGTTCGCGAGTCTTTGGCCTGGCTTCAACAGCCGGGCTTACAAATTGTCTCTGAATAGCGTCGAGCAAGGCCCCTTCAACCCCCTTTTGTCACTGTCTCATGACAAATGCTCCTCTGCTGCCTCTCCCAGACACATGCCTCCTTCCTACCTTCTGCTCGGTGCTATCAGATGGCCTGCTTTGCATTCTCGCATGGCTCACTATGAGCTGCTTTATCTCCTCGGCTGCTGGAAGCTCAGCATTAGACAGCGTTATATCACACTCACAGTTATGGTCTGTATCCACACTGCAAAATGCTTTTTTTTCCCTTTTTGGCTTTCAGCTGTAATAATTATGCAAAAGCTTACTGCTTTCTCACGGCAGCCATTACGCTTCCTATGAGTGAAGAAAATGTGAAAGGGAGAAAAATGCATTGCAATCTATTTAACTTCCATCAATTTGATACTTATTACAGTAATGCATGCTATGATTACTTGATTGGATTGTTTTTTGTTGTTGTTTACCTTCTACTTAATTTTGTCCAATTGCAAATGCAAGTTGATCAAACATGGGTCATTTGATAAAGTCCTTTCAAAGAAAACTGTTAGATAATCAATTTGTGATTTTGAAAAATATGACTTGTTTGTTAGTCTTCTTTCATTTTGTATAGTTTATTTGGGTCCCCGTTGACTTCCACTTCCAGTGTCTTCTTGGGTTCCACACTGAAAAATAAACAACAATTGGAAAATTTAACAAAAATAGCGAAAAAGCAGAACAAACGAAACATAAACAAAAGAAAAATAAGTCAACTAATATTGTTTTTTTTTCATAATTACCTAAACACCATTTTTGTTTCCCATCATGTTCATTTTAGTAATTTAAATCATATTGATGTGGAATAAATCTAACCCTTGATAATACATTATTATAAGAAAGCATTTGAGAAAATGTCTAGCTGGGTTTTCTCATGAGTCGGAAAGAATATTGTAGTCAATTCAATTTAAAATATGAGAAAACATGTTCTATCCATTGATAATCAGCAACCTGGCTGCAGTCTGTCGCAAGTAATCGGAGAGACAACAACAACGTGTAAAGGCCACAGTTGGCTACATCGCATGTTCCCAAGTGAGTGGATAACAACATTGAGGGGGAAACAAACTGACGAATCAAATATCATCACCAAGGGAGACAGCGTGTAGTTATTGGTATCTCAAAAACTAGGAGAGAATCACGCATGTCAAGAGATGAATAGGAGGATGTGGAACATATAAAGGCAAATCAGTCATTTACTAGAAAAGCTTTGTTCTCTCTCCGTCCACAGCATCATTTAGAGCTGTCAAACACCGACTGCCCTCAGCTGACCGACAGCCAGCGCTGAACCTACATGTTGAATCATCCGTCAGACTCTCAAAAAACTGCCGCTGACGGAGACCGACTGAGACTGACAAGCTACAAGTGCCTCCGACTGCTGCTCACCAGCACTTTGTAGCTGACAGCAGACAGATTTTAGCCTTGAGTGATTCAGTGGTGAAGGACAGGCAGAGCCATGAGTTGTTATAAAAGTTGTCATTAAAGTTAAAAGCAGGACACCCCAGTCTCTGAAGTTTTTCACTTGAAGTAAAAATGTCAAAGAAGGTAGATGGAAATAATGGAAAACAGTAACGTGTTAATTCCCAATTGTTGTTTGGAATATTCTGTGGCAGCTGACGATTCCAACTTTACACAAACTTTATATTTTATTTCGCATATTTTCATGTGGAGAATAAAAGGGTATTTGTTATGCTTGGAGGCTACTTTTTAAAAAGTACTTGGATAAAATAAATCCAGATAAGAGCACACATCCCTCATCACTAAATCAGTCAATTCTTAATTGTGATTGTGGCTCAAAATGTTTGGATTTTCAGTGTCTTTTCAGAAAACCTTAGACCAAAAGTATACATTTGGACTTACTTTAAAACAACATGCTGAAATGCAGTTGTCCAAATAACTAATAATAATACAGTATGTTAAAATATGCTTCAGTGAGAGTAAAAATTTATTAAAAAATCTCAGAAAAGGCGTTTTTGTCACCATTTCTGTTGCTAACTGCAAGCTTGCAGCTAGCTAGTCTTAAAGATGAAAGCCTAGTCTTTAAGGGCTCCTTTGTGCTTCCTATTGGCTGCAATGTAGTGCCAGTAAACTTACAGACATTAGTGAACACGTGAGTTAGACGTTTGGCTAGGACGATGTCAGCGCTGCTAGCCTGTGCAGCCAACTAACCAGGAAGTTGTAGGCCTAGTTTTAAGGGTACATAGTTTAAAGTTTTAAGGGTTGATTGGTTGTTGAACACACATTTTTTGTAATTACCTTTGAGGCAACATGTGAGATTTAAGAGATGGATGATTTGTATTTTATGAATACAATTGACTTCAATTGAATTGGAATAGCTGAACTATTTGTAAGATCACAAAGGGATTCTTTTAATTTGAGCTTTTTTGCAGGAAAATCAAAAGGCTCTGAAAAATGGGAGATCACACAAATGGAAGATTGATTAAGAGAAGTTGCTCTAGATTTTTAAGCTTGTTTAGCTTTAGAATTTTATTTTAAAAAACACGTTGTTTCGTGCGACCATTGTATGCCTACATACACAAGTTAAATCAGAATCCATTTTCCACTGTGTTCAGGTCCTGGCCTTGAAATGTCTGCACAGAATTCTCTGCAAAGAAATGCTGCATCATGTCAAAAACGGAGGCATTTACCAGCAGATAAAAAATGAAATTGTCATCTGAGAACAAATGAAATGTTCAGTTTTGTCTTTTGTATCCATTTCAGAGGAAATAATTAAGACAGATGGGCAGATGAATTAGCTGTCCTCCAAGGTCAAACGCTGATTGCCTTATTACTCTATTATTTCACTCTGGTGGAACTATTACCACTGACACTTTTTCATGATATTTTGTACATCCAGAGACTGAGAGAGATACAAATTGATTGTTTGGCGGCCAAATCAGTCATAGTCATCTTCGGCGGATGGATTAATGGCTTTGATGGCTGTTGCAGGTTGAAGCAGAGCGACTGGCTGGAGACAAGAGAGATTGGTTTGAACCCCAGGGAGCTGAATGGATGTGAGTTGCATGTAAGGTTGCTTGGTTTTGTTTAGAGGGAGGGGCTGGTGAAAAATATGTGTGGTGGAGTTTGGCGCGTCCTCAGGATGCACTTTTGTTCCTTTGCTATTACAAGTGATTGACTACCATGTTCACGCTTCCCCAATGTGTGTCATCCAGACTCCCTGCTCCCATACTTAAGATGTCATCATGATATCCGGCCTTTTAACTCCGTGGAGTGTGTTACATTTCCTTTTGAAGCCCTCTAAAGTTTTCATGTCAAGATTATGGTGGAATTGGCATGGGATGGATACAAATTATGAGGTAAAATAGTCTAGTTTTTTGTTTTTCTTAAAGTATCTAGCATAAAGGGACTTCAAATGCATTAATGTGCAGCCCTGTGTTGTATTATGACAATGAATTATCCTTGTACCTTGTAAAAACAACTGAATTCAATCCTTAAAAGACCAAAGTGAAACCCTAAATGCAGCTTATGCATCTCATTCTGTGCTTGCAATAATTGTTAACTGTTTTAATAAAATGAACAAAGGTTTAATTCAAGCACCATGCCGCTTAATTTGCTAGAATAAGACATTTGAGACAATAAATTCAGAAATGGGATGGACCTTATTTTGGAGATTCCAAAGAACAGTTCTATTTTGTTTTGATAAAATGTATAATATTACACTACAATGCAACAGCTTCAGTCTGTGAGCGAATGTACTTCCTACTTCTTTCCAGTTGTATAATATTCAAGACTTTCTCCTCTTAAAGTAGAAGCAATTATAGTTCATCTCCATATAGAATCTCAATATCTGGTTAAATTATTCATCTCCTCCTTGTAATTCCAAATATTTGTTGCAAGCACTTGATTGGGGTCATTGCCTCAGTGCTATATCAGGGGAACAAGGAGTCCCATAATGATTTATTACCAGCCCAGCTGCACATATTATTATGAAATGAGTTTATTAGTTTTAAAGCTAGCAGTAATGTGCTTTTGCTTTAGGGGAGCAGGCATGGATGACAAGAACCTGCATTAACCACTTGACGTGAAGGCTCCATTGTACTACATGTATCCCTAATTTGGTTCAGTACCGTGACATCATGCACATTGCGAAACAACTCAGCTGTGGTATATGATCGTATGAGTTGGAATAGTGAATGAATCTTGCATTGTTTCCTGTCATGTTGAGTGTTTTCGTGTCATTCTTTTTTCTATCTACAGGCATCTAAAGGTTTACAAGATTTGCACAGGTCTATTAAAATAAATAAAAGTTTCTGTCAATAGAAAGGTGCAGCAAGTGGCTCCTCTGGTCTTGTTTTCATGTAGTCACAAGAGAATAATAACTAAACAAGAATGTTGTTACTCTGTAATGGGAGGGAGACTAAATGGTTTCTCTCACCATTTTCAACTTCATTTCTTCCTCCCATTCCTTCTGATGATCAATTAGATCTTAATGGATAGCCTGCTGTGCTTTGAGATGATGACCAACATGTTTTTGTGTTGAACTAAGTAAATGACAAAACCATACACAGCATCAGCCAGCGGCACAGAACTGAACGTCCCATTCAAATCTGTCTCTATATGTCTCGGTCAGTGATTACATCACTTTAAACGCGCCGTTATTGGATTACTTTGTTATTTTGGAATCATTTATATCCGCTGTTGGTGTTTAAAACGAATATTAGCTTCTTGAGCCTTAATGAAAGTCTCTATACCAGTAAATCCTTTATGGCTTTCCAAAAGATGATAGAATTAAATCAGTTTCTTTATACTATTTTGTGGAAATAGAGCTGGCCTCTGGATGGACGTTTTCCATGGCAGCATTTAACTGACATTTGAGGAGACTTGTTGACCTACATGGCTTCCATTGTCCTGTTTAGTAAACAAAAATGTAGTTTTTCAATTTGCCTACAAGAGATCTGCCCCTTTAAATCGTTCAACATTTGCTATTAATTTGGCATTTCAATCTGTAAGTAGGAGCTAGCAAACTAGGCTAACTCGCCTCCACCCTGAAAGTAGTCTCTCACAGCCAGACCAACCTCCACAGCGCCATGTCAGCGCTAAAGAAAGGTCCGGTCCACTCATTATCCCCTGCTACAGGGGGAAAAATGCTACGGCTTATTTGTGTTTCTTTAAACAAATTGCATTCTTCTTGGGCAGCGCTAAGCACAGGATGCAGCAACGGAGCCCTTGCAAAGTAGATAGCAGAAGGGCAGGTGAATGCCGGCGGAAATAGGCAACCAATGGCAGACTCATACCCGAAGTCTACAGCTGTTTCGCTTTCTAACCCAAACTAAGTGGTTTAGTTGGATAAAAACGTAACATTTACCATTTCAAAACATTTTCCACGTGTTAAGTTAACTGCGCCACGTGGTGTCACAACTTTAACAACATGTTACAATGTTAACCGCGACCGTTTCAAACATTGACCACGCACCTTTCGTCAAGATGCAAAGCAAAAGCCTGCACCTGTTGCCAAATGGCAAAATTTGATGATTCATGATGAGATCTCGTTGCCATGTTGGTAAACTGCTTGTGTCCATTGGAACTGAAGTGAGCTTACAAACTGCCCTCACATACAGTATATTGAACCAATCAAATTACAGTACTGATATTGTCACCATCAGAAAAATGAATGATACCTAAATTTATTCTGATGTTACAATTTTGACCAAATTAGGAAAAAGTCAAAACAAACACCAAAGATATATTTACTGAATTCTTGGCAAAAAGTCATTTTAATTTCGGTCCAACTTCAATTTTCCAGCTTTAGACCATGCACTAATTTTTCAATTGTACCCAATAGTTTTTGGTTTATTGCAATTTTGTTTCTTGAGGTAAAATATTAAGTTTGATGTTTTTCACTAGTGTTAAATGAGCATGCTCTATCAAGCATGTACTACACAATTTGCCTTTTTAGACCGAAATGGACTCATAACAGTCTTCATAATAGAATACAACAGTATAACACGGTGTTTCAGTCCTATTCTCATTTCAACACAAATGGCAAGTCCCTTTATCAAGTGACAGCACCATTAGTAGATACATATTCTGAGTGAAAGCAGCTAAAACCACCAATATTCACCTGATAACCCGGAACACATTAAGAGTCCTGCTCGTCTCATAATGCTAATTCCTCCTCGCACACTGCTTCTCACACAAAAGCCTGATCAACATCCAAGGCTGCCGCTTGTCAGCTGAGGAATATATAAAGATAAATGATATTATGTTAAATTCCACTTAATGACAAATTTTTAATTTTCTGAACATGGTCATTTTCTGGCTAGTGAATCAAGTGTAAGGAGCTAATTACGTGCGGATCTGAGCAAAAATAACTCCTCATTTTCAGGGATAATGGAAGAGAAATGTTGTAGATTAATGGCACTATTTATCTTTTTTAAATTTCTATCTTTCTCTGGTGATGGCTGTGCTCCCCAAGGAAAATATTCATAAAATGAAATTGAAGTCATAACTTAATAGGTTATTAAAATCTTTGAGTGCATATCACTTCTCTTTTCGCAGCGCTGTAAATTTAAATTGAAGTTTGTGGCGTTCAGATTCACCAGTGGAGTTTTTTTTGTTCTTCTTTTTTTATGATGGCACAATAGAGGAGGAACATGCATCTTTGTCAGGAGGTATTTGCTATTCTAATTTTATGGCAGGCCAGATTATCAAAAAAGAATGTCACAGTGTTGGCTGCTGACAACACCTCTGCCTTCAGCCATGTGTTTCCATTAGGGGCCCTGGAGCGTCCAGGGGTTTGTTCCCTCTATTATTTTCCATTTCAGTCTTTTATCTTGATTTAAAGTGAGTCTTGCTGAATATTCTCCCCCCTGCCATTCGATTCTCCTTTTAGGAAGGTGGAGTGCTACACTGTGTAAGGTTTCACAAGAGGGACCGGTGCTCTCTGGGGAGGTGATGTAGATCGGTTCAAGGTGGAATAACTATCTTTAGCCATGCGTGTTTGGAAATGCAGAGAGGAGGGACAGAGAACCTGGAAGGAACCTGCAGCAGAGTGTTTCTCTCAATGTCGTAGGGCAAACCTTTTTTTTCTAAGCCAACTTTATGATACATTTTTTACTGAATGCAGCCTGGTTATTATGAGGCAAGGTCCGATAAATTGAGTTATTGGTCAACAACAATGAAACAGCTTATTATTTGGCTGTTATATATATATATATATATATATATATATATATATATATATATATATACGTATATATATTTTGCGATGGTATATATATAGTCAAACTCAAGACCTCTTATCAAACTGTCACAAAACTCCAATAACAGAAATAGTGCTGCGCAATAGATATTGACAACACCAGTAGTTCAAAATGTAACCAAATCACATACTATTAGGAAAAGTCATGAAGCTTCAATGTGATAAAACAATATTAGGTATGTTTTTTTTAAACTGCTAAAGAGGGTCAGGCTTAACCAATGTATGGACAGCACTACTGTTTTTTATATATTAAAGGACAGAAAGAACTTTTCAGAGGTCACTTGTACAGCAACGTGGTCTTTTTCAGTGCAATTATTCTCTGAAATTGCCTCTAATTACACAACAAACTTATTTAATACTGACTGGATTTAATATATGACAGCTATCCTTTAACCTCATGAATGAGACTATCAGTGTTGCCACAATCAAATGCAATTCCAATACAAATAGCCGTGGTTTGCCCAATTCTTCCCATGAAACCCTTTATTTCTTTATACAGTCCTCCAGATGGATGCAGGCTCTTAATTGTGTATCTTCAGCCAGTTTTGAAACACTAATAGTTTCAGGGAAGTCAAAGCGCCTGCGGAAGACAAGAACTGAGGCTTATTATATATATCGTTTGAGTGCTTCAAGACAAACTGGAGCGTAGGGATGCTCCAAAACACTCAGCCCGCACAAAAATCCGAGCTGGAGCGCCTGTCAGTCAATCATCCTCTCCAGGAGAGTCATATTACTTACAGTCTGAGAAATTGTGATATGGAGGTCTCCAGCTGGTTGGAAATTAATAACATTTTGTTCCCCCATTTCAAAAACGGACTCAGTGCAAATGTATCATTTCTTGGGCAAGAGGCTCTGTAGCATCCCCTTAAGGACCCTTTCTTTTTTTTCCTTTTTTCAATTCCTATTTATAAATTCCGCAAGTTCAAAAACCTTAAAGAATAACATATAGGAATGCTCATACAATCCTGACCTGTTTATGCGGTATAACGCTGATAGGCTGTCAAGCCCCCAGCGAAAAAGGCCCAGAATGAAGCGAGCTATCCCTTAAATTGCCGGGGTGATATTTGCAGATAATAAAAGAAATAAATCAGACAATGGGGCTGAATATTTCATTTGTTATCCATATTCCTTATGGGCAAAAAAATGATACAGAAATGTAAAAACAGCAATTCCACTTCATCCCCTCTGGAATTGTAACACTTGAGATGCTGTTTTCATGTCTGAAGACAAAGTGCATGCTTTCTCTCAGCCAGCAACAGATAAATCTAATAGGCAGCCAGAATTACTGGTTGTTATGTTGTGTAGTCTTAACCTAGTCTGCTCTTTCACTATTTTTATTTCTGTCAATCTCTCAAACTAATGGATACTCTGCAGAAATAGCTGGGGACTGCTTCCTATTTATAGATTTATAGAATGTAGTACGAGGCCTGAAAGAGGTTGGACGACATGACGACGCTGAATATGACATTTTACCTTGTGATGTCTTTTGACTAACGTGTCCTTAATGGTACTCAAGTGTATATATTGTACAAATCCGCAATGATCTATTTACTGACAACATGATTTCCTCATGTTTTCCAATAATAAGAGCAATTTCTTGTGATGGCCTTATAATGAAACAGTTTATATAACTTGTAAGTATACATGAAATCATATGTAAGTCATTTTCTCACTTAAAGTTCAACTTGTATTAACATGCATTTGCTGAGTCTGTGTCTCCAATGTTAACCCAGTCTAATTTAACCCCATTATCACATTAATAAGTTGTTTTTCGCCCTGTGAGTCCCACACTGAGCAACACGGTGTCCTGCTGCTGCTGCTGTGCCATGGGTCTTTTGCTGCACAAGGCCCAGAGCACATCGCTCATCACCAAAGCTGCTGTACATTATGCTTCCGAGATGACACCTCAGACCTCCCACAACCCCTGGGTGAGATTCCCCCCC
>NW_022280034.1:6247310-6247519 GCF_004355925.1 Anarrhichthys ocellatus | reverse complement strand
CCCCCCCCCCCCCCCCCCCCTTTCTGCGGTGGCACTTTAATCTTTATTTCGTCATGTCCGTCCTCCCCGACCTCTAATATACTGTCTCATTTCTTCTTTGCCCATTTTCTGCTAATTCACCACCATCTGCCTTAGCATCTGTTTGAAGGGAGAAACAGGGGGAAAAATCTCTTCAGGAAAGAAAAGTATTCTTCTTTCTTCTTCTTCTT
>NW_022280034.1:6223824-6247300 GCF_004355925.1 Anarrhichthys ocellatus | reverse complement strand
CTTCTTCTTCTTCTTCTTCTTCTTCTTCTTCTTCTTCTTCTTCTTCTAACTTTCTCTCTTGCTCATTGTGTCTCCCACCGTCTTTGTCAGAGCCAAAGAGCCTCCGCCCCTCTCTGTCTTCCTTTTTCGCATAAGCCTCCTCAAACCCTTTTTAAGTCTAATGCTACATGTAAACCTCCGACCTGCTTCCTCTCTTGTTCAAGGAGGCCCCCCAAAGACGACGGAGAAAAAAAAACGGGAGGAGGGATGGAGGGTAAGGGTGGGGGTCATATCCTTTCCATGTCCAACCGCTTAGTCAATAACCACTGTCAACAGGAGTGCACAAAAGATCAGAAAAGTGCAATTGTAATTTTCGGACAATGGCAGGGAGCTCTCATAAGGCTGGGCTGAAAAAGGGACACCACCTCCCCTGTGCCCCCTCCGCCTCCCCCCTCTCCTCTCTCTGGCTTCCTCCCTGTCCTCTTTGAGCGTTGCTGACAATAGGGGAAGCCTGCTGCATTGCCGGGGAGAGCCACGGGATCATCTCAGTCAGCCTGCGGATTACAGACATTCTTTGGCAGGGCCAGTGTTGCTGCGGAGAGCCCGGGTCCTCGTGGGCCCTCAGAGGCAGCAGCACCGCCTCGGGCCCCCACCTCCCTTCCTTTTTTGTATTGTGTTCACATGTTTGACAGACACAGAGCCCATAATAATCTCTTTCCCGCAGGGACCTGCACCATTTGTTTGGCAGACCCTACAAACAGTTCCAAGCCCTTTTCTCTCGGCCTTGTCTTCACTGCTGTAGCCCTTCGCCATCATCTAATTAATGCAGCCTCCCTTTTCATCCCCACTTCCTGTTCATTGTTTGATCCTTTCCCCCCTCCTCTCTTAAATCCCAGATTTAAAAGTCACTGCCTCTGCTGGTTATCATACCATATTTGAGTGGCTGGGGATTAAAAAGGTGTCTTTTCTTTGGATTATGACTTTCTTACATATTCATTGTTTTACCATTACTTCTCTTAATATCCTTAGAAATGTAGTTAAAGAGGGTCTGGATTCATTTTGAATGGAGTAAAAAGGATTAACCAGTTCATGGTTGCCATTTATTTGAAGCAGCTTCATGTGATTTAATTTGCCGCTAATTGTGTACTTTCACATTGTTCATGACATTAGCATTTTAATTAGGATATCCCACGAGACATATTTATATTCTGAGACTATATGCCTGAAACAGAGTAGATAGCTGTTACATAATGATATATTCAGAGTGATTACCAAGACAACAAGCCACTAAAACAGCCGTATTCAAAAAAAGGTGTTCAGAAAAAGAGCAGGGTTGTGGCATGGATTTAAAAATAGATCAAATAGGTGTTTAAATTCCTCGATTGCAATTCGACGCCCACTCAGAAGTTTTTGACCACCCTCTACATTTTTCTTAACATTGTATTTTTATTTTATTTTGCATATTCATTTAACTCTTAAATTACATTTTTCTATGCATGTCTCTTTAAAATAAAACATATGTAAGAATACTGATATATCTGAATCAGACATAAAAATAATCATAAGACCGTAAACTTATTAAAAACCCAAATTTCTAAAATCAATATGAAGAACACGTCTTGTGTGTAAGCTGTGGTCTTACACGTACTGCATGCACCTTTGTGTTACACAAACTGCACACTGGACATCTCCCGAATCACATTTTATTGGTTCTTTGTGGATTTCAAGCAGTGAGTTCAGGGAACCTTAGAGTTCTCTTCAAGATAAAAAAAAATGGTTTCAGAAAAGAAAAGTGAGCTTGAACAAAGATATGTGAAAAGCCATTATTTAATCTGGCATATAAATGGTTTCAAAAGTGTGTCAACATCACAAGGTCAGATGAAAAAAAAACAGATTATTATCTAAAAAAAAATTCAAACTCAATATCACACCTACACTTTACAGTCATTCATTTTCATACATGAGAAAGTTTTCCGCGACAACACTAGTCTGTTTAGAACTTTGTTGGGATTCCTTTTTAATGCTTGTGGCTTTATACTGTACTCTACGACTTTAAGGATGGCTGCTACCTTTAATGATACAGGCAGACAAGCATCTCCATATGGAATGATATACAAATACAGCTTCTACACAACTATAGCAACCTATTATGACCTCTCCCTCTGAGAAAGAGAGATTTGAGGAGCTATAATTGGTTCCCCCTCACATGTATTCTCCCCAGTGTGCGCCCTGCTCTCTCCACGGGGAGCACTTTGATGATAACTTGCTGCATTACACGCTAACTTTTCGACAATGCCTACACGCTCTATCTTTATTGCCCCGACTCCTAATGGCTATCTTGAAGTGCTGCCTCTGGCAATCCGGTCGCAAATAAATAGAAGCTGACACAGTAATTTACTCAAATCTTCTCTACAGTTTTGCCCCATTCTCCCTCAAGAGATTACCCCTGTAACAACAATTATTTCAAATGTCATTGATTCCTGCCCGCAGGGCACAGACAAAATGTACATTAAATCTTTTCACACGGTCAGAATTAAAAATATTTAGTGTTTCTGAGAACAGAGAGGGTCTCATGAGGTGGACAACAAATGTAACCATTGTTTGGTTGTGTTTGTGTTCTGGATCAGACATAAAATCAGCTGTTTTCTTCACCAAATGACTATTAACCTTTATCTAATAGGGGCAATGGCTCTCATTTAGAGAGAAGACCCAGCGGAGGACATATAATTCCCTTTCAGCGGAGTCTTGTCAGCGCAGTGCACTAAACAAGATGAACACATAGCGCTGCCGTCTAGTCGAACAATCCCGCACAAGACATGGAATTCATATTTCCATCTGATATCTTTTCAAAAATATGAAAATGATCCTTTAAACACGGCTTAGATCCAAATCTAGCTAAGACTTTTATTCTTATAAGAATGAGATCAGTTCATATTTACCGTTTTTTCTATGTCCCCGTCCGTGTGTTTGCATGGTGTTTGTACTTGTGTGAGTGTGTTTGAGTAGCTAGAGGGGTCAGGAAAACGTTTGTGGCTCATTTCCTTGTTTCATGTTGTTGTGCAAGGCACAGCTCAGTGGAGGGGATCCTAACATGTCACAGTGTCATGCCAGTGTCCCTGTCTGGTTCTACATGACCTCTTTCACCCTCTGCTCTCCTCTCCACGGACTCTGCTTGGCCAGACACACCAGATAATGTAATAAAGATATTTCTGCTCCAATAGGAAATAAAGAGGGTGTCCTTGTGTTACCGACTGGTATTGAACTGTGCTCTTCTATGGACCTGAGCAAACCTGCTGAGCGTAAGTCTGTAGAGTTGTGGTTCAAGTATAAGATAGGGAGGTACACGATGTGTTCACAGTGAAATAAAAAAAAAATACTCAGAGAATGTACATCTTCACTAGTGCTGCACTAATGTATTATTTCAAGTATAGAAAACGTTTAGAACCTTTTTTTTAATTAGCATCTGGATACTGAATCAAATTGGTTTAGAGCGACCATAAATAAAATGGAAGGAGTCTTTGTCTGTCTGTACGTCCTTCGATTTTCTCGACAACCGTTCATCCGATCGACTTCTCACTTGGAGGGCGTGTTGCCGAGGACCCGAGGAAATGCGGTGTCCAGTGTGAAGTTGTTTGGATGAATGGTTCTTGAGAAAGCTGCAAGCAGCAATATGGTAAGCCAAGCAGTCAGCTCGTTCCAAACAGGCCCGTTTTAAACGGCACTGCACTCGTTTTCATAAGTAAATCATTGGACAATCTAAACTCATGAAGTTGAAGCAGTATATAGATTTGCAGAATATTCTATATACATGTGTTCATGTCATTTGGTTTCATTAATAATAGTTATTAAAAGAATTAGTCAATGTCAAAAAAAGGTCACACTAACAAGAATTTGGCAACTATGTAAATGTCATGTGTTTTCAGGGCATAACATTAACGGCCCTGTGGTCACGTCGTCTGTTTTCTTTTTAGGGAATTCCGTGTGTTTTTAGAGGCACATTTTTTTTGTTGTGACCTTTTCAGACCTTTTCCCTTTTCCATGCACCTTGGAAGGTTCAGTTGTGCCAGAAATCCCTATTGCAAGTTTCAGCAACCCGGGGAGACTTAAAATTCCACAATTTAAACGACGAACACACGGCGGAGCTTTAATATGCTGACTGCATTTTAGCCATGCAGCAAGTAAATAAAGTAAATTATATTTCTAGCAGTGTGAAGAATGCTTTGTCTATTTTAGATGATCATGTTGGTAAATAAATAATATACAATATACAAGGACAGGACAACGACTTGGACTGACCTCATGAAATAGCTACGACGCTGTAGATATGAAATTTAGTTGAGATTGAAAGAAATTTGTAGAGACAAAAGAAAAAATTGGTGTACCGAACCCTTACCTCTCCTCTTTATGGTATTGTGAACACAAAAGAAAAGAAAACGTTTCCACTTATTCCTTTGCCCATAACCTCATGTCAACATAGATATCCTAACTAAATTCACTGACAAACAAACAAAACCTAACCTGATATCACAAGAGGAACTAATAAACTCATTTTGCATTTTAATGCAAAACATAAAATGCCATGAAGTTAAATCAAAGCCCTCAATTTAAACGATCATCAACACCATCATGAACCTCTCTGGACGTTCTTTATTCAGCAGTATTCATGTACGACCTGCTGTATATGATGATCCGTTTTAGATGAAGCAGCCCATAACAATCTCTCTATGATTATTGTCCCTTCTAGCTTTTGTCTATCAAACACAATACATTCGGCTGTGACGAGCCCTGAAGCACACCCACAACTGTCCCAGATTGCTCAATAGTCAGCTTCTGGCCCAGTTTGTTGATTAGTTAGCCTCTTTCACATAAACACTCACTCACACAGACAGACACACAAATGAGAATTGCACCCATGGGACACAATGATTCTATCATACTTTAGCTAAACATAGACTGGGAATTAGTTGACTGGATAATCAATTTGACAGAGTGCCTTAGCAATAAGTGAGTGAAATGCACAGACAGTGCATGTCGGATAAGCTTGTGTAAGTCTAACATTTGTCACACAGATCACACATGTCATCTGCATGAAGAAAGGGCCTGAAAAGTTTGGAATTAACCAGCATTTTTTCCTCCTTAGAAACAAACCTGAACAGATCTAATATTTGTTGTCACTGGTCTACCTGAAACCCAGCAGGAAGACTTTTGTTCATCCAGTTTTGCTTTGACTATTGATTATTTTGTTGTAAAATGTCCATTATGTAGAAAAGATCCCAATAAAAGTTCTCAGAGAAATCAATGTGTGTTAACAGGACCATGTGTTGTAGTCCATATGTGTCAAGCCAAATCATATTTTTTGGGGAAAAAAATCTGTCGGCATCGTGTCAGAATTTTAACTGGAAAGCAGATAAGCACTAAACACCTCTAAAAGTAAATGACTTCTGAATAATTACTAACTATAACCTCTGCTCACAAGGGAGCAATTCAGTGAGCCCAGATGGCCACCAAAATAGGATTTAGGTGCCAAATTGACAACATTACTCACAAAGGGATTATCAATTACCTAAATATCAATTTTAGTGTAATCTCAATGAGAAGGAAGGTGTCTTGGAGGAGGTGTCACTGACCAGGGTGACTGCAAGGCAGGGTACTCATTTTTATGATAATAATCAGTCTACATCAGCGTTATATTTTAAAGTATGTCAGTTTATCAGTATGTTAATATATTGGGGTTTACAGTTATGTAAGAACTGGTAATCATATAAATGGCACATGGTGGCATTGCATTTTGAGCATGTTTCAGCTATACGATGTTATGTAGTATATTAAGAAATGTATACAACAGAGGTGGAAGCTTAAAGTGGAACTACTTTACTATATCTGGGTAGTTTTTTAATTCCCTGGGCATCAATAAAATTACGATCTTAATCTATATAACATCATAAGTCATTTGTTGATTATATTTTGCAAAACTAATCTGAATTTGCAAAGTAACACAAATGAATAAAGTTAAATGCAGTTGAATAAGTGCACTATTTGCCTCTGAATTGTAGTTGTGTAGACGCAGGCCTATAAAGCAGCGGAAAATGGAAATACCCAAGTAAAGTACAAGTACCTTGAAATTATGCAGTACTTGAGTAACAATACTTTGCTGATAATCTTCACATCTTCAGTCTGTTGGCCTTTATTTAGAATTTTTCCTTTTGTTTGAGCACCTGCGTACTGAGTGGAGAAAAATGTCCTTTCCTGCTAACCAATCATTTAGAAACACCACTAAAGACTAGTTCCCTACGCACGTACGCACACGCACACGCAACGGAACGTCAAGTGCGCACGTCACGCCGAACGAACATCAGCACATGGTCCTGTATGTTTCGATGGCAGTCTTAAAACAGTAGACTAGCTGGATCTTGCTAAAAACGTTAGCTCCAGCATTAGCCTGCTAGAAAAAGTGCGAGTCAAACTACTATTATGCAAACGTTTAAATCGTTGTGGGGATAATTTGGCTAATATGTCCTGATGGAGAAGTATCAGCAAGTGGGACAGGATGCATGGGGACAGAGCTATAAATGCATAAAAGTGTCACATATGAGCAATGCAAGGCTCTAAGTTGAGTAATATTAACCTAAAATGTATTATCTTTTGTTTTTAAGTTTTGAAAGACAACCCCATTCATACCCCAGGGATTGAAAGGGAATTAGCTCTGTCCAGTGAGTTCAAACCCAGAGCAGAAATACAATACAAATGGCCTTAGGGAGGATAGAGCTGCTGCCCATATAGAGGACCTGCCCTGACAAGATTGTACAAACTGAAGGTATGTACGTACATGACGTATATTGCATGTATGTGCATATTTCTTTGATTACAGTAAAGGAAAGGCAGTAACACACGAGGAATATTAGGTTTTATTCATATTATATCACAAAATGAATCATTTTTGGTCAGGATATGATACAAAGATGATATAATAACTTACTGGCCGAATAAGAACTAACATATATTTACTTACACTCGCACAAGAACAATCAACATCCGACGCAATGCAATCTGGTACAGCAGCCCTGCTATAAATCCTACTTTTGTGAAGCTTAAAATATCAACATGGTCATTTCGGAGGCTGTCAGTTTGAGATGGTTTATTTGCCCTGCACTCATGCCACTGTAAATGTTTTCACTGCATGATGTGAAGCAATTTCACAGACATCTATACTAAACATTGTTTATTTATCTACCTAAAGCAGAAGTGTAAATATTTGTGGCTGTATATTCACCTGAGATTTTGTTAAATCAATAATGTCTGAAATAGCAAAGAAGCCAATAGACGTATTGTTTAGATGCTTCCATTACTCCCAACGTCTTGATTATTTTTAGTCGGCAGGTTTTTACGTGCACCTCTCACCTTGCACGTTATTAATTCTCCATCAAACCTGTAAAGTTTGGATGCATGTAATTAAGTACTCAGGCAATGTAAATACAACGTTTCAGTAAGTTGTCTTGACAGTGATATATAATGCATAGATCATCTTCACTTATTTTGAATTGCTAATTAATCAACATTATTTATTCAGGGGGAAAAAGCAAACTTTGTAATTAGCAAATGGCTTGATCTGTTGCAGCAGACTCAGCAAGAATTAGGAACTTTGAATTTGATCTAGAAGTCTAAATAACTCATCAGCGTTATGATTTTTTTTTTAAATGTTACATGAAGTCAGGCAAAAACACTGCTGCTAATGCTTGACGTGTGGATGATTGTATTAGTCACTTAATTAACAGACAAATTAATCTCTGGGCAAATCATTCTACAATGTGTTGTATGAACACAGGCTTCTCTGTTTTTCCAGGAGAGTAATGTTTACATTCAATAATTACCGACACCTTACGCCACTAAATAGCTTTGTCATGCGTTTAGCTGACGGTACATCAAATGCAAAGATTAACTTGTACTGACAGGTGCGGGCTACTTTCTGTTTGACAGGATAAAACAAACTATCAGTCAGCTTTTCATGAGGCACAATAACAGAAAAGAAAAGCAAAAAATGTGTTGCCTTTGTGGTCGGAGGCTCAAAAGACAGAAATTTGGTCTAGTTTTCAAGCTGGACTGGTGCTTTGTAGCAGGCAGTGAGTGAGCACATTAATCTAATGCATCAGCAGGTCCACATTTGTTTTAATGCAAACTGAAGAGAAGAAACGCACCGCATCTCAAGGGAGAAGGAGCTTAAAATTTCAGTCTAATGATAATAGATGATAATGTTAATGAGTTGTCCAAACATAACAAATGGAATGAATTACTGCTTTAGAACCAAGTCTGTTTCATTAAAATACAATAAAAAGGAAAGATTAGTTTCATATGGGAAATAAGTTTCCCCCTTTTGTGTTATTGATGAGCGTAAGGGAAACATATCAAGGTTGGCTTGAGCCTCCAGTCAATATTGATATGATATTGCTGCTGTACGATGCAGCTGTTTGTCTTGAAAGCTCATGTGACATTAAGCTAAATCAAATTACTGTCATGACTGTTGACCCCTCAATAGGCAACTTGAGTCAACGCTGCCCAAAGTATTACGTTTCAATGACTAGATTATATGAAGCCTATTTGAAGGCATCATTTATTGGCCAAAACCACACACACACCTCCATCCGTCTTGATGATCTTATTCCCCAACTACTGTTCTTTCACTTTAATACATTTTGTTGCGAGCCTGTGTTCATAGAAGTCAGGAACACTGAGCTTATGTGCTGAGGCTACTCTCTCTCTGAGACGACCTTGCGTGTGTAACAGTACTGTTAGCCCCCGGCCTCGAGCAGTCAAACACGCACTCAATCACCCCGTGTAACCCTTGCAGTCAACAGCAGACTGTCGCAGGCCGTTTGCTACAATCTCAATTTGTATTTCGTCTCAGACTGTGATGACTTGACAGAGAAAAATAAGAGGATTTGTCTTGATCTTCAACTCTCCCTTGAGGAAGTAAGTCTTCACCTTGAAGTTTAGCAACTGCATGGCCACCGGCCTTCGACCAAACGCGTCCATTCATCCGTTACAATTTGTGTTATTTTACAAACCGTAGGACGAGTACAATTATCCACAATCATTTACATTCAGTGGAATCTGTTTTGTTTTCTCTAAAGGTGAAATGTCGGGAATTCAGTGCGTTTAGATTATAGAAATAGAATAGGAGAAGAAAGGACATTGAATTGTTTGCCATTTTCATTTGACTATAGGTCACAAGAAAATGCCGATTGTTGTTATGGTGTCAACACACGTCAGTTAAGTATAGTCAAAGGGCTGAATTGATGTCTGTTAAGTCCAAACCATACTTTCTTTCTTACTTATAAAAGGGACACCTGGCAAGGCGGGACTACATGCACAAGCGCACTAGACGCCGATACTGTTGTTTTACACGTCACGCTAGCAGGAGTGAGTCCAACACTTGCCGCAGTTTGGTTTATACGACAATCGGAACTTAGATCGTCATAAAATGATAAAAAAAAAAATGTAGCTTTAATTTTGATATTTTTTCCAGAATCTAGATAGTTTAGATAAATCAGTGTTGACTTCTGAAGTCGATCGCGCTTAGCTTTACAGTCATAGCAGCAGTCTCAAATGGTAGAGCAGTCCTCTGCCAAGCCTGCATCAGTAAACACTGCGAGCCTCTAACGGTGATGCACTGTAATGGCTCGGTCTTGAGCCTGGCCAGAACATCGCATGAGGTGCTAAACAGCAACTGGCTATAAATATAAGTGGTGAGCGCTGCCAGTTGCACTCTTGTGGCTGAAATGAGCCCGATGATGGGAGCTTGAGAAAGAAAGGGGATATCAGTGGTCACTAAATCATTCTGTAATCAGCTCTCTATGCAGGATCATCCATGCATGTTCAACGCCCCATTCTGGAAGGCTCCAGCAACAGAATGCTCCAACTGACCCCATCTGTACCCCATCTCGTTTTGCATTATCCCTTACCCATAAAAGTCCCATGCAGCACAAAAGAGTTAATGATTCCCTTTGTGTTGTTTGCGGGGAACAGAACCAAAGCAAATGACAACAACAAATCCATCAAACTTAGCAGCAGTGAGCACATCAGCAGTTTTTGCCAGCCCACCAGAGGCCTAAAATGCACATATTGCATGCTGGCCCCCCAAGCAGCAGGCGGCCCTGGGACTCGCCAGCCCCTTGGTGGCCAGAGAGGACTTGATAAATGACTGGAGCAAACTTCTCTGTCACCAGTGAGGGAGGAGTCCCCCACAGTAAGCTACATCATCCTAACAGCATTATTCTTTTCATGCCCGTTGTCGATATAGCGTCCTGTGATTGGCGTCACGCTTTGCACAGGTTAATTGGAATCCTGAACTGGAAAACAGCGGGGGAAAAGTGCAAACAGAGAATCACCATACGAAGACCATGAATACGTGTGTCGATTCCAATCCATGACAAAGACATGAGATGTTAACAATGTTGAATTACAGATGGTTAACAATGATTCCTTAGAAATGTTTTTTATCAGAAGCAGGTTCCTAATCTTTTAATTTATCTTTTCTTATGAGCAGTTAATTGGCGGTACATAACAACAAAACCTCTGAAACCCAGAGATTTCTAAGTAGACCATTTATAGAGATAAAATGTCTAATTTAATATGAAAGCAACATTTGTCAGAGTACCTGGGGATGCTGTAGAGCTCACTTTCCAAGATGCAGTGTGCTATTGAGGTCCATTACTGGATTGGAAAAAGATAACTCAATCACTGCATGTCTCCGGCCACATAAAAAGCATATACTCAGACCAGAGGGCACCCATATGTTCAATGACCTATGGCATAAACACGACAAGAGCAACACCTTGATAAAGTAGCTTAACATCATGGAAAGCCACTATGGGATCTACAGTTGGCAGCTCAAACATAGCTTGAAACTTTCACTAAAAAGAGAGTTTAACACAAATGCACTCGGTAAATGTAAACGTAAATGTCAACCATGTTGTCAAGGTTGTGTGTGTGTGTGCAGATTCTTAAGCCACATGTCAAGAGGTGGGACAAACACAGGGCCATTACACTGGAATGGACAGCTTTCCTCATCATGGCAAATAGAGGACAATGTCAGATGGCCTTATTGATAAGTTAATGAGGCACAAAACACTCCCTAGAAGACCCATCCACCACCCACCCGACAACCATCTCCTCAAATCATTGATTTACACATTATTCACATTCCCGTGTTTACATTGCAGAAATAGTCTAGGTAATTAAACTTTGCGTCCATGTGAACAAGTAACTTAACCATTTCCTTTACTCTTGATGCACAATTATCCTACGTGGTCTTGCAGACATATGTTTGCTTGTATTGTGACGTCAAGGGGGACGAGCAGCGCGGGGGGGAAATCCCTAATGAGACCTGAAATACTTGTTTCATGTTTGAGCAGTAATGGAAATTACTTTTCCTTTTGGAACCGGGCGCTCGAGAATCACAAGAATCACCGAGACAGCAGATCAAGAGTAAAATGAAGTATGCAAATGTAATCATATTTATCAGAGAATGCTTATGGCAGAAAGCTATTAATTTCTCCTATGCTTCTTGACACTTTAACATATGCATCACCTGCTTCGCGCAAATGATTATTTTTGTGTTTTCCATCTCCGTTGACAGAGCATTATTTTCTTTTCCATTGCGTCTTGTTATTTTTCTAAACTTTCTCTGTCTGAAGAGTGTAATGGCCTCTGATTGAAATTTCATTCAGAAAAACTAAGTGAAATACATGTTGTGTATTTAATGGGAAAAATAATTGCACGTCAGATGAAACAAAGCATAACGCATAGTAACCAGGAAGAGTGACTGAAAACACAAGTCAGCAAAGAGGTCAGGCTGCTCACTCTCTCGTTTGCTGCAATTACTCGCTACACTCATTCATTTACTCACTCCATCACGCTCTCACCTGACTCATCTATTGCTCGCTTGCTCACTCACTCTCTCGCTCGCTCGCTCGCTCACTGAATTTAGCTTTCCATCACACAATTTGACAAATCCCTATAAATACAGTAAAACGGTTCACATCAGTGAAGTACGTTTGAACTGTTGAAATATGAGTTTATATATATGGTAATATTTTAATTGTATGGAGTTTTGAGTTAGAGCAAATCGCTTTCCAAATTTGGTTTTAAAATCTATTACGGTAAATGTCAAATCATGTTTGCTATGTTATTTATTTAGTTGCAAACTAGCACTGCATTACAGTAGCTGAACCGACTAACCAAGGGTGCAAACATGTTGTTTAGCTGTTAAATATCTACCTTTTACTAACAAAACATGTAACAAAGCGTCTTTCAAAACTTTTTCTGGCCTAGTACAAACATTTTCCTGTTCAATCGCCAAAAAAACACAATCATTTCAAAAACAATATTGTTGCCAACCAAGGAAGAGAAACTACTGACTATTTAAAGAGCTTCCAGATGACACAATATGTTTATTTGCATTTCATAATAGTTTACAGCCCTTACACTGGCAGAAGGAGGCCAGCTTTGTGCTACGTATGAGAAGAGCCGTGAGCATCAGACCTGCACAAATCAGCATCAGATGGGCAGATTATTGCCAAATATACCATACCACCATATTTCTTACTACTACCACTAAAAAGTCTGTAAATACAGTTACCATACTTTTCACAAATACAGTTCAAGAAATACAGCTTGACGGTTAACATGCCCTAACTGTTGGACTGATCAGGATTCTATGGAACTAGAGTTGTTCTGATACCAATACCAGTATCGTAAATGCCTCCTGATGCATCCTAAAATGTTGCATAGGGTATCTCTGTGTCTATGCGCCGATCCAGTATCACGTTGTGTAATTTATCAGCTCATTTCCGCTAACGTACACAGGAAAAAACGACAACAAATGTCACTCGCTAGCTGACATCCAGCCTGGTAGATACTGCACATGTGCAAACTAGTACACACCTGTGGTTTAACACTCCTGTGCACACTATTGCCCCCCCCCCCCCCCGCTGATAATCCTACATTGTAAACAACGAATCCGTGTAGAAATCGGAGGTTCCATTGTGTTACATTATGATGCATTCCGGCTCCATTCAGTGAAAATTTGTATTCGGCAAAGGTAAATCATAACGTCATCATGATGTGTTCAAATGTAATCTTCACAGCAATATAAAATAGATATTAGAGAGGGAATTATGTACACTTTTTTTAATGCACTTGTATTGGCCGATACACGAGATCGATTATCAAAATCAGTCTGGGGAAGAAAAAAACATTATTGAACCTCTCTATATGTAACTTTGCATTAACAGTAATTATGCCTGATTTCACATTTTCAGCACTGTATCATCGTGGAAGTATACACAAAATACAGTATGCAATTGTAGGGCAATATTCTATTACCACAATAAAATGTTCCGCATTTCAACAGTTGATAAGGTGTAATATTGATGAGCAGCGTTATCCTCTGCGGTCATGAAGGTGACCTCCGCAGAATTGTGAAAACCCACCGACATGCAGAGAGCTCCTGTGCTCCTTCTCTCTCTCTCTCTCTCTCTCTCGCTCTCTCTCTCTCTCTCTCTCTCTCTCTCTCTCTGCATTTGAATGAATAAAAAGCAACATTTCCTGTAAAGACTGTCTGTCAGACTACTGTACAGGAGTGCTATTTCAATTCATCCCTGGAGCAGCCCACAGGAATTGAGCCCATATTGAGCTCACTCCTGGGCTCTGAGAGTGGTCAGGAAGATTGATTTGTGGGCTAGATCACCGCTCACTGAAGACTGAACTGCATTCTGGTTTGAGCCATCACATGACCTTGTAGGTTTGAGAAGAAAACAAACCCAGAAAAATTACATCAAAAAATAATGTGACGATAGAATGTCAGTGGTCTTCTTAAGGCATTCATAGCTCTGGTCATTGATAATTATCGTCATCATAATAGAACAGCAGGCGGTCATATCTTCTCTATGTATAGTGTAACGACCTGTGGGTTATTGCAGGGACAGTATGGTGGTGATCACTGCATCTGCCTCTAACCTTTTGAGTATCACTTATAATTAGCGGGGAGAAGACATGCAAAAAAATACCAGATGGTAACATTATTTGATAGTCTCCCAAAATGACGACCACGGTCCTTTAATTCTTGTGCGATAGTTTTAATTAAAATGGCTTGTCAAAACGACAATTTACGCTAAATTGATGCTATGCATGATGCTATTAATACAATGTCACTGACATTCCTATTAATTACCCTGACTAGATATCGCACACATCTTCATTATCGACATAAAGATTAAGATTGCCTTAACTATTAGGGGACTGGAGAGCCCTAAGTGATGTATTCGTCTAATATCCGTCCAATATGAATATTTGCGCATTTTGAGGCTTTATCAAGTCATAAATGATGCACTTTACCTGTCATATCTGATATTTGTGTTTTCCTGTTCCTTTTTTTTTTCTTCTTCGTGTTTTGTCTGTGACCTGAGAAATGGCACAAACAATGACAAGCTTGACAGGGAAAATTGTGGACAAAACAAGCCTCTAATTGGCTAACCAACCAGCAAATATGTCTGACGATGCAGTTTACTCACTTCATGTCGTGCAACGATCAAGCAGAGCAAATTATTTGGGTCTTCTATTGAAAATCGACACGTCTTGTCAGTATTACAGTAGTTCGGAATACAGTTCACTATCATCATGCTTACTGAACTAACTGGATTTTATTTTGGTTTATAAATAATCCTGAATGATAAACACGATATACAATCTGTATAATCTATATTTTAACAGTCTGTCTTGCTCATTTTCACAACGCAATATTAATAACCTACAAAAAACGATGAAATTGCTCAATATATTTTTGGCATTCTTTGTAAGCAGATAGAAGGCATGGGTGAACATACTCCAGCAGAATGGCTATTGATCAAAAATATACATAAAAAAAATGTAAGTTAGGTTGCAGTGTGTTGTGTGAGGCCCAGGTTGCGGTAAGTGAACAGTTCAGTCAGGTCTGTCTGGTTCATCTGTTTTTTTCCCTGTGACAGGGTAGTCATCTTCATTCCCTTTGTCCTTACTTTGGAGCAGGAGGTAATATATAAAGGTCTATGCTCACACGAGGTGTCTCCCTCACCTCTCCACTTGTCCTCCCTGGACTGAATAATGTCTGAAGCTTCGGTCTGGGGCTTGATATGATGAGTTATGTCTGATTTCAGAGAAGTGGACATTTCATTTCTTTTGTAATGTAGACATTTTATGATGTGGTCGTGTATGATTCCATCCCATTGGCTTCGAGGTTTTATTGTCCGATAAAAACGGTGTCCTATTCACATTGTTAGCTTAGGCATCTAAAAATCTCTTCGGTGTATTTCCTGTATTCTGTCCGATATTATTAACAAGTTAGTTAAAATAAATAATGTAATTTGTTTTCTACATTACTAAATTACTCAAAATGAGTGAAAGCACAGTCCATTTCTATACTTCCCTAAACATAATAAGGCAAACCACATGCTTTATTTGACAGGAGTAGTGCATGTTAATTGTCGATAGTTTACGACTATTTGTCCACACTGTTATCCTTTGTTTTATGGTGCCAACCACAGTGAGCTCAAAGTCAAACTCAATATGATGAGGTATTAGCCTCCGCCACCATTTCACTCAGACGTGTCAAGGTCAGGTCACTGTGGGATTGTCTCCAACCCCCAGCGGCCGCAGCCACACATCTTTCTTCTGTTGGGGACGCACATTATTTGTGTTCACCTCATCACTGCTCAGATGGGCTGTGCAGAGATAATAACACCCCCTTTAACCTTCTAAATGATTACAATTGTAAGAAAACAACTGCTTTTTGCTGCCACCGTCACTGCTGTGATTTCAGGCTAGATTTTCATTTTACTCTGTCATAGGAGGCAGCAGTCTTTTGTACTGTTTACATCACAGATATATGAGCAACATGGGTATTTATACAGACACGTTTTGTTATGTTTTATAGGTGCTCCATCCTCCAATGATGAACCTACCCACCCGCCTGATGAACTTGTACTTCAGAGCAGTGAGACCTCCCGTTTTCTGCCATGGTGTTTACTCTGAGGCTGCCAAAGGAGGAAGGAGAGGGGATCCATTTGTCCCAAGGTGAGACACTCTCTTCGACACCCCGATGTTAAATAAACACTCCCAGACCTCTGGCCAGCTCACTCCAGCCACTGGAATACCATCGGTGTGTCTAGATGATGGAGGGCTATTGTTATCTATCGCCTCTGCACTCTGGTGAGAGGCCAAGGAGAAGGCTGGCCACAGCGGCGCGTTACATATAGTCTCGCCCACTCGCATTATGTTATATTTGTTGGTCCTAAATAAAAATATAAAAGGAGATTTTCTGACACTTTGTTGGAATAACATCTGATTGACGAGGGAGTGGGGAAAAAAAAAAATTAGAGCGCAGCTCAGCTTGTGTTTCATCACCTGCAAAGCCAATGAGGGAGAGCGTCTCCGCGTCAACAACTGTAAAGCGTGTCCCAGCTTCTGCTGCGGCTGCCATCTCTGCTGCACGCTACACTAACCAAGAATGTGTATTTCTGCAGATGATTAAATCAATACCATTTTGACAAGACTTGTTGGAACATGCCTCTTTAGTTTACGCAATTCCTTCCCTTTCGTCAGGGAGCATTTATCAACCTGCCGGGGCGCTGTCACCTAATGGAGATTGTTCTTTAGTCTGCACTTGATAGAAGGGAACGATTATGATGCATGTCGATAGTTTACAGAGATATTGACACAGGAACAAAGAGCAGACCCTTGCGGCTGATAGCCTTTTCCCTCAAAGCACCTTGGTCATGTATCAAATGTGTCTTTTACCTTCAACATACCTCTCCCATGATGATTTGCTTTGTTTTAGTGGTCAATTAAGGTCTGGAGACCCCATAATGCTGCATTTGGTGAGGTGACCCTATTGTTCCCTTCTATTTACTTTTCAACACAAGCCAGACATTCCTCCTTCTGTCATCTTTAGACCTCAGCCCATCCCACTGCAACAAAAAAAATCTGTCACCTTAGAAAGGCCTTTCCTTGTAGTCTTTTGTCTTGGCACACAAGGAGTTAAGGATAAAACCAGCCCAGGGTGTGACAACAAGCCCTGAATATAATAAGCTTGAAGGAGACAGGAATGAGAAAAGGTGGGATGCATAAAAAAAAAAGAGGGAGGAGAGTCGGAAAACAAATGATGAGCTCTTCCTATAAATTCTTCATCTGCATTGGCTGATTGGAATGGCTTGACTGTGCGCTCAGCTGTGACTTAACAACTAATCCGGTTTGTAAGTTATTATTTATCTCCAGGAAAGTTTGTCAAACTTGGGCTTTGATTTTCCACCCTGATTTCCCTCTTGTGGCTTGCTCTTGCACATGCTCCCCACATAATTTATGACTGCCTCTGGTCTTGATGACAGATTATTAAAAGTAGAATTAGTTTTTTGCGCGGGATTTCTCCACTGGGAATTGGGAAGGCAGTGCTCTCCGCAGAAGGTCTCTTACGAGGTCTCCATTACTAATAGAAGTTTTTTCTCTGATGGGGGGCAAGGAGACTAATGATTTGAATTTACTGTGGCAGCCGTCACGTGGTCTGGAAGGCATCAGTCGAACAGACAAGAGGTTAACTTCCTCCCTGTGGAGAGGTTTATTGGATTGTTTAGCAGCAGAAGGATAATGTTTTTGTCATAGACTGCTGCGGCAAAACAGCGGTGTGGCAGAGAGAAGGGGAGAAGAGAAATGAAGGGAGGAAGGACACAGTGAGAAGGGGTCCAGGGATGGATAGAGGGGCAGAGACGAGAAAAGGATGAAATAGAGAAAACAGCATGGTAGGAGCACAGTGAGCAAGGCACAAGCAAGTTATTTCTAATATAGGTGGACAGATGCTATAAAGCACGTTGATAGCATACCATTCCTCTACAGCTCTTACATGTGCTCAGGAAGGAACACACTCCCATTCAGCAGTGTGCACAAAACACAAGTACACACCACATTCAGCCTCGCTCACAGACAAAAAGAGAGATGTTAGTTCCTTTCACCTGATGGCCGTTTGGAGCTTGTACTCCCAGCATGCATCGGCAGTATGGGTACCAGAGGGGAGTCACAGCGCAGCTGAGAGCCTCGGCTTAATCTTATGCATCATTAAGCACTCAGCGGCAAGCCAGCGCTGTTCATATACATCATCCACGCTTAATAAACATAATGATGACATAAGATGTAATTCTAGATGAATTTTCATTTTATAGGGAAATGGAGAATTCCTGTAGAAAGGAAAGGAAAAAAAGTAAATTATCTGGGAAGTACAAAATAAATTATGTTTTTTTTCCCACTTAGATGAATAGGTGTTTGGTGCTTCTGAGTTGGGGGATCGTGTGTTAGGCTGCATAGTGTTGACGGTGGCGATGGCTTTTGGTTATGACGGTGGCAGTGATGATGTGGCAGGTGTGGTTGTGTGAGAGGCAGGGTGGTGGCGGAGGGGGGAGTTGGAGAGAAATGGGGGGGTGGCTATTGTGAAACGTCTGCAATTTTTAATTCCTAATCGCAGGGCATGATGGACAGGCTGAGACACCCCAGAGTGTGGAGCTCATCCATCATGGGAAGAGGAAACCAGAGAGAGTGAGAGATGGGAGATGCAAAATTTCAGATGGAGTTACCTTACAGCGGGGAGAGGGAAAATAGATTCCCGATAAAAGGGAAGGATGTGGGAGTGAAAGGGCAGCAGGTACTGTGGGAGGGCATCACGGGCCTGAGATTGCTTCATGTCTCCCTGCTGGGACTGCAGGGTAGCTTGGCCTGGAAATGAGTTCCGCTTTCAGGGACCGTACCAAACATTGAATCACCCTGAGAATCATCCTCGCTGCACTTGTCTTCGGCAGACGTAAAGTGGTGATGACCTGGCAATGGTAAAGTGAATACCAATGGGATATATAATCAACCAAGGAAACAGCAGAGCTACTCAAACACAATGAATGCAAAACTCTCCAGGATCATCTGCTTTAAATTGTCTTTGTAGCATTTTGTTTGTGAACTGGGATGCCTCCATTTGTAAACCAACAACAATTTGACCAAAAATAAATGCTTGAGCAGAAGCCGAGGTCACTTCCCCGTTGTTTGACATGAGAACTTTATCTACTAAATGATTCTTGCCGTCTCCAGCTGATTGTTTCCTTTTAGTCAGAGCGAGTTTTCAAAAACAGTTTGTGTCCTGATAGCAGAGAGCACCCTGAGAGTATGTGAACTGTACATCAAACATGATAATGTCTCATTATGTCTGAGAATTAATTAGCTTTAGTGTGTTGAGGTCCTGGTTGCCTGCTTTTTTTTTGAGGCGTAATGCGAGTTTTAGACCTCAGCAAGTTTGGAGCCAGTGGACCATACGAGCCAGTATGCCAGTGGGTGAGCCAAGTCTCTCAATGCAGGGATCATTACCACCTCTCTTTCTCTCTGTCGTTCTTATTCTCTCTCCCTCGCTTTCTGTTCTCCTCTTTATTTTATTTTTCTCCCTTATCTGAAGCCTCTTTTTTTTTTACATGTATTATCTAAACACTTTCAGCTTCTTTATCAGACAAAATACATATCCCCATTAGACCTGTCATGTGGAAATTATATCAAATATAATCTATAACATCAGACTTAATTTTCAGTATCCACAAGTCACTAATAAGGTTGGGCCTACAGCGATGTCATCTTGTTGGTAATTAGTTACCCATAATCCCCCTCACTGTCCTTACTAGAAAAAAAAGAACAGTAATAGGCAGAGAACAGTGACAGGATCAGAGAAATGGGCTTTTAACTAACATGCAAAGTGATGAATGGATTGACCACAATGTAGACTAATGGAGCCATGGAACTAATTAGGCCGAGCAGAGCTGTTCTTAAATGTAAATGGATTGAGCTGGATGAAACGAAGGAACAGCTGAGAGAATGATGAGGTCCTTCACTTGGGGGTCAATCAATGGCCAGGCGCAAACACAATCTTTGGGCCTCTGTGAGGTCGTAGCCAAGGAGTTTTTTTTTATCTGTTGTTTGTATTTTTGCTTGGATGTCTTATACATAGATCCCCCGTGTCAATGATGCATATGGCTGACGGCATGACTTTGCAGAAAAAGCTGTAATAAATCTCTAATCATTCTCCTCCCTGGTGCCCAGCTCTCAGACCCTGCAGCCTGGCACCTACCACATGTTTGCTGGCGTGCCCTCTGACTTCGCGGCCCGTGAAGACCGCTTCTGTTGGCTGCGTCTCAAATCTGCTGCTTTCACCTCAAGAATTGCCGCAAAGATAATTAATGCGCTCAACTACAACGCTTAACCTGGGGTTGTGCTCCTCACATTGTGCTGTGTTCCCTGCATGCATTCAGTCTTTATGGCCATGCTGTGACCTTGTAAACATCTGTGAAGCGAAGTAAGTGACAGCAGTTTACAGACTTGGCACATGCACATTTCTCTGTGTTTGTCTTTGCCTGCTATGCCTCCTAGTGCGTCTTGTACAGCAATTATTTAGTGAAAGGAGCTAGGAGACCACAGGGTGAGAGGAGCAATAACAGCCACTCTGATGCCTACCGGTCTCTGGGATGCAGTTCATGCCCTCTGTTTGGCTCTGTAGGCGCTGCACATCCCAGAATTAATGCGTGCAGAAATGCAAATAACCCACCCCAGTAAAAGTTGACATTGCCTCCTCTGATAAATTTTTCTGCTGAGGTAAGAGACAATTTAATGCAGAATTAGAAGTCACTCTCCACCACCATTTACATCCTTAATTAGCTGTAATTTCTCTGCACCCATTAGAGAGAGAGGGAGAGAGAGAAAGAGAGAGAGGACACAATAGAAGAGGAAGAGGTTAAAATGAGAGTGAGTTGCTATCCCTGGTACCAGGCTGGTGTGTGTCTGTTTGTCTCATTGTGTGTGTGTTTGTTGTGAGTTTGTGTATCAGTGTGTCCTCCCCGGCTACGTTGCCTTTGGTGATTGATACACGTCTTGCTCAGTCACCAGCCATTGGCACTGGGGTGGATGTAAACACTGATTAGAGGGAGGAAATGAGGCCCTCACTTTGTCCTCTGTGTCAGGGAGCACTGCGGTGGCTGTCTCTGTTTGTCTAGTTCTTTCCACCTGAGCACGTTTCAGAGGACACCGTTAGCTACGCTTTATAGCCATTATTTAGATAGCGACACAACGGGATGCTCCTTTTGCTCTTTGACTGACATGCCCAGCCATGTGCTCAGCAATTCAACTCCCTGCATCGGACAAAGTGCCGACAAGTTTCCGAGTGCACAAAAATGATGATGTGTCAGTTTGTATGAAGGAGAGGTTGGACAGGCGTTGATTTGAAAGAAATGCAGAAGGAACTTTTTGTCAAAATAATTTTATTCAGTATATTTTTCAGCGTCTTTTTTTAATATATTCATTTCACAACTTATTTACTGTTGGTTAAATCTGAGTAACAACCAGTCAGATTCCTGATATTGTTTTTTCCTAATATCATAAAATGCATACAAGCAATATGGTGTGCAGTATGTTCACGTTACTGGTTATATTTCAGGATATCTATCATACTGTTTACCTGTAATGCTACAATACATGCAAATCATGAAACTGGATACTTTCCCCTTTATGAAATTATGACAAACCATTCAATTTGGACAACAAATCAGCTTCAACTGCTTTTGGTGGCGCCTTATCAGGAAAAAGAACAGCACAGAAAGAGTGCCGCGCAGAAAACATTTTTCTTTCTTTGCCAGGAAAAATGAACTGTCAACATTTAATGATAGATATTTGCATTGTGATACAAATCGTGTCCTTGGCCCTAAACATAAGATATAGATCCATTTATAATGAATTCAGATAAAGTGTCCTTTTTGCATTCTCGCTCTAATGGATTTGCAGAGCCAGCGTCAGTGACCCTGGTGCAATCGACAAAAACCTGTGCCAGTGGATGATCAAGACAGACATCTATCATTTCCTCTCACACCTTCTAAGACGTCGCCGATACTTAGGCGCAAATGTATTTTTTTCGACTAAATGTGTGTGTAACTTCTGCAAGCTGGCTGACTTTTTTTCATGGTGTTGTGAGAATGTGAGGAAGAAAGGGGGCAAAAAGACATTAGATTTTTTTTCCATCATTAAGCTGTGTCTGGGAGATGATGTGCTAGCCGTATGTGGTCCAGGGGAAGTATTTATAGCCCTGCTGGAATCTTGCTGTGCTGCGTTGATAGCAGAGATAATGGGAGAGAATGGGACGCAGCGAACTGTTCTAATGACACCAACAAGACAAGAGAACAGCGAGGATAAATAAATGTTAGCCATTTTCTCTTGCACATCATTTGCATTTTTTCTTGTTAAGGTCACTTATAGACTCAGACAATAACAATGAGGGGAAAAAAAGCTCCTGCCGAATATAAAATCAGAAATAGCAAAAAACGGAACTACTTAGTATGCAAGTAATTGATTTTATTTCCTAATAGTGTGACATTTAGTTAAAGATAGTGCTGTTTTTTTTATTTATTTTAAGCCGCTTTAATTCCCGTGTAGCTGCTTGAGTGGGTTTCCATGTGAAATAGGGGGAATACAAACAAGATTTCACTTCATTACACAGGAACAAACTGTACAGAAATTGCACTTACTTATGGAAATGACTGTTAAACATGCACCGCATTACGTGCTCTGCCTGTGCCGAAAATGCTGGAAACATTAAACCGTGAGCATATGAGTACAGACAGTGAGCCAGTAAGGAGGACCAATTACCAAGGACTGAGTTTGAGGAGCACTGTTCCCAGGGATGATCAAAAGGGACAACTGATTAAAGAAATACATTGACCTTAAAATGGGCCTAATTTAATCAGCCACTGTTTCAAAGCGTGGAAAGACACTTTCTTTCTTTACAGAGGCTCACTGTATATCACCTAACCCAAATAGTATTCAAACTGCTGACACATCTAGCGGATTGGCTGGGATTGTGTGCAGACGATAACGTTCATGTCATACTTCCATCTGACAGCAACAGTAGTTGCAGTAACTTTTGTGAAAGAGAGGGTCATTAGTGTAACCTCTGGGCCCCGTTTTTGCAGCCGGAAGGTAATGAGAGACAAACAGCACGGTCAGCAGTAGGCATAAGTGCTGGGTTTTATGGGCAGTGTGTTGTGTCCCAGGTTAACACTGATGCCACCATTTAGAGCTCTGTGTTTTAGCACCCGCCTGCTAATTGAGATGACAAAGGCCATAACAATGACATTGTTGGCCAAACGGCCCTCTCTAGACCCGCGTCTGGCTCCAGTCAAGGACGTCCAGCAGGCTGTAAGTGCAACCTTGGAATTTAAGATGGTGCCTGAGACCTTTCGTGTGTCTCGAATACAATTAGCACGGCTCAGGTGGGCCAACACACATTCTCAGACCCTTTTAAGTGCCAGAACTGCACTACTTGTTTTGTTTGTTTTACTTAAAGTCACATAAACCACATCCTCCACGCACAACAATAGCACATAAACTGCTCTGGGGGGGGGGGGGGGGGGGG
>NW_022280034.1:6187933-6223724 GCF_004355925.1 Anarrhichthys ocellatus | reverse complement strand
GGGAGCAACTGGAATGGATATTGTTTTGTTTTTTCAAAAAATCAAGTGAGATTACCTTATTTGTCATTTATGCTTCTCATTACACACTGAGGCATCCTTGTAAATAGGCTGCTGCTGTAATATGAAACAACATCAATTGACACCCCATAAAACATATATAATGTGTTAACAAGAGATATAAACAAGGCCAGCTGTTGAATTATCTTTGACTATCCTAAAACTGTGTTTGTGATCAATTAAGGCTCAGTCTCACAATTTCACATTGAAAACAGGATGTCTTCTGTTACCAATCTAATAATAGTAATGCATATGGCGAGTGTTTTGATTAACATAATGGAAAAATAGCCCACATCATTTATCTTCTAAGTCCGAGGGAGAGAAAGCCAGATTGGAGCCTGAGGACTCAATCCACCTCAACATATGCTGCCATTGTAAGTCTCTGAATGCGGAGTATCTCGATGCCTCGTTCCCATGATATTTATCGAAAAACATTTGACTTTATGAGCTGCATACTTAATGAATGCCTATCGATGCTGCGGCTCAGCAGATGAGGCTATAATTCCACGCATAAGTATCGCAATCACATGTGGGTCTGTAATGTTTCTAATTGTGATCTATTCCAATTTCTGTTTGTCAGTCCTACGCTGAGGCTGGGAAAACACCGATCTGCAACACCATTTACTTTGTTAATTTGCAAGCTATTATAGAAAGATATGTGTGCAGTGTAGTCATTTACTTGCTCTTAGTATTTACTTTTTCTAACCAGATTTGTACATGTTCAATCAAAGAGGCAGGAATCCTGATCAACTTAATAAAGCGATTGTTTCGACTTTTTTGAGATTTAGCTTCTGTGTCAATCCACCTGCCGTGTGGGACAGAAACGGCCTCTGCTTGATAGGAATGCGTTTTCTCTTTATCAACCTCTCACAGCCTGATATTATGACGAAACAAAAATACAGATGAAATCCTTCGTTGCAACACGTCGCTGTAAGGGAGATGTTGATGTCTGCTCCGGCTTTATACCCGGCAAAAAGACAAACATAATTCAAATGCATTGCCTGGCTTATCTTATCTTGTAAGATGGAAAACAAAACCTGGGAAGTAAATCTCATTCATATATTTGTCTGAAATCAGATCTGCAGTTGCTACTTAACGCTAGTCCATTGGTTTTGTCTGAGTGATTCACCTATCGGAGGAAAGTTAGATGTATTCCACTGATTGTCTAGCTGCAAGGAAAAATCCATCTCGGAGCATCCTGCGGCTGCTGGGCCTTTTATTGACATATCAGATGGGACATTGGAGGAGAAATTGGCCTCATTTGTTTCTCATGTCACCTTAATGGCAGATCTCTTTCATGGGGCAAAGAATTGACAGGCCCCCGGTCTCAGTGAGCAAACAGCCAAACCTAGTTTATTGGTTTCCTCTTGCAACCACTCTGCCTAATGTGGCTGGCTAGAACAGCCTCCAAAGTTGAAAAGATCCCCCAGAAAATATTAATCAAGTCCTCTGACTGATTGTCTTTGCATGATGAATTAGCTGGAAAGGGACAGTGTTGCTATAGCCCCGGAACATTTATCACACGCGTACACTGAGTTGGGATTCCAGGAGAGAAACGAGTGTGCTGACAGAGTGGAAGGGTCAATTAGACATGTTCAGTGGGGATGGACTGTATGTAGCATCTCAGATTTTTAAGTTTTCATATGTTGCCCAGCCGGTTTCATGTATGACAACCGCATCTTCCACAGTTGGTTATCCACCAACCGTCATCGCTGTCAATACTTTTACCATTCATTTCCCTCCTCGGCAGTGTTGGCGTCTTGTTTCCCGGCTTGATTGAAGTTTCTGTTCGTCACTTGGAAGTGAACAGGTGTCAACCTAGCACAGGCACCTCGGAGATGGCAGCATAATTAGCATTGATTCTGGCAGGCTTTCGCAGGCCAGGGTCTAGATGGCCGTGACGACCAACTAACCTCCCCACCTCTTGATGGGCTACCTCTGGGACAGATCGAAGCTCATTTTACTCCTAGAGTGGTGCACACTCTTTAGTAACACACACCATCTGAGGCACACAACTCCTGCTGTATAGCCTCTGAGAGAAACAACTGACAGTTGAGTGAAATAAGCCACAACAAGCAATGACTTCAGGTGGAAGTGTTTTCTTTTTTATTTATTTATTATGGTTACAACTAATACTGATTTTCATTCTGGAATACTCTACTATCTCGATTGTTTGTACTGTACGGTGTGTAAAATGTCCAAAAACCTAAATGTTTAGTCGATTATCAGAAATGTTGAAGATACATTTTTCTGTCAATTACCTTATCGATTAAATTACCAATCATTTCAGCTTCGTTGTTGATCTTAGTCTAGATCAATGTATTGATTCATAATATAGACTAATCTTAATCTAGATCTATCTATCCATCAATCGATCTATCCTCTTATTAGATCAACATTCATGAATATACGAATTTAGACGTATTTTTCCATAATTTTGTCAAGGATTTCAGATCGATTGAGACTGAATTTCAGTGACCCTCTAAACAGAATTCATAAATTAAAGCAACGCAGTAAAATAACTATGTATAAATATTATATTATACAATGCTAACTTCCAATTAACTGAAGGATAAATATAAAAAATGTGGCAGCATCCTTCAAAAAGCTGATTATATTGCAAGTGTGTCAACGTTCATGCCTCAGCACGCCTCCTCTTGCTTTGTATTTGTGTGTTGCAGATATTGTATGCTGGAATAGGCCAGCCTCTGCACTTCCTGCACTTTTGAAATGGATCTCATCTAATCTTATTTCACCGTGTCAAATTGCAGCATGACATGCTGTTTTACTCCGTAACATTCGGTTGTAGTGAACCAGCTGACTGCGTCCGATGCGAGGAGTCCCCTTGTTATTATGAACCACTTGTAACGGTGTGTCTGTGGGGTTGTTGTCAGAGTCGGTGGGTCATGCAGACATGTTGGTCACTAATACAATACACGGAAAATTGCTTCTGCGGCAGACATTTGCCGTTTGTTTTCACTCTTGTATTTCAGCGTGTTCAAGCCATTACAGGAACATTTTCTGAATTGCTCGACAAATTTACACAAAGACCTTTTAATAACATCCGGCGTAGCTTGAACATGGAATCATAGCAATGGAAATGTCTTTATATTACCGTATAGCAACCAAATGCGGAACATAAAACAGAAACACACATCAGTTACTTATTATAGTCAGTAGCAATAATATAATTGATGATCTCTAGTGCAGTTTATCTCTTTCTCCTCAGTCTTTTTCTCCAACTACTGTCAGCAGTCAGTCCTTAACAATGAGAACCACCCATGCTGTATACTGCACTGGTCAGGTGTCAGGATTCATTATATTTGGCTGGCATTTGCATAATGCAAGAGGCATCAAATTGAATTTGCATAATTCCTTTGATTACACTTGTTATTAAATGTGAGTGACATTGATTTACAAAATGGCCTTATATAAGGTTAATGGCTGATATCACCTTCTTGCGCCTCTTGTCTTTCCTCAATTATCAGGAAGCTTTGTTCACTGTGTTATTTATGTGTTCTATGTCCTTAAGTAACATGGCCTAATACTGTATGTATCTCTGCCGCCACCTCTATACTTTACACTGCCTCTGTGCTTGAACTACCCTCTTATACCAGGTTTCTGTAATTATGTAAGGCAGAAAGTAATTTAAATAGGATGAACAGACATAACATTGGTGCGCCCTGGCCCATTTAAGCACATTTACGTGGGCCATTATTGACAGACGACTAAGTGTCATTTGTCAAGGAAGGAAGAATTGACAGGGCTAAGAAACAGAGTGAAGTAACGGTCAATCAGACCTACTTTACAGTCATAAGGGGGGGAAAGCAGACATCTCCTGTTTTTCATTTTCTTCTGGAGGAAGCGTAAGATCATAATACCTATTTTCATAATAATACAAACAGCCTGTAGGCTACAAAATAAGAAAAAAAGGCCATACTCCGTGTATCTGTGCATTGCCTGTCAGAGACAGAGGGGTTTCAATCTCTTTTCCATTTCATCCTGATAGCTCTGCCTTTTATTACCGAGGGACAGGAACGTTTCCTGAGGTAAAAAGGAGTGCACATTCCCAAGATAAAGTTGGAGGTTTACAGCTATTTCCAGCCGTAATGTATTATACCGTTAAAGCAATGATCAGGTAGTGTTGGATGAATGGGAGATGTTCAGCACCATTACTGCCTGGCACATCAGTGAGGCATTATTACATTATCGCTGCTCTTTAGTAGGAGATTGGGTGTGTGACCGGGTTCTGAATACACTCATCCCGCTCTCCACGGCGTAAATTGCAGATTGGCTCATTGACTTCAATGATAAAATGTAAAAATTGCCAGTAAAGAGAACATAGACTCAGGTTACTCCTTAGCTGTTTGTCAACGGCAGATGTGACTCAGTTGGTGCAGAGCATGTTAAAGAGTTCCATCTCCCAGAAGTCAATGTCATTTATGCCTGAAACTGCTAAAGCAATAGCTCATCTTGTCTCTGGTGTGTCATACTACACTGCCTTTTGTCTGAGATTAAAATTTGCTCTGGTGATGGGCTAAAATCCTAAAATGTCACTTACAGCCATAGAGCAAAGATTTACTAACAGAATGTGTTGGAAGGGCTCATTAAAAATAGACACATTCAAATTTACATTATTCAATATTTAAAATTAGATGTACTAAAAAGCTGTTCCTGTTAAGATCAAAAAAAAAACAACTGTGATCTCCTCACACAAATAATTAACAAATAAAAGACATGGCACTAACATCTTCAGGATAATTTGTGTTGATAATTGACAGCTAATTAATTAAATAATAATGCATCAACCATCCATCCCACACACCATGTGTTCAATGTGTGCTTTAGTGCCACATCAAAGAAAAACCTGCAAGCATTATTATTCTGCTTATTAGACCTGGGCAGGTTATTCTGGAAATGGATACCGCTAATGTTATTTCACATGACACTCCAGAAAAACATTAATCCATGATAATTACCTTGGAAGGAAGCAAATAAAGACAAACTAATGGCGGGGTTGATCATCAATTTCAAACATTCGACTCAAATGCCCTACATTTTTATGCAGGAAGCGTCCAGTTGCCTGTGCTTCTGCTTGAAATGCCTTTTTAAGTGTATATTATCCTGTCCTTGACTGGGGAAGTGCTAGGAGAAATCATTAAAGCAAATTAGACTATTAACATCCTAAAGAGCATTTATCTTGTGGATCAATAGGCTCTCATCTTCTTTAGAGGACCCTTTGGTGCCCTAAATCCATTACGAGCCAGATCATGAGGATAGAAAATTCATTACATGCAGAATACTTATTGACACCATAGGCACCAATAATGATTTCAATAGCATATCTTTTGCAACTTTTAAATATTTTTTAACAGACATGCACAAGTACTGTTTTGAATAAATGAAATTCATTAAAGTTTTCACACAATCTCAGGAGAATCCAGCCGTTCACTGAAGAGGATATTTAAAGCATCCTCTCACAGAGAGAGAGAAAAAAAAAAGTCTCTTGGCATTGATGCGCTTGTCGTAGATCAAGCAACACTTCACCATATGATTTTTCCTGCTTTGTTGACTGTGTGTGAAGATGCCATACACCAGGAATGGATTGGATCTGCAGTCTACCATCACAAGATCTGCGATGCTCCAATCAACACACAAGATGTTCAGACATTTACAATTGCATCATTCTGTAGCGCCCTGCATGTGACGTCACGGCCGCCTCGTTTGTGTTTTGCACACGCTCACGTTTGTTTCTCTTGGACTTGTCAACAAGATAAATCGACACATACATGTGTTTTGTTACTCTTGTTATTATTCTAGCTATCTATTGTGCGTCAAATATGCATTTAAAGAAGTGGAAAGAAAGGAATAATGAGATTTCACGTGGCCCAGGAGTCAACATACACAAATCAACAGAGCAGCCGCCTTTGACATGATGTTGATTTGATGAACATGATGTGGTACCATTATCTCTGCCCGAGCCATCGTCAGTATGTTGACCAAGAAGGGTATTGTTCAAAACCCATAAATCTCACCCCCTTGCGTCGTGCCAATAATAGCCCTAAATGGGGATAAAATGACTTTCGCTTTTGCCTCAGTTGTTATGCTAAAAACTGTAACCCTAACGTGACCGCTGCCACGCATAATACGCTAAACCGTTTGTTGTGCGCTGAAAAGGCGAGCGGGAGATCCTTCTGTTCCCCATATGGCCCCATTGTCTTGGTAATGCCATACAATGCGCCCCCCTCCGGTGCATGCTCCTGGCCCTGCTGGTAGAGAATAAACTGTTGGTTTCACAGAGGCGAGCAGGAGGCCCGTGGACACAGAAGTGTGTAAGATGTGGGGCTGCCATGCGCGTGGCCGGTCGATTCCACCCCACGGCCTGCGACAAGCCAGCTGGAGAAATGGGAAAGTGGTCTCTGAGCAGGGGAGGAGGAATTCTGCACCACAGGATGTGTTTGAAAAGTTTGTCTGAGTTTTTTTTTTTTCTCTGCTTGTAATTAGAAACGGGGAAAGTGCGCCAGGACTGAATGTGCTGAGTTCCTAGTTCACAGCCTGTCGATGCTGTTCTGGATGGATTATATTAGTCATTCACCATTTGATGACACGTTCCCTGTCACACAAAGTTCTGATCCAATTATGAAATTCAACGTCAATCAATTAAAGCAGCCGTGAATTTTGCATTGATAATTATGTAAAAAAAATAAAATGGAGCAATGTGTCAACTTTGCATCCATTTGGATTAATTTAAAACGTCATTTTTGATTTGTGCTGTTGGATGCACTCCATCAAAAAATAATTACAACAACCTCCATCAACAAATAATTGTAAATATTTTAATTTATTGATTCATTAGCTATTGGCACAGCAGCAGAGCTTTACTCTGCTTGCTTTGTGTGGGCTGTGAGAATATTCCCTCCATAGCTTCTATTGTCTGGCCGCTGGTATCACTCAAGCTAAACTAATCAGTCGAGGAGTTGCTGAGTAGACAACAACCGCCCTCGTGCAAAAAAACAAAAACAGACCATTAAAACACTAACTGGCCCCACACGTCAACCTTTACTTGGCAGTATACACATAGAGCTGCAACGAACAATTATTTTGTATTATTAATCTGACAAGGTTTTTCTAAATAAATAAATTGATCTAAAATAAAACAACAAGAAAATAGCGAAAAATGTCAAATCACAGCTTCTCAGAGACGGATGTTACGTCTTTAAATGTGTTTTTTTTTTGGCCAACAGTTCAAAACTCAAAGATATTTGGTTTATTATTTTAAAAGAATACATTCACATTTGGTACCAGAACTAAAGCCGTAGACATTAGATGTTTGACATTTGTACTTAAAAATGACTTTATTGATTAATCAATTATCAAAATAGTAATCCATTTATTAACTGACTAATCATTTGCAAGTGAAAAGCCCTCATTAGTGCATATGCACCATACAATGCATGCATTTATGCTTATGTTATTTTTCTCCCCACAAGCGTACTAATCTTATATTTGCCCTCTTGTTTTCCTTTTGTCTGTCCTTCCTCCTTTGTGTCTTAATAAACAGTTGGACATTAATGAGAGCTCAGTGGAGACATGGACCAGAGACTTTGTGAGGATACAGCTGGATGCTTTTGGGAATGCAAGGGTCACCTGGTCAATGAATATGAAGGCCCCTCTTATTATAAGTTTGTCAATGACAAATACCAAACTGTTGGTATATGAAATGCTCCGTTGTATCATTTTGTGGAGGACAAGGGACATTTTAAGCTTGGCTGCCTGTACACTAGCCTTTGAGCTGGCCCTGGAAAAGCTGTTTGTTTGACCCTAAGGAGTGAGAATTGACAAAGCAAGCCGGGAGCATTTGTTTCATCTGCTAAGCCATAGATTGAAAATGATTTCCCAATGCCCCGTTTGAGATCCCTTTGAAGGGGGTCATCAATTATTTCCTGATACGTGACACAGTATTGTACCTATTTTACTGACCACTGCTTTCTGGTTGGTCAGATAGCATCTCTTTTATCAGCCCATTATTGATGGTGAATGGAAGCACAGTAAACAGACCTGTGGGTTTATTTCTACTTTCTCTCTGCCAGGGTGCTGCAGCTCTTCAGGGTTAGGTGTGAGGTCAATAACACAGGATGAAAAAGATACCAAAAATCACAATACAGCCGTGTTACATAAATCTTTTAGAGCTGACACTATTAGTTGATTGATCTATTAGGTGATTTAAAAAACTTTATTTAACAATTCAATTGATTAATTGTTATTTTTCAAGCAAAAAATTCACTGGTTCCAGCTTTTCAAATGTCAGGAATTTGCTGTTCTTTCTCATAAATGACAGTTATCTGAATGTCTTTTGAGGTTTGGCCTTTTTGTTGTACAAAAGAAGACATTTGAGGACGCCCCCCTTGGACTCACTCGTTCACAGCATATTTCACTATTTTCTGACATTTTATAGACAAAATGATAAATTGTCTAATTGAGAGAAAAGTCCAGATTAATCGATAACGAAAATAACTGTTAGTGCTTTTGTAAAAAAAAAAGCCCCCAGCTGCAGTCATAACACACTAATACATGTTTATTCAACCCATTTCTAATGCACATACATCACACAAAAGAAGACAAAAAGACAACTACAACAATTGTAAGACATTCATATACAATAAAACTCTTTTAGGCAATGCTGTTTAATCTTCATTTTGCTGGGAGAAGTGTGAGTCTGCTGAAAGCACACTGTTTTTTGAGCAAATGGAGTTCTAAATTGCTTTTTTTAAGTACCATGCGCCAGGGTAATGTCTAGAGGTACCGACACAGCATTCCGGTGGCAATGATTTATGGTGTGGGGCAGCCACAAATTGACTTGTATGCAAGAAATGTAAATGGAAGTGGGACATTTGATGGAGAAGCTCATTTCTAGCCTTAAATGTTTTAAATTAACCACACAAACTCACAAGGCAAAATGTTAATGGCCATTTTTCACCTTTTTCCCCATTCTTTTTCCCCCCTTGACTTAATCTACATTACAGGTCAATTTGTTATACAAACAGTAATATTGCTCTAGATTTGCAAGGATCAATGGATTTGACAAAGCGGATTCATTTCAGGAAATAAACCTTTGAAATTAGCCAGGGAATGAGGTAGATATATGAAATGATATATGTTTAGCGCAGGACAGTGTAAATTACATAAAGGTGGCAGCAGAACAAAGGAAGCTGGAAACAGACCAAAAAAGACAGCAGTGCAAATTCACTCATTCATCTACCAGTTTAGCAAACATTAGACTCAAGATTCTTCTTTTTCTTAAATACCAATCCACTATATAATCTTATGTCACTGCCTTTGTCACAGTACACAAAAGAAGATTTTTGCGGTCCTGAGTCGGTTTGTTCTTAAACGCTTTGTGAAAAATCTGAAATAACTGTATTTCATTTTTCATCAGAACTGAGAATCACATCTTTCTAACTTTTCTTTTGCATCATTTATTTATCGCACATGAGAGTTTAACTGGATAACAGGACGGAGGAGTGAAACCTGAAGTCGGTGTGCCCTCGGGCTGAAGAAGAAGTGGCCTAGAGGGAGAAATTGTTTTCTAATAACAAGAGCTTCTGGTCCCCCGAGGGACAATTACAACGTTAGCTCCCTTGTCAAAGTAAAAGCCGCTTTCAAGCTGCTCCTTTCATAATGCTATCATGTTTGCCCCTGAGATATGCCCATGGTCTTCATGTCTCTGTCTCTTTATTTCTCTCTATCACTATTGATTGAGGGGCCATTTATATTCACAGTAGGGGGTCTTAATTATGAGTGTGAGTGAGGCCGGCCAAATAGGGCTAAGTGGTAACAGGGGGCCAATGCCTCTGCCACGGGGCTCTTTACCTATTTAACATTCAGTGCCTCACTGCATGATCATTGGCAGTACACTTATAAAATCAACGTTGCTCAGCGGAATAATAACAGTTTTTGAAGTGGCTTCAGTTAAGCTTGAGGCACGGACAAAATTGGGATTACAATATATATGGTATCACACAGGGAACGCTATGTTATACCGTTTATGAGCAGTTATTTCAAAAAACAAACTGTATTCTTGCTTTTAATTAACAACTGTGCTTTTTATGGTTGTCTTTTGTGATACTCAGAGATTCCTGGATTGCATTTTCTGTATGAACATTTTTTAGTTTTGAGTCTCCTGGTTTGTTTGAAGACTTGTGCTGAGAAAACACTTAACTGCAGTAAATGCTTTTTCCAAGTCATAATGTGCCTAGTCTGGATTATCTACTGCTAAGTGAAAGTATTACAGAATTCACATCCATTTGCTCTTTTTTTTTCCTTCTCGATATGGCTGTCCCCGTGAGAATAGCATCCATTGAGAGTTTGACTCGTCTTTAATTTAAAATCCCCTTTTGCAGTTTGGCAAACTGAGACCATCCAGCCAGTAAATGTTCTGGGTGAGTGTTAAGTCTCTACATTTCAGTCAGCCGGGGAAATGAGCTCAAGCACGGCTTCTCGTGTCGTGGTGGCTTCAATCTGTAGATCACACATACAAAATAAGCCCCTCATTTGACATTTTTTTTAGGCTTCTCACAGTACAAATTCTTCCTTAAATGACAACTGGCAGACAGAACGGCTGAATACTTCTGATTACTCAGTGTGTGGATGGCATTTACTTCTTCACTTCATACGCTGGACTCTTAAATATGTGGTAATGGCTTTGATTAAGAAACATCTTTCAGTTGTTGTCGCAGTTTGAAATGAACAGACTCCCTTCTTTTTGACATCTGACCTAGCAGAAGACTGAGAGCGTTTAGGTTCAAGGCCTCTCTCTGTGTGGTATTGCTCAGCGGCGTGGCCACCATGGTTGAGGCGGTGGTCCACGGGTCACGTGGTGCCTGGCTCATAGGCCTCTGTATCTGCAGTCGCTGACAGGGGGACATTGTGTTCCTCTTTTTTTTTTCCGCTTTAACCAGTCAGCCATGGCTTACATGGTTTGTTGTGGCCCCAAGATCAGAAGGAGGAAGCTGAATAATGTCTTCCTATTCTTTAAGGGGAGAGCCACGCTTGGTTGATTATAGAATAGCTTTGACAGACCAGAGGGAACTATGGCTTTTGTCCAATTCCCCACACAAAGAAAGGTAAGTTCAGAAAGAGCTTGGCTTTGCTTTTTTAAGCAGATGCTGGCTGGCCTACTCCTCATCATGCCGTCATAAACTTATAATGCCTTCAGGGAGTCCCACCTATGCAGGCTGTCAAAGGACAAACACCTCACACTCTAAAAATAAGGCCCGAGTCATTTGAATCGAAGGCCAGCATGAAGTGAAAGAATGCATTTCGATTTCAGACAGAAATCCTAATTATTACTGTCGTTAGAGAGGCAGATATAATCTTAAATTCATTCTGAACATATTTTAGATTACTTATCGTTCTTTAATGTCCCAAGTCTACTCCTACGCACACGTGCAACGTGTGTGACCACACGCACACGCAGACAAAGACCCACAATCCACACAGTCTGTGAGAATTAGCATTTCATTCATTGTTACAAGGGCCAATATGTTTCCAGAAGTGCTGCCATACTGAAACAAGTCCCTTTACAAAACAGAGCCTGAGGGCTCGGGGACTGACTCCTGGGACCCCCGGCAGCCTATTTGTTCGGCAGAATCTGTTATACTGTCACAGCAGGCCTGTCACAAGTGAAATCATTTAAATGTCCAATCCTGTATTTAAGCAGACTGTCTCACCGCGAGCAGATGAGCGGCGCTCTGAATTTACAGCCAGACGAATCAAAGGGTAAGCGGAGCAGTGTGCGACCTGGTGAAGCAGTGGTCCTGTGGGAGCTGATTTAGTGTCTCTCTCCCTTATGCAACAATAACAAACAGTCTCTCATAATGAACGTCCTGGGTATTCCTCATTGTAAATTCAAATTCAGCACTTTACTTTTGAATATGTGATGAAGGGCTCTTAATACCACTCATTATAACTAACTGAATAAATCATTCTTTGAAATCGCTGCTTTTTTAATCCATCACATTTATTATTATTATTATTTCTTGTTGAATTAATGTCCGACACAAGCAAAATCCAGATCACAAATTCAAACTGCTCTGTTTGCCTCTGACAAATTGTTATTCTGTAATATTTCAAGTTGCTTGTAATACTTCAAGTGGGACATAGTGGACAAAAGGGGTTCAGACCACCAAAAGCAGTTTGATGTTGGTGTGTAATGGACCTGTCAACTCTGATGGATTTTCAACTCTGCGGTATTGTTTGTCCCACTACAGACGATAGAAAGCTAAGGAGACCGCCATGCAGGTCTGTCTGTGTGGGCAGCACACCTTGATCAATAGTAGATTTTTATCTGCAATCGCACCAAAATATATAATTGCATGAAGCAGATCGGGGGAAATACGATGCAGACTGCTCTTAGGGTGATTTCTCATAAACATAAAAGCTGTTTGGAGGATTATAATCAATGGTGCAACACGACCCACCACGTTGATGATAGACTATCATTACGGATTGTTCGCTGTGAGTAATGGGACCAAAGCAAAAACAGATAATGTGATTCAATAATATATTTACTGAAATTGTGAAGAGAAAGAAATGGGAAAATCTCTTGAGTTACCCAGAGGCCTTAATTAGAACTTGCTAGAATAGGGAGGATGCCACAAGATCACAACAGAGACTCCAGTAAGCCGCTCATTGTCCATCCGCCGTATGTGTAGTTGTGTCAGATTTGAAACACAAGTGGCTCTCAGCCCCCTTATGTTTGGTGTAGAACTCACATTAAGATCGATGATTTGTTTATTAGATTTCCAATCAGAATATAATGGCCTTGAAGCATTAGCTGCTGTAGGGTAGATGTGGCTGAGTGTGTCTGCTGAAGAGCCCCCCGCCCCTCCTGATTTCTTAGCTCTTCCTCTGAGTGTAAACAGACCAGAAAGAGAATTAAAAGAGATTGTATCGCTGTGTGCCACGCCACTGTGCAATTCCCGAGAGATAAACATTAAGCAAAAGGCAGAATGGTTGCATTTTTTTTCTTTCTTGCAGTCATAAAAGACCCCACCCTCTGAGACTGTTATTAGCCAGGATCCCGGGGAATGTCATATTAACAATGAATGTCTGGTAGTGAGGGAGATTGTCCTAAGTATGAGCCCGGCAGGGAGCTCTCTTTAACTCTAATTCACATTGAAATCAGATCACCCTGCTAAGATCTCATCAGCGTTATTACTCCTGTGCCCAGCCACCTCCTTCTCCACTGTCCATGTGTGTCCTACCGAGATAGGCAGGCCTCTGCCATCACATTCTGTCATTACCACTCCCTCTTTCATTTTACATTCCCTAAACTAATGTTGATCAGGATGGAAGGAGGTTGGGTAAGGGGGTGGCATAATATAACTCCTCTCTACTTTCTGTTTCTCTTTTTTTTGTCACTCCTAAAAACCTAAAATCTGATGTATTTTTTGTATTGTTTTACAGTTGTTGAGTACAGCTGGTGTGCAGGATTAAATATAAGATTTACACTTGGTTTAATAAGGTACTTTTAGTTAAAACCAACAATAAATCCTACCTGCTTTGTAGAAGAAAAAGATTGTGTAAAATCTCAAGAGTCATGTTGCTGTAGCGCCACCTATAGGCTCAATGCCATCAGGTTTGACACGATTACTCAGAGTTGGAAGTGGAGCTAGTTGCTGAAACGATTAGTGAATAATAATGATTGATACATTCTTTGAATCATTTTTTAAGCGAAGAAAACATACATTTATTGGTTCTAGCCTCTCAAATGGGAGTCTTTACTGATTTTCTAGTTTTTTTTATGTCATTTTATGTCTTTAGTATTTAGTATTTATGTCATATCTTTGAATTTTAAACAATTGCTATAACAAAACAAGACATTTTAAGATATCACCTGGCACATATTCCATACATTTTCCTCTATTCTCTGATGATTTATAGACAAAGTAATCAATCAATTAGTTATGAAAACAACAGAATGATCGTACTTGCAGCACTTTTGCTAATAAAATGTAATGAAAAGAAAAATCTCGTAGATTATCTCTTTAATGCAATCTGACTGAGGTTGCATCTATACAGAAAAATGTATCAACAATGTGTTAATGGGATGTTTTTTTCTTAGTTATCACATATTTATTGCTCTGTAGTACAGTAAACACTGACGTAAGTTGTTTATACACGTGACATGTGCTTGCTAAATAAAAGGATACTAAATCTTACTAAAATATAACTTTAAATTGGATTAAAAAAGTACCGGCTTCATGCAGAGCAGCTGCATTTTGCACATGCGACTCTGTGGAGAGACTTCAACGTATAGAAGCCAAGAGGACTCCGGTTGGGTGTAATGTGTTTGGTTTTGGCTGAGAGACTGAGGGGATCGAAGACTTCACTTGTTATACTCAGATGAATTGGACAGGCTACTAGAAGCGCCGAGGCTTCAGCATCTTGATAGCAAACTTGATAGAGCAATGGGCCGTGATGGCACTGAACACAGGCTTACATCGATAAAATGCAGCGTACTGTGTATACAGTATATATCCAACAAGATGTGTATTCAGTTGAAACCATTAAAATGCTGAGAGAACCCTATAGCATAAATGAAATTGTTGTACATACTCACTGGGCCCTGACCGACAAAATGGAGTGCAAATGTTAAGTACTGTGAGATGTAAAGTACAAACACATTATGGGCAGGTATTAGCTTATAAAACACTGCAAAGCAGAGAAGAATGTGAACTGCCCTTTTTCTCTGCTGCAGCTCCCCAGCTTAATATCAAGGTCTGTTATTGTTTTCTGAAAAAAAGTAGAAAAATTGGATGTCATGACATTTAAGAGTAAGCAGAGAGATGTGCTTCATGCACTGTAAATCAGTCGTGTTTTCTTTATTATTTCTATTTATAAATAGTATTTTGGACCTCTCTAATGACTTAGCTTGTTCTACATTTTCAGGTTTCAGGAATACATGGACAAATATACAGCAAATTAAAGAAATGCTTTACCCACAAAATTACCGTGTTTATATCAATTGCTCTCCCCGTCTTTCCTTGAATTTGTAAATTTGCCTCCACGAAGAAAGAAGAATCGAAAAAACGTATAATAATATAATCAATATATAATCCAAGTCCCATTTATGCAGTTGTGTGTTCACTGCTTCCAAAACATGCATTTTCAATAAAATCTTACTTTTTAAAAAACTTCTACAAAGCTTCTTACGCGTGTGCTGTTGTTGGAAACATGTATGTGTTTGTGAGAATACAACGAGACAAATGAGACTTGGATTGTACTGCACGAGTTGTGTGAGAGTTAATAAACGTACGTTGTGATGTAGTTTTGCCATTGTTTAACATTGAAAATGAAACATGCTCACATGACTTAATTTCATCAAGACATCATAAAGACCGTTGGGTGTATGGAAAAAACAGTTTTCTTCATATATTCAAGGTAACACAGGGTGAGCAATTGATATACAAATGGTCATCTTGTTGGTGAAGTATTCCTTTAAGTACGATGATTTAAGTATGAATGTGCACATTCTTATTTGTTAGAGACATTAATGTTTATCATATTACTTATTTATCTCACTTGAAAGCCTTTAAGAGACATCGTTTTGTGCTATACAGTATAACATTCAGGCGTATTTGAGTATTTTAAGTAACATGTGAATTGTGTTTTTTGCTTTAACAAGTGGAATTACGGTCCGTTTGACAACCATGTTTGACAACCCTCAGTGGCATTAAAACTGAGCCCCATGTCATTTAACAATCTACCTCAAACTTTGCCACAGTCTTTAGTCTTTAGTCTTGAAGGGGGAATGCTCACTGATTTGTTACCACTCAGCAGTACTTTTCTTCTTAATGAATTTTTAATATCCTTAATGACAGCAGAAGAATGATGTCATTAGGAGTGAATGTTTTGGAAAACGCTGACTTGAACTCTTTTGGACGACCATTTTTATAATGATTTAATATAGATTAACGCCCCATAGTAATGAGCAGTTTGGCTTTGAAGGGGGGGGGGGGGGGGGCAACCATTTAAAGTAAGACCCCACCATTCATTTAGCTGTACACTTTGAAAACTTATTTTTTTATGATCTATCACTCATTTAGTTAAGTGAAATGTCCTGTTGGATGTCAATGTCATTGGAGAGTAAATAAGAGACAACAGGTTATGTTATAACACTGATTCAACCACGGAGACATAGTGTCAAAGAGTACACTTACACACATTTAGAAAAATACATTTCAGTTTCCATTTCAGAGGTTCTGACACATTTCCAGAATATCCTCTTATCTTCCTACAACTATCTACATCCACTAATGCCGTGATCATCTCCGGACAGAGCAGTAATGCCATGAAGGCAGAGAATTAAGATTGTGTCCTCCTGGTAATTTACCTACTGGACCTTGTGCGCTGGTGAAGTGTGAATCAATTTGTAAAGGATAGTTAAATTTCTATAACAACCTCCCCCTTCTTCACACTTGACTATCCCACATCAGCTATTAAAAATGAAAGGGAAAAAAAAAAAAAATCACGTGGCGCCTTATGAAGATGATCAAGGGGAAGGCCACTCGCTGGGAATGATAAAACGACTGGCTGCACTCTTACCCCTTTTATTTTTTTATTTTGCTGAATGGACGACCTCTCCCTCTGTGTACTGTATGTGTGTATGACAAGCACATGCATTAGGCCGAAAGATAAATAAACAAGCCTGGAATATAAAATGAATAAAACAAGAAGGAGGAAGCATGCTGGCTAGGACACTGATATCCCTTGGCAAAATGTTTTATCATATTCAGCAAAGGAAGAGCCTTTATTTTATTGATTTAAAAAAAAAAAAAAAAAAAATCCCAGAGGCACTAAAAGGAACAGGCAATGATTAATGTCCCTCTCAGAAAAAGAAATTATATGGAATAAATTAAACTACTGCGGCAGCAAATTGAAAAATAAGGATGTAAATGAGGTTTGAATACTTAATATCTTATAAAGAAAAATAGTCAATGAGGCCCAAAAATGATGAGGGATTGCCAAAAAAACATAATATTAGCACTAATGACTGAGGGTAGATTTTCTGTACTGTCAGAATTTACCTGTCACAACTGATTTTCTGGCACAGACATGAAAAATGAGGGACAGTGTTTGAGGCAGTTGAAGGAACTCACCCTGCTCGCAGTGGAAGAAATAAGAACAGAAACCGATGAAAGTGTCATTAAGGACGTAAGATGTCTTCAATGCTTGCCTGTATAACATCCATGTTAAATCTTAGAATACCTTAAACAAATCCTGAATGCTTCATCTGTTGAGATGCCAGCAAATGCTTCATTGTAATCACACATCAGCCTATTACCATATCATGCAGGCTAGTATGTGCATCACTGGAGTGCATTATGTTCATATAAGGAGCTCATGTTTATCACAGACTTCATCTCCAGGCTCCATCAAACCCAAGAGCACGTCTTTATGTTAACGCAAAATGATCTGCGCTTGATTTATCCAGCATTGTGCCATTTTATTTTTCTTTCACTATCTTCGGAAAAGGTCAAAGCTGAAAGACAGCACGTTTTTTCCGATCGTCCTCATCACATTCCCAATTAAGTCGCTGCGCGATCTGGAATCAAGTCGCTCCTCCAGCTATCGTTCACGTTACAGTTTGCGCCGCACAATGCCAGCTGAATGAGAAGAAAGCCAAAAGCGAGAGCGAGGGAGAGATCTGTGGTACGCTATCAGTCGAAGTCGTTGTAGAGTTGGCCCCCGGTCCTCCCCATCCATCAGAGGTGGGGTAAAGATGAGAGAGTGAAACGGGGCCTGGGGAGTGGCAGTCGGGTGCTTGCATTGCACCCCATTACTTCAGATGGATAGCAGAGGGGTGCTCCACATTAAACACTGTTCCCTCAGTCGGAACCTTTAATTATAACTCCTCAGTATCACTTACAGCAGCCCAGCACAGATGTTAAAAACCTTTTGCGGCTTGGTTACCCCACCTTACTTAATCTCAAGAAGGGGGGAAGATACAGATGGCATATCAAGAGTCTGAGGATATGCTTGATCTCTGACAACAGAAGTGGTTTTCCTGTTGGGGAGGGGTGAAGGGTCCGTGTTTGCATCTATGTGTGTGGCAACAATTTTTGGGGCATATTTTGCAGTGAGTCAGAAAGTTGCAAAGTTGCCATAAAAACTGGTGAGGGGTAAAAAGCATCCGAGCTCGTACTGTCACTAAAGCGGCGCAACCAATTCAGCAGGGAGCAAGACTTGTGCTCTTCGGCGGGGAGGGAGCACTGTAAATCAGTGTGCCTACGAGCAGCTTTGTTTACATATTGCACTCTTTACTCTAGTCTGAAGGGTTCAGCAGCCCTTACATCACCCTGCCTCCGTGTATGGCTCATAAAACTAAAGAAGGAACATAAAGCTGGTGCGGTTTGCTGTGTGCTGTGGCATCATTGTCAGAGTAGTACACATGGAAACATCAAAAGGATATGTGGGTGTATGTATCCCAATACACCAACCAAAATGTGAAAAGATAGTTATTTTGTAGCTACAAACGGACTCAAAGGTGATCTGTCAACACATTCTCATTTCTAACTCTTCAAATAACCACCGCTTGGTCAGTGGCTGTACGCTTGAAGCTATGAAACCCTAGTTACACCTCGAGCACCAGTTTTGGACGTGTGTGTTACGTGTCTGCTCCTTACATGCACGTCTTTTTTTATTTGTATTCCTTTATTTACCACAGGTGGATACCAGAAGTGTTTAGAAAACAAAAGTATTTACAGCAAAAAGCAGATGTACAACCACAACAAAAAAAAAAAACACAAAAAGGGGAGGGTGAAGAAGAAGAAGGAGAAGACACACACGGATTTTTAAGTGAGGAGAGATCACCCAACAGACAGTTTCCACAGGTTACATATAGTTTCTTTTTTAAAATGAACTTCCAATGTAGGTTTACTTAGTTTTTAGTTTTATTGCACAACAAAACTACTTGGTTAGGTTTAGGAAAAGATCATGTTTTGGGTTAAAATAGGTAAGTCCGCATTGTGCTTGGGTATCAGACCAACCAAACAGTGATATTTGATGAGTTAGGAGTGAGAACGGGTTAGGTCTGTAGTGTTCAATATAAAGTTGTTGCTCCTCTTTAAGAACAGATTTTACCCTGGGTGACCTGGAGAAAAACAAAATCCACCACGTTATTTAGAGAGGTTAATATACAAGATTCCTCTGTTATTGAACCTTGGTGTGTGCTGTTGTCCACCAAAACAGTCATTAAATAAAGATTCTACAAGAATTACTTCTCACAGTCACCTACATTAAACCGAGCAGGTAAACTCACGGGCAGAGAGCAGCAGTACATCCTACCTTTGCACTCCGATCACTGTGTTTGAATTACATTATACCGCAAGAGCTCTACTGTATCTCAATGGGTAACCATTTAAAAGCTGCTACTTGGGGTGCGATTTAAAGCGGTGCCTTGGCAAATTACCTCAGCTGATGATAAGATACTCCAGAAAAATACAAGTCAGGCTTTGTTTGGTGCTGTTGCCGCTCCCTCCGCTCATCAAGAGGTGGCTGCACACCTACCTCTCGCATTTACGAGAGCCCACTCATTTCAAAATGCAATAAATTGCATCTCTGTAATCTTGTAAAACATTACTTATTGCTGTCACCTTCAAGTTTGCAATCACAAAAACTTTGCAGTATATTCCCCCTCCTTTCACAACACCCACATCAAAAACACGTTTAAAGGTTTATATTTAGTCGCACATCGATATTTAATTGTATTTAGACTACCAATATGGAGTTATATTGGATCAGTATCAAGGTCATAAAGCTTGGTTGTTAACTTAGACTTCCAGACGTGTTGCTCACGACTCTCTCATCCAGCTGATTTTATTACGCAGGATTTAATTAATTGACCTCTCTTATGCTCTTCTGTTGTCACAGGTCGTCTGTAAAACACTGTCCGTGGAGGTGATCTTATATGGGCCAGAGAGTATTTGTGTCAACGTCGAGTCAGGCCTGGATACAAGGTGCCACACTCTAAAGGTTTGGTAAGTGTGATATCCTGACATGGAATCCATTTCCCTGAATCTATAAGCCTTGCCTGAGTGACTGTGTATTGTGTGAACAGATAACTCCCTCTCTCTCGCTCTCTCTCTCTCTCTCTCTCTCTCTCTCTCTCTCCTCTATTCAAACATTCATTGCTGATGGTGCATGCATGGTACCTGAGCAAACGCACCAACAATGTGTTGCAACAACCACATTTCAGTTTTGCCACATTGCCGCTGCGATGCAGATGATCTGTCAAAATGTTAATTATTTTAAGTTAATAAATTGCATCATCACTCAGGTAAACCCCATAGTGCCTTTTGTGTTAAGCTGCCAGTGATTTCTATATATACTATATGTATATGTATATATATATACATATATATATATATATATATATATATATATATAAAATGATAAGAAAGCAATGGTGGTTGGTTATCAAACAAGGCAGGTGAGAGGGTCGCAAAAAACAGAGCCATGTGTTGTTGGGATAGTCTGCCTAATGCAGTAATATGGGTTTAAAAAAGGGAACTAAATAGTTTTTTTCTTGAGAATAGGCTTGAAAATTAAATAAAAAAGAAAATTGTTCTCTAACTTTTGTTTTATTATTGTATACATAATGTTGTAAATGTATTATATATACAGAGTTCCACTCTTTATGCATTGTCCTTTTACTTAAAAGTAGTGATTCAACAGTGTAAGATCAAAACAAACACATTTTTCTGGCAATCCACTAATAAATGAATCGACTGATTGTTACAGATTAAAAGTGTAGCCTGCAATCCAGTTCACAATTTACAGTTATGGTTTTGAACATGGTTTGAACTAAACAGGCATTTTTATGCAAACAACTAGCAAACACAAATGAAATACATTACATTGTAATCCCAGATATCACAAAACAGCTGCATCATAGTTCATGTGACAGTGTACCATGTGAATCCTCCCATCAGCTCAGTAATCTCTGTCATTTGGTGAATATTTCAAACATAAAGAAATCATAATCTACGAGATTGAAAACACCACTATTCTTGTTGTGGCACTTGTAATATTGTACACTACAGAGGTGACTTCGCTGCACAGCACTGGAATAGAAAACTTAACTTAACAGACCTATGCATTAAACATATTGTAGAATACAGTGTAGCATTCATCACTGTCAAGGAGAGAGTTTGTATAAATTTAAATGCACTGAAGCGTTGAGAGCATTTTTTTTTCTCCTCTTCCTTTGTCTATGTTTGGGAGTATATGTGTATCACTATCAAGCTGCCTTGTTTTGTTTTTTTTGTAACACTGCAGAATTAAACATAAAGACTTCAGGAACATGATGTTCTTGTGTTATTCAGCACGGGTCGAATTATTGAAAGTAAGCTTAACTATTAGGACTGGAATACTTTGTCTCAGTGTGACATGAAGTCAATTCAATAAAACCCCAAGTAAAAAGAATCGCATTGAGATTTGTGGGAATAGCTTGTTCAAAGATGTAGCCTAGTTTAAAACCAATCATGGCCCCAAGTGCCGAATGTATTGGGAACCAAGACATGGCTGTGTAAGTGCCTGACAGTTTTAACATTAAAATAAATTGCCTAACCTTTCCAACATCCAGTGACAAAAACAGGAAAAATGAAAGATAATGGGTTATTATTCACTGAGGGATCCTATACATAATAATGATATCATCAATACTGGTACACTAGGGCTCATATAGGGGCTGATGTGGCTTAAAAAAAATGTAATGGAATTACTTATTTTTAATCATCAGTCCTAGTCTGTAGCTGTTCAAATGAAAAAGGGAGAAAGTGGTGTATAAACGGAGAGAGAGGGAAAATATTTGTTGGGATGAAATAAGGAAAAAGGGTGAAACAGAGACAGAGAGGGACAAAGAGCAGGAGAATGTAACACGTTATAATTCTTTGAGGACCGTTTCCAACCTTCAGCCATGAGTCAATTTGCCAAATAACACAAGCAGAACCACACAAAATAGGCACATCAGTACCGGCTTAAAGTACATGGCAGTAAGTGGGCAATAGACTTACAAAGCATTGCAGCGCTCGCCTGACAAATGCAATAAACAGCATTATCCTTCAGAGGCGATGCTGGTGGTGGCGGCTGTGCTCCACGGCCCCGTGCCCACCTCCTCCTCACTGTGGAGGCCAGGGACAACACACAACACTTGGGAGAGTCGGGGAGCAGTGGGGGTAGTGTTGCGTGGGGTGGAAGTGAGGGTGGGCTCTTATGGGTGGGGGGAGAAATGGGAGTTGCTGGTAGAGCGAGACTGGCACCGACATGTGGGGAGGTGTGTGTGAGGCAATCTACAGAACAAATGAGGGCACTATCGCCTGTCATATTTCACATTTTCTTCGTTCTAAATAAGACAAAGACCATGTGAGCAGAAAGCTCTTAGGAGGCATAAACAGCTGGAGAATGCAGCACCTCCACTGCACTGTGACCCACGCTGCAATAAATCTGTATAAAAGTGATTATGATGAGGCAAAGTGATCAAGCAAATGAAATATCTGGGCTTTAGCATATAACTCAGCGAGGTGAGGTGAGCTTTATAGCCCTTGCTCTAGGGGAGCAAACCTTGCATGTCCTGGGCAATTTGCTTCTCTTATTGCATGTTCTATCTTTGCTCTGAGAGGGTTTGGCAATGTGAGCGTTGCATGTTTGAGAGCTTGCTAATGTTGTTGTTTAGATGCTTGAAGACAGTAAAAATAAAGATTGGATTAATTTAAGGATGCATTCCTGCCTCCTACCGTAAAATATAATAATGTGTTGTAAAACACTTTTTTTTTCACCTGAGTGGCGAGTTAGTGGAGTAGATAGCCGGAATATAAAGTTTATTTTCGGGAGCTGGCCCAAGCCGTGAGCAGATGCTTAGGATCCCTCAGCCGCCAGTGAATGACAATTGGAACTTCCATTGGGTTTCTTTGTGTAGTTTTTGATTGTAATTTAAATATTTAAAGATACACCACTTGATTTTGCAGTGTGACATATACAGTATATCGCACCCAAGTAGGATTTTGGGGTTACTATAGGGCATTTAAAAAACAAAAATATGGAGATGCAATGCTCAATTTGAAGACTTGGAGCCATTTCGACAAATTTATGGATTCTAAGAATATCCATAAACATTTTGAGGATGCTAAAACATGCAAAAGAATTATGACCGCAAGTTTAGGGGATGCCATACTTCATTTTGATGTTGAGGTGTTAAAACATATTAACATATTAACAAAAAAATGATTTTGCAGGTGCTTTACCAAATCTGGGGCGCTTCTACAACAAAGCTTGTAACTATAACAATGACATTTTGGAATTTAGAGTTTTAGGGTATCGACCAAAAAAATGCTGGGATTACAAGAAATACCCCAAAAAAGAAATACTAAAAAAACTGGGAACGGCCTCGGCCTGAATGCTGCTGTTGTTTGTCCCGACCAGAGCGCAGCATGTTGGCTTTCTTCTCCAGGCAGTCACTGAGTCAGTGAAATTCCTGTCAGTTCAGTCAGTCGGTGTCCCAGCTCTCTGTGCTGCCGAGTCTATATAGTGATGATCTAGCAATGATAACTGGATCAATACCTCCAGCCATGTGGACAGCCGGCTGGGAGCTGCATCGCTACTCTCACAGGCGACCGAGTTGCAAACACCTCACCCACCCCCCCCCGTCCCCGTCCCACCACCCTTCCTCCTGTTAGCTTCACAACTCCTCTGACACACTTCATCTTATAATTTGATCAAGAAAAGTGTCACATTAAGCAGATCTTACGGTCATAAATGAGAAATATGTGGATTTTATGAACTGTAAATGAGTGCCCCTTCATGGATGGTTATTTTAGTGTCAAAATATATTAAATACATAGGAAGGAAAGGCTGAACCTGACCACTGATTCCATATAGTCAGCACTGCACTGTAGTTAGTTGTTTATCTTGTTTCATTTACTTTAAAAAATCTTATCCGATCCAGTCCCTCTTCAGAATCTTTTAGGATAGGTAGCCAAGGAATAAACAATAAAACAATTTTTAGCAAAAATCATAAAAATACAATCCTATACATGTGTCCTGGGAATAAATGTGAGCCATCCGCATAGGTAAAACCAATGAGATGTTCCCTGTAGAGGAATGAAATTGGTTAATACAAAGGCATGTCGGTAATAACAATGTCCTTTCTCCGGTGACAAAGACAAAGTGCCTGCGTTTGGAGCATACAAGCGCAAGAGACAAGTGATGGCTGAAGGTAGACTTTGGGAGAGCATTTGAATTTCATGTCCAAGAAGAGGCAGCCCATCATTAAAAACCCTAATTTCTGTGTCAGGTAGAGTTACAGGTAATCGATCATCTTGTCACACCGATTTATTTTTTTCTGCCTGTTCAAAGTGAATTCTACTTCTTTCCAATTAAACTTGTTGCTGAAAAAGAAAACGTCTCTGGCTATTAAAGGCACATTTTGCCATGTTAGGTCTTTTTCCACCAAAGGTAATTTCTGAACATTTGGAAGAAAGGAGCCCAAGGGAGGCTGTGGCTTCCAGGCAATTCTTCATGTAGAGCTGATGTGAACAAAGCAGACCTTTTGATGTTGGCATTGGACATCTATTCATTTATGTGCATAGTCTTAAATCATTTGTTTGGATGTTCTTAACCAGCACTTGAACGACATAGAAATGCTGCTATTAGTTTATCTTTTCCTGCACTAGTTGTGTACTAATGTCGCTTCCGTGCCATAATAATAATTTATAGGTATATGCCGCATGTCAGATATTACAATGGATCAAGTAAGTGGTTCAAATTTCTCTGTTTCATATTTTAGATAATGAAAACAATGAACAAGTAGAGGATTTCAGTAATTATTATTAGTAATTAATTTACAGCAGCAGGTATCAAAGGAACTTTGACCTTTGACCAATGGTGCAGCTGCAGCAAGTGTATAAATAAAGTGTGTAAATTAATTTAATATGATGCGCAATGAGGCAGCAGTGTGGTTTCACCGAAGGACTGATAGATGCTTTAGGTCTCGAGAGGGGCTTATTTTGGTTGAACTGCCGTGACAGCTTCACCCGACCTGACACTCCTGAAGAGCGGCACTGTCCGCGACTGTGTGCGCCACCAGGGCATTGGGGATGTGTCTGCATAAAAGCCATTTATTGGTACATTTCTAAATGTTAACGGTTGTCAGCTTCAGTTTCTTTAAAGACCCTTGACTCGCAGGGGGGTACAAAATGCCTGTGCTGTTCTGGGGAAACACTCCTCAGTCCCTGACAGACAATGACAAAAAACGCCGCTGCTTGTGGCCCCCGCCACTGGCACTGAGGTTTCACATGCGAGCGAGTGCTCCTTTGTCCCCGGGTGTAATTTATTTATGTGGCTAATCTTCAGGGGGTGGAGCGGCCATGCTCAGAGGTGTGTCATTTTACAGGGGGACCCACAGGAAGGATCAGTGACCTTGCAGAGTCTTGCCATAATCACGTGATTTGTTTCAATTAGCACACAAGGTACTGTCTTCGCTTGCAATCACATAAACAAGGATCATTAAGGGAAATGTCTCCCAAAAAAGTCCTAAAAAGTTGTTACTGCTGTACATCACCTGTCACCTGGGTGCACTAAATTCCTCTCCGATCCATCATTTACAGTTGTAGTCAGCAGAAAGATTAATTAAATTACTTGAAATAGTTAGCAAACTAAGAGCCATTACTAAACTAATTCAAAGTTGACTCTTTCTTTGAAAGTTGTAGTCTGGTTTAACATGAACGCTGCATTACAGGGCTCCCATAAGATTCAGTGTCAGAGCCAAGACTGCATTCATCCTTACCCAACAGCATTTATTTGGACAGAGGTGCAATGGCAGCAGAAAAAGAGTGGAGGAAATGGAGTCTTGATTAGCAGCAGCCTTCCCAGCATGCTCTGCTATGACAAATGACTGACTTCGAACAATATCTAAGGCGATCAGGATAAAGTACCAACCATTTCAAGGCTCAGCAAAATTCTAATTCTAATTAGACTTTGCACCACACACCAAATAAAAATTGTTCCCATGGCATTTTGGCCTATCAACTGTTTCTCCGATCGCTGAAACAAAACGAATAAAGAAAATGATTAAAGTGATAACAAAGGCATAAAATTTAAATTATTGAGGGACCACATCTGGGATCTGTATGTCACTGCGCTGCCATTTTTACCCTCTCATTCAGCACTCCATTCTTTCTGCATGAGAGAAACTGCAAAACAGAGGGAAGCAAGGAAAGGGAGAGAAAGAGCAGTGAGGATTTGTAACATTAAAAGGTAGAAAGCGAGAACGCAAATAGGCCTTCAGCTTTAGCGTTATTAATGACTCTTCTAAGATCTCCGACTTTTCCAATCTCTCAGAGAAGCGCATGAAGGAGTCTGCAGATGAAGCTGACCTTCAAAATGTTCTTTGGTCTTTAGTTAAGAAATTCACTCGCCATTATGGCATCATTAAGGAAACAAGGATAAAATTACTCCATGGTTAATGGCCTATAGGATCCCCCACCAAAATTTGTTTCAGATCTAATAAAACTGTGCTTAACACACTCGGATGAATTATGAGGACTGTTATGTGGGGTATTAAAATGTGGAAAATAGATTTTCGAGAGCTTGGAGGACTGGACTTTTCAAATCAGATAGTAGAATGGGATTTTCTGGCCAATAAATTCCACCATGTCTCAATTTCATTTCTTTCAGCTCTTAAATCTGAAAGTATGATTTATCGTGTGGTTTCGATCATCTTTAAAAATACACTGTTCACCGTAGCCAACTTTGCTATTTCCAAGAAGAATAAACATTAGTGTTCATTCACATGTTCTACTCTGCTGACATGAGCGCATAAAAAAAGCTTGTTTTCAGACATTATTTTGCTTAAAGAGCCACATTAAGAAAAACTGTCTAATTAAGATGTGTCATTTGAGGTAATAACTTATTATTAAGATCTCAATTAATTTGAGTTTTTCATTTATATTTGCTTGACAAGCTGTTGGGAGAAAGGTTGGTTATTAGCATATCGCATCAGAGGTTAGAGAAAGCAGGCAGGAAGCTGTTATGGAGAAAAATGAAGCTGCAGGCTATTGAGGCTCTTCATTGTCTCATATACAACCGCATGGCAAACCTGCAGAACTGTGTCATTTGCCACCACTTATTACCTGCTATTGTAATCCAGACCTCGATGCCATCGTGAAATACAGACTTATTATAAAGAGGGGGAAAAGTTAGCCCAAGATGGTGCCACAGAGAGGTGGTTTGTGTGGTAATGGCATTTGCTCTCTTTAAACTTTAATCTTTCCTATTAATTCCCTGCAACTGGAGAATGTACGAGAGTTAATGTTCCATGAACGTGTTTCTCACTCCGCAATCTCTTCAAGCTAATTACCTTCAGGTGCTAAATGGTGGGAAATTGCCATCCATTTGGATGAGAAAAATTTCACCTCCTGCTCCCTAGTGAAACATTTTTTTGCCGGGCACATTAAGGGAAAAAAAAAAGAGGAAAAGAGGCAGGCCTCCACCAAGGTAAACAGTGGTCATAAAATTACCTCTTCCTGGTCTTTTCTGTCCTCCTGCCTGAAACAGGAAACTGTAGTCCCTCTCTTCCACCATCATTGGTAATCCACGGAGGTCAGGTAGAGGTCAACAGGTGCTCCTCTTGACAAGGGGAATGCAGAACAGATGTTTGATTGGCATGAATCACCTATACTGCCCATTAGAAACTTATGATGTGAAAGGATAGGACTCCTGGTACTGGGACTCTTTTTAATTTGACATCTAAACAGAAAGATCTTGAAGTTGCTGCGTTTTGAATGAAACTCCAATGGTTGGATGTTCAGTATTAATCAAGGTGGCAGACGGCATGTTTTTATTGTTCTTGTTTGAAGAACGGTAGTCAAATCTTGATTGTGTGTGTGAGTAGTACGCTGCGATCAAATAGTCTGTTTGGCTTTGGAAGGTTCCTAACCATAGACTGTATGTATGAAGTGGTCACCCATTGGTTGTGGACTGCCATTTTGAATTCTCTAGTTTAGCATTTTGTCTGTTGCCATCTGGGTTTTTGGCTGTCACCATCTTGGTTTTTTTTGCAACCAGAAATGACACAAGAGGTTGGAGCTCAGTACAACCGGACAACCTTTTTAGGCAACCAAAAAAGTACAGTTACCTTTTATGAACTTAAAACACACCGGGAAAGGGTTGAAACACAGACAACTCCCAGACCGCCAGCGCCACCTGTCAATCACAAGGCAGCCACACCTTGAAGCAGACCCCGCTTTATCGTCTATTTTGCTTTAAACGGGACCATCATTCGAAATGAACATCATGCTGTATTGAAGAAGACTATAGCGATTGAGACCATAAACTCATGTTTACAATATTTACTGAGATAATAAATCTTGTAATAAATAGGGTCATTTTCTTATAGACGTCCACACATTCAGACTTGTCCCTGCTGGACATTCGATAGAATACAGTTATAAGGCAATGGAGGTTGCCTCCTGGTTTTTGTTTCTTCTTCTTCTGGGCCTAAATTTGCAAAGTTTCACTATCATTCCTATCTGCTAACAAAATGTTACTGTATTCAATAGCTTAGTTATTGAGATTTGTCCAGGTTTACATCCACATTTTAACCAAATTTACAGAAAATCAACAGAAGAAATTTGAATTGGGTGGGTGTGGGTCTATACCGCAACATTGAAGACAGATCCGCGTGACAAGACAGTGGATGTTTGTGTCACGGTTTCGGTCTTGATTTCAGAACCGTTACACCCCTCGTCTCTCCAGTGAAGCTGAAGCTTCAATGAACATTTAAGTCACATGCTTCCTTTACGTCATGATGTATTTGCTTTGTCTGTTCATTGCACTTTGTTCGATTTTGCTTACACATCAACTTTTTCACTTCAGCCAAGCGCAAAAAACATTTTTGCAATATTTCAAGATGTCCATATTTGTTTCGTCACAATACTGGAATTTCTAACTTTGATTCAATATCTTCAAAAATATCAATATCCTTTACCATTCCTTGTTAAATTTGACACAACATTGAAGGCATGACGAATTTTATTTTATAAATAGTGTGTGTGTGTGTGTGTGTGTCAATTTAGAGAGAACACAGAGCACATGTCCCTATTTAAATAAATTTGAGAGTGAAAACCAAGGCGATCCATCCTTAAATATGTGTTTGCAAATGTCCATTGCAGTTTAAACACGTACACAACTACCGTTACGAAATTAGGTGAAAGTCAAACACTGAATTAGCTCTGCATACTTTGGGCAATAATGTTCACATTTACTTTTTCACTTTGAAACAAGTTGTTCTGATAGTTTAAGTGAATTGAGGACTTGTTGAAAAACCTTTTTGTTAGCTTGTGTGGTTATCTCATGCACTCTTTTGTGTGTAGTGTAGTGGTGCCGTATGTTGTTTTCGTTATTCACCAAAAAAGTTGTTAAGTAGCAATGAAGCCATGGCCAAAACTGTGACCCAGTTTGTAAAATAAGAAAATAATATTATCTCATGTTTGAAACTATTTGAAAAAATCTTATTTTAACATTGACATTTAACATTGGTAAATAGTTTCCAATGCTGCTTATGGAGAATCAAACCACTTCGCAAGCCAAAAACACTGAGTCCATCCAACTGTATTCAGCCCCATGTGAACTCCATATGAAACCCTCACGGTGCAGTTCAGCGGGTTCTCAGAAAGAGTCAGGAAGATGCATCATATGAGGGGAGTAAAAAGGCCAGCTGGGATGGGTGGGCCACATTGTGATCACTCACCTTCATCCCTGATTTGTAGTCATTATCCCTACCAGCGTTTGAAGATCAAAAACAAGGACAGGGAGAGTGATGGGGGACAGAGAGAGGCAGCCGGAGAAAGAGAATGGGGGGAAATGAGTGAAGGAGGGAGGGACAAAGAGACGGCTGGATGTGTGTGTGTGAGCACGTCTGTCCCAGTGACTGCCATTTGCCCCTGTTTGGTGGATATAGGAGTGTAGGTGGCAGCGATGTTGGGGAGTGGGTGGGGTTGGGAGGAGGGTGGATAAGGGTGATAGCGCCTTAAAACCAACCAAGCTGCAAAAGCAATGAATATTAAATTCACGCCTAAATAGCTAGGTCTATGTGAAGCATTACTGTATTATAATTTTAGATTTGTCACCGATGGGATGCAGGTTTGACTTGGAACAACAAGGCACATCAAAGCAATCTTTGCTCCTCTGATAACGGCACAGCTGTAAATTGATAATCTTATCATGAATTATTTTGAATTTGGCTTTTGATGGTCTTGCAATTGGACAAATGCTAATAAAGTGTGTTTTATTTGTGCTGGGAAGTGCGATAAGGTAAGACAGTGAAAATAGGCACATATAACAATTAAGAGGCAAATATAATTTCTCTTTACCCATCCATGTCCCAGGCAGAGTGTAAATGTTGAAGGACTCCCATCAGGCCATTGTATAAATTAGCCAAACCCTTACTGTGCTGAAATCCATCCCCAACTGTTTGAGTGAGAAAGCAGAGATTTTTCCCTCCTTTTTTAGATTTAATTATCTTTTGTTGTTCTTTTTATCTACCTTCAAGGATTGTCCTCAGTGGGGGGTTAAAAGAATGGGAAGTGGAAAAGACGAGGGGGGTGTCTGATAGCGAGCGCCGGGTATGTAGGGCTAGTTTGTCCTCTGTTTGATCTGATTCCTTACAATGACACAGCGGGAAATTAAATATGAAACCGAATTAAAACCACTACTTAATGAACAACAGGGAAATAAATCTGGCTCCCTTCCAAATTAAGTGAAAGTCTAACTTCTCCTCAGAGCATTATCTCTTTAGTTCAGCTTAGTCTGAGGTAATTTTCGCTTCATTTAGACACAACATTTAGGGAAGTGTTTGATGATTTGTAATAAAATCCCAATTTCAAACCATTTATCTCAGAAAATATATCTGGAAACAGAAAAACTTGAAATCTACACTGACTTTTGATGGTTTGAAGTGTAAAATCCAGCAGTTTAATTACTCACTTCACTTTCTGTGAGATGTATTGGAGGTGAGTTATCCACAGTGGCAAGACTTCCCACATATTGATTTAATAGACCTTCTGAAGGAGCTTTGCTTTGCTCCTTTGAGAGAAACAACACATGTAGAACATTAGCTGAATTGGTGTTGTTAAATAATTTAGTATCAACCTATACTGTATGTGTGCAGTCATTCAAGTGAAGGCTGATGTACAGTACAGAAATAAAACATCATTATTGGCTGTTCCGTTTGTTTCTTTTCTCTGGTTTGTTGCTCTGTACTTCTGCTACACTCAGCTTTAGATTGTTGCTCTTTAGAAAATGTTACAGCCGTCAGAAATATCTGGCGATAGCTGAGTTTTTGTTGTGTTTTTACTTCATTGAACCTCAACATAAATGTGTGAGAATGTCAGGGATAAGTAACATGAACAGAATCAAGCATTTAAACATTATTTAATACTAGAAATGAGCTTGGATATCTAATTGTTCTTTCACTTTTAGTTTCAAACGATAAAATGCTACCTGTAAACATATTCGCATATTGTTTCACTCCTGACAAGTGGAAATACGGAGGAATAATTTCAAACTGAAAGAATACTGAATGTCACAAAAACACTGTGGAATGATGCCTTTGGCAGGTGGAACTGCTCCCCTGCCAAACTGTCACCATTTAGGCCCCGATAACGCAGGTAATTGCATTTCCAGAAGAGCAGGAGCAGATGAAACATGCTGTGGACAGATACTGCTGGCACACTGGCCCCTTCTGTTAGAAAATTTCATTTTTCCACAAGGAAGCCATGAATGCTACGGCTGAATCCAAATCCGTTTTTTCCGCACTTTATCAGTGTGTGGCCCACCAAGTGGGGAGATGGAGGTAATTCATTCAGCTGAGACTCACCACCCTAATCCAATTTCCAGCCTCCCCCAGCAAGAGATAATTACAAGTATTAAAGCTGTTAGGACAGGGGGGGAAAGGGCCCTCTCTCTGAAACTCTGCTGCAGGCCCTGGAAATATCGACTGAGCGGGGGGATTTCTACTGGGAGAACTCAAGCCAAGGTATTGTTCAAAACTAAGAAAGTGTGTTAACTAATGAGGTAAAGGGATTCTCAAGGTATAAAAGGACACCCGTGGCCACATGTCATTACAGACCTCAGGACTTAAAAAAAAAAATCTTTCTCCTCGTGCATCACTTAAGCCTGCACGAACAATTGGTCATTTCATGTGTAAAGACAAGTAAGGGTTCCTGCACAATCAGTATGCATATAATAGTGCTCGGAATGTCTCATCGCTTTTAGCTCCATATGAACTTCATATTCAGATGTGCAGCACTCCACTGTAACTACAGCTCTGAAAGAAATACTCTAAACTCAAGCTGTGCCTTCTCACTAGTTACTAAAATGCCAACAGTGCTTGTAAAACTATACCAACAAGTAGCCCTGCAGTTTATCATAATGCTCTCTAGGGTGAAAAATCTCACTTTTTACTGTTAGTCCCCATTTCAGCCACTCCAACAAGCAGCCACCTACACCCCAACCAGTGGTAAACTATACCTTTTCATGTCTTTGAAGCCACAATGGAGGACTGAGGTTGGAGCAACACAGAGGGTTTCTTCTTTCTTTTTTCTTTTTTCCTCTCCGCTGCTTAAACTTTGACTCCTCGAGGAGCGGAAGCGCAAAAAAAGCTCTAATTAACGGAAGCAGAGACGCTCCTGCGCTCTCCCATTCAGTGCGCCACAATAGACAAACCCGTGAAGCAGAACCAGGAATGGAATATTAAAGGAATGAATGGAAACGCACCCAAATAAGAGACCCGGCATCACCCCTGTCCACTCTTAGTCCTTGCTCTTTATTGTTTATCTTTGTTGAAGAGGGTCTGCCACAGGAGTCCCATTCTCTATCAATTACTGGAGATCAAAGAGGCATAGAGAAGAGGCATGCTGACTTAAAGAAAGGTTTTTATTTCATCTGAGAATACCTTTTCTATGATTATAGGTATGTCACACACAAATAAGAACTATCTAGTTCATTTTTAAAGGATATCCCCAAGGCTGCACAATTCTCTAAATTTGTTATTTTACAGTAGCTGTAGAAAATGTTTTTCCTCTGCTACTTGTCTGTATGAAGAATGCACACAGTGATTAAAAACTAAATAATAGGCTATTACTAATGTGCAGGATTGTATTCATCCAATTAAATTGTATTCGTTCAATTAATAGTAGAATAGTAGAACTAAAGATAGTGGCAAAAATGGTAAAAGATAAAATGTTGCACAAGAGACAATACTTTGTCACTTCTCCTATATTTAGATGTGACAATGTTCTGATTCTAATTACTTGAGTTATAAAAGATAAATTGTTTTCTGTAACTCACATTTCGGAGACTTCCCACAGATCCATGCTTATTATTACGGCCATTTTAGAGAGATGTTAATCCAATTAATGAGACTCAAACTGGTCCTCTCCCATTGCTATGTAGGTGCTCCATAATGATTCAGTCAGCCCTGTTTGAATGTTGTAGTAATTGAAGGATTGAGCTCGAAACGTTTCTGCAACAGGTTCCATCAAAATAGACGACGGGAATGCAGTGTTGTTCCGCTTCAAAATGGTTTATTTCTGCTCTGGCCTGGTTTTAATCGATGAAATTATCTCCTGCAGCAATCCAGGGTTTTAGGTCATTTTCCCCCCAAAAGTGTAAACAATAAATACGTGACAGTCAGTGACAAATGTTGTGTCAAAATGTTAATAAGGCAAGTTTATTTGTATAGCACCTTTCAACAGCAGGTCATTTAAAAGTGCTTTACAAAGCACGCAAAAGGCATTCAGACAAGATATCAAAGATATAAAAAGACACATGAATAGGATTTTAAAAGAGTAACAATAGATAAAAGATTAAAAAACTGTGGCAAACAGAAAGAAGATGAAGACAGAAAAGTCTTAAGTCTTAACCAAAGTAAGTCAGGGAGTCACAATACGCTGCAGATGAAGAATGAACTTACAATAAGCATGTGTTCACCATTTAGTAGTTTGGGTTTTGTTAATTATCCCTCTCATTAAAGAAGTTTAAGAGTGCTATACTGTATATTGTTGCCGAAGCAGCAGAGATAGCCTTGCTGCTCATGCTATTTGAAAAACTGACATTCCAATCTTTAACAAGAATGTTTGCTATTGCGTGAAATATTACATACACCTCGGTGCAGGGGGAAACTGCATGGGGTCTTGTGTGAAGTTTTTAATATGTCACAGGCATAGTGCTGTTTGGAAATGCAGTGTATTTTGCTCAGCCCCCCAATAATCTATTCTGTTCAGCCAGGCGCACACATTGACAAATGTTTCCAGCATTAGGTATTTACCTAGTGGAATGTAATGGATGTAAAGAGTTTGAAAACGCCTGGTGCACTAACAGCATGGGCAGTGGCAAGACTATCTAGACTGAGGAGAAAATACACTATTCAAAACAGAATCAATGGCTCTGAAGGATGGTGTGTGCGTTTGTGTGCATGGTCATGTGCGTGCATATGTTTGTGTTTATCTTGCTCTGTATATATATATATATATACGTGTGTATCTCTGTTTGTGCTCTTAAGCGCCGACTGTAAACTTACCATAAGTCACTCTCGACACAATAATAGTTCCAGCAAAATCCATGCGGTGGAAATGTAAATATTTTTCTTTTACACCAAAAGACAACGTAGAGGCATTTAGTGTCACAAAGTGTTCCTGTCTGAAAGAATAAATGGTGACTGCCAGTGCCGCCCAAGAGTATAGTGGTGAGAAGGTATTGCAGGCTGTGAGGATTTTTCAGAATACTGAGGTCATCCACCACAACAGGACACCAAAAACTGATTATTTATTTATTCATATTTGAATGATTGATTCATCATTCAGTTGTATTTTTATTGTTTTATTTTCTTCATCCCTGAGGTCTACGCCGAACATCTATTCTGGTCTGAATGCTGTTTTCAAAGAGTCGTCTGAACACTACCAGGAATAAAATTCTGGCGACGATATTCTTCCCAAAGATAGTCAATAGTCAGGGCTCAAGTTGTAGTTGTAAAATGTAAACCACCTCTGATCGCTAAATTCCTGAATTTCCAGGGAGAAATAACGAGGACAAAACCTGATCTTGTGGCCTTTGGAGCTCAGTGCCGCTTGAACATTTCAGTAGCATTGGCAGATACAGTGTCTTACATCCTGCGGTGAATATATGCACATATTTTTTTGACTAAACGCTTTTTTTCCCCATTTTATAGCAAAACAAGTTCTCGATACGTTGGTGTTGTAACAGGTGCACAAGCATGTTTTCTAAATAAGATTAGATCATTTCATATTCAGTCAGGAAATATCTGATCAAAGAAGAAGTACGCAAAACTAAGAATCTGACAAAGCATTCGACAAACTTTCAGCACTTGACAGTTTTGGTCTCCAGTTAAAGATACCCGGTGCTATAGACTCATTAGGTCTGTACTAAAAACAATAAAGTTCAACCTTATAGATCTACGTCTCTGGCAGGCTGAGAGACGAGACTTTCTGCTGGGACAGAGGTTGCTTTTGGGACAGTTTGAAGGGGCTGATCCCTGGTTCAGCTTGGATTCTCCTCTCAACATCTGTTGGCTGATCTTTTTCTATTTCTCTCTCTCTCTCTCTCCCCCCCTCTCTCTCTCTCTCTCTCTCTCTCTCTCTCTCTCTCTCTCTCTCTC
>NW_022280034.1:6024266-6187923 GCF_004355925.1 Anarrhichthys ocellatus | reverse complement strand
CTCTCTCTCTCTCTCTCTCTCTCTCTCTCTCTCTCTCTCTCTCTCTCCCCTTGAAACAACTTTTCAGCCCTGTAGAGGCCTACACCAGCCATCTCATTCATCACATGTACCGTGCATCCAGTCAGACGTACAGGCGGGCAGGACACTTTCAGACAAAAAGGGGTAAGCTAATTTAAAGTACAACGATTTTCTAGATCTACTAAAAGTATTACCAACACTGTACTTTACAAATAGTATCAACGTCATTGGCTTTGTATTGGATCAAATGTCTGATTACCATACATGTAAAGTAACTTCTCAGGGACTTTAAGGTCGACTTTGAAACAGTTTTGAGATTAATGTCTGTGTAATTGGGGGGGGGAAGGAACATGTGCTGAGGTTTAAGAAAAGGCAGGTCTGACACATCAAAAGTCTCATATATCTTTTCGAAATAGGATTTATAATCCAGCCTACAACAGGAGGGCTGCTATGATGTGCAGTCAATATATGGGTGGCACTCCCCATAAAGGCCTCGGCCTTCTTTCTGTGTTTGATTTATTGTCACAGCAGCTCGGCTCAGACAGTCTCATGAAACCATTGTCAGTCCAGTAATGACACTGTTTTTGTTATTTGAAAATGATTCAAATAACAAAAACAGTGTCATTTTGCCATCCTTCAACAGTTTCTCTCTATATTCCTTCACCAAGCGAGTCACTGTTTCAACTTCTACAAACAGCAACATCACCTTTTTTTTTTTTTTAACTGAGGATAGAACTGTTGTTTTAAAGGAACAGCTATGCTTTTCAGAAAAGAGCATAAATGGTATTTTTGCTTTTCTGTATTTTACGAATATTCAAATCACAAACTGAGTTGTCCTGCTGAAGGAGGTCGAGGCTTTCTGACTCAAAACAAACTACTAAAGAATGAATTACTGTTCTTTGATGCCAATGAGCAATGCCATCTTTAAACTGTACATTGTGTTTACTGTACAAGATGAAACCGTTAGTCTGACATACTGATGGATATAATTTACCACATCATGTTGACGACATAGACAGTTATATTTTCATTTTAACAATTATTCAGTTATAGTAGATGGCTCAGGTTCAAGGGTGTTGTTTACTTTACTTACAATCTTATTTTACATGGGCACATCCATTCTTTTTTCTTCAACATCTCTTTGTACTCATAAAGTATGATGTTTTATTATAGTAAAATAAGTGTGAGATTTGTACTCCACATGTCCAAATTAGCAGATTTAAGGTTAACATGGGTTTACTTACATCCCAGATCAATAGAATAATTATTTATTTTCTGTCATTACTGAGGGACTTTTTCTAATATATATATTCCTTTATTTTTAACGACAGACATGTCAGCTGCTGTATGAAACCAACCTTTGCCAAAATCCCCTTGTAATTTGAGTTTAATGTTGCTCCAGACGAATTAAGTGCAAGTTAATGATTAAGCCATGAATCCATGAGACACTTGGTATGGGAAAGTTTTAGGGAGGAACAGCTTGGCCCGGCTCAACAATCATTAAAACGTGCTGACAGCGATGGGAGAACAAGTTCCCACTTTGATCCGATGACAGATCTGAGCTCAGCCTAACGTCATCATCCTGCTCGGCCTTCGCTCTCTCACATTTATTAACTCTGAGGTTCTGACAAACAACGCCAACCACTTAAAATCTGGCACTTATAATACTCATATGAAGGGTATTATGGCATATCAGGAGCATAATCCACCTGGAGTGCACTAAAGACCTGCGTTGCCTTGTTTAACTTTCATTCATAATTTGTTTGGGTCACAGATTCCTAAAAATAGGAAGTAAAGATGTTAGGATGTGATTTTTTTTCTCTATACTTCTTAATTTTAATAGTGTCATCATGCATTAAGATGCGGTTATTTAGTACTTAACATCTAACAATCACGCTCATTATTGTCTCTGTGCAATGACATTTGACATTCTTTGCAATCTCTAAATAAAACTGATTTATTAAGAGAATCTTAAGTATTAAGATATAGTTCTGAATATTTGCATTAAACAATTTTTGCTAATAGTTAAGTTTTTTGACTGTGCGTTCGCTTTTTTAGCGTCTGACAAAGAGAGACAGAGGCAGAATTAGAAAGAAAGAAGTTTCTATGAAATCTTTGTTTGTAAGAGCAAACTTTACTGTTTGTTTTTGAAGGATTTATCAGCCGCCTGAATCATGTCCTGACTTGAGCCTCAGCTGTAGGTGACAGTGGTGTAAGTCAGCCATAAGCAGCTGCCCCAGAGTAGAAATGAAGGTCTTCTGCTGCCCCCCAGGGGTTAATAGAGGAGATCACACACAGTCCTGCAGCCAGCAGCTCTCTCGTTTGAGGCGATAGAGCTTAAACGTGTGTTCATGCTGAGGGAACAGATCTCGGGACAGTAGGGTGGACATTGTTTGCTTTTCTATGAACATCATGCTCAAAACAATCCAAAACTAACCGCTTGCACTCTTTCACATTTGTGAATATGCATATTTATTTACACTGTGTCCGGGCTGCACAGGTAGTATGCAGATTTACATTTTTATATATTTTCATTTTTTATTTCTGTTATGTTACAATGAAACCAATGCACTTAATGCAATGATTAAACGTTCATTGTGTTTTCTTTTCTGCTCTGTAACACATTTTCAGAAGAATAAATCAAATTGGTATTTAAATGACAATTAGAACATCCGTAAAAAACAATCATGGCCTTTATTACCGAGTACATATTTTCTCCAGCTGCAGAAAACAAGGCCTCGACAACAAACCATGTGTAAAGACGTCTTATTGAATCGCAGCATGGAGCCCCACTGTATAAAGATGAAACGCTGAAGTGCATTAGGACACAGAAATGCTCATAACATCTGTTTCCTTTGTGTTACAGAGGATATCGCTTTTGCATCAAGCAATATGTGCCATCAGTGACTGGTGGGATAATATTTGTGTTCCCCCCTCAAACAGACACACTGTCACAGAAGCACTTGTCTACATTTTGTAGTTGCTCGAGGAAAATAATTGCCTTATCTGCAACTGTCAAAATGATGAATGCCCCCGAGAGCACCGAGAATTGACTGATGGAATTGGGGGGAAATCTAATCCCTGATCTGAACACTTTGTGTAATACATTAACCCCTCTGGTACAATAGGCTGCACAGAAACAGATTTGTATAGACTTGTAGAAATAAATTCAACAGAGGCTGAAGGATCGATAAAAACATCAGGAGTTATGGCGTCGTCTGCACCGAGTCAAACAGAGCGTCAAGAAGCATTAAGTGTATGAAGATGCATGGAGCGTTTGAGTCAAAGAACACATGCAAAAAAAGAATATGATATAATGCAAACATATCTGCATTATCTGCCACATATCAAACTATAATTGGATAAATAGATTGTGGGACATTGAGGTGTTACAGCAGCTAGGGTCACATAAAATACAAAAAAAGGTAAAAATCTAAATACAATGAAAAAGCCAAATGATGTACGATAACCTAAGTTGAAAAAAAACTGAGAGAATTCAAATATGAACTTCAATATGCATTGAATATATTTGAACGTTTCGTTTTTATTTTTCAACCACCGGTGACGGTGTGAAATGTATTTAAAATGATAACGAAAAACGAAATAAATAACTTTTTTTTCCCTGGCAGCATAGAAAACCACACTTCAGTATCATGTGTCAGGCTTGGCGATACGGTTAAGATGAATATCCTATACGATATTTTTGTCAATATAAAATCATGTGGCAAATGTATACAAAGTTGCTTATAAAACGACCGTACTGATGTTTAATGCAGCTACCACTGAACATTTAATACAAAAGTTCAATAACTTCCTTCATACCACATACTGTATATAAGATATATATATAAGAAATGGAAGTCTTTTCCAAAAAACAAACAAAACATTTGCTGTTCAAATTGGTTTTAAAGAGAATTTTCATTAATAAGCAAAGACCAAATCAAAAATAAAAAAGATCTTCATCCTGTTATACAAACGTGCTTGAGTGCAATCGTATCTTTAGCTGAACATTTAAGTCACAATGGCAAAGAAATGATGGTTTGGTTAAGAATTTAGTGCTATAAATGAACACTGTGGGATATGCACAGGAGGATGATGGGAAATTATCTTGTGCTCTTCCTCTATCGGTCCACAAGCAGCAGAGTGGAAAACTCACCCAGATATGAAGGGATATCTCTCTTGATTAAAAACCATATTAACTTTTCATAAGCTAATGTTCCCAAATGAAGCTTTCTAAAAAAAATGAATGAATACCTCCCCCCTTTTTTGTCACACTTGGGTGAAATACATTATCCCCAATATTAGGGGAGAACATACCTGTAACAGGTTAATGACCTCACACTTTCCACACCATTTCACTTAGCGGGCCATAGCCAGGAAAAGCGAAGCGCTTCACTCCCAATTCACTAAATTATGAATTAGCAAAAAGGTGAGGCGATTAAAGATTCAACATTTTACGGTTCGGCCAATAGACGATCTCCTCGTTGAGCTCCGGTGGTGATATCTTCAACCATTAGCTGAAAACTGTCTTGATATCCAATACGGAGAGTATAAATATTGGAACAGGAGCACAAATAATCCAGAAATTACCAATCAAAGTGTTTGCAACCTCAGAGAGAAATTACTATCTGTAGTATAACTAACATCAACACCACAATCTCCATCTATATACATTTATAAATAAATTACACACAGGAAAGCCTTGAATCGTGGCTGTCAATTTTATCGCATAACTCAAGACCGATTTTGATTATTTTCAACAACATAAACGAGCATTTCTTAACAGATGACCTGAAATTTGCAGAAAACTATTCTCACACTGGTGTTTTCCAACCATCCAAAGCTGACAGTCGCCTCGGCGTGTCACACTTCTTCAGCCTTAACTGCTCCGTAACGAGCGCTGACAGGTCACATGGCACAAACTGTGATGTCTGAATAATTTGAACAAATGCTAAATCTTTGCAAAGCAGCCAGAGAGATCAGCGACGTGAAAGTGAAGTGTTTGCGCTTCCCCAAGGCTCGGTGGCATCTGTTCTACATGTCTGCAGCCAAAACATCCATGTTTCACCAATTAACTGTGCTTGTATTAGAGTAAATATTTGACTTTGATGCGCTAAAGTGTTAATTGGGGGTCCCATTCTGCAAGGAAGCCCATGCGTTAATATTCCACAGCAAAATGTGAGTCATTTAATGGGAAATCCTTTTAATAGGAAATCATTTTTAAATGGTCTTAAATTCTTATTTGACATCAATGATTTTGAACTTGTAGAAGTGGCGTACATTTTCAGAATCTCCCTTTTCCTTTAAGTCTTAGAGTGTTAGTCCTGAGCACAAATCAGCAGAATAAGACAGGCTGATGGCTCTCCTTAATTCTGTAAATTGGGAGGTTGTGAGTCCTATTACGGTCTGTTGGTTCAGCTCGAGGCCACCAGGGAGAGCTGTGCTTGTTTCTCAGAGTCACTGGAACAAACCACTCCAACAGCCTCAGCCCTGCAAAGGAAAGTTAATCACTAATTACAATTTCCCTTCTTTATTGGCTTTGTTGGATTACCGCACTGTAAAAAGAGGTATTTTGTCACAATAATCTTGTCTGAGTTTGAAAAGTTCAGACGCAGATTTGAGGTTGTGACTTTCATGGAGAAGATATAGATTCTGATATTTTTTTTTCCTCCTGCAATTATTTCAGATTTTCACAATTAGGGACTTTTTTTAACCTGGCAAAGGAATTATGTACATGAAACCTCTGCAGGATGTGAGGTTGTTGGGGTCCGTTGCTCCTACTGGCCATTAACTGGGGATTAGTGCTGCTGGGCCACACATCCCTTGGAAGAGGTAATTCCTCACACTTCCTTGCTATAGAAAATCAGGAAGCAATCATAGAAGAAACTATGCAGATGGTCCAGACAGTGAAGCCTGTGAACATTTTTCTCTTAAGTCACAATTAAGACAATTAAGAAGAGTAGCCGCTGCCATTGTGTAAACTCAGCACATCAGGAAATCCAAGAATTAGATCCCGGCTTAAAACTGAAGGGAGGGGTGGGGGTAGGGGGAGTAACAGTGAGATCAAATGTTGTTTTTTTGTCACTGTAAATAGTATTTAACCCAGTATGTAACAGTATTTAACCCAGCACACTCACTTCACAGTTTCCCATATATCTGTCAACACAATATAGCATGTGTAAGGCTGTCACACTATAAAAGCTGTTGTGAGGGGAGATCACAATGATGTCGAGGCTCGGAGAAGTTAAGAGTATATGCTAGGGAGAGTGATGAATGGGCATAAATGATTGTGCTGTGGCTAAAAAAGGGAAAGTTATTAGTGCTGTATGTTGGAGCAAACTGACCTTTACAGGGACAAAAGGTCACCAGATAAATATCTCCGTTGGGAGTCTGGAGTTCTGCTGACATTAACTTTTCAAAACAGAGGAAAGTCATCTGTGTGTTATATTTAGATGTTACAAAATTCCTCACAGTTGTTCTCAAGTTAAATCCATTTAGTTTGTGTGTACTGTACTACACTGTACAGCAGGTTTCACAGGTTTATCTCAGGTTTCCTCTGGTGGTCTCTCTGGTAAGTTGTTAGCATGTCGTGCAGGCTAACCGTACAGTGTTGTATATAGCACTGGGGGTTTGTTCACTCTTTTTGGGCTGTTTCTGTATTTTAAATCACTGACTTTGTAAAACCAGAGGCCGCATGGTTTTTTACTTGCAAAGCTAAATTGAAGGTTGGAGATAGCGCTTGTATTTAAAGTTGGCACGTGGGTGTTTACTCCGTTAAGTTTGACATCAGAACACAAACATGTGAATTATTTATTTTATAAGGTGCAATTCTGCCTCTACAGAGTTTGCTTTGGTTTCTCCCAGTGAGGAGTCTGTAAAGGCACATATTTGGTATGTTTTCTCGTGCCATTTTAAATTTATATAGATTTTGTCAAACCAACTGTAAAATAGCAATATCGATCAATATCTCATCAGTCTTATTATTTACTGGTGGTTTCTCAGCTGTGTGCTTCTCAAAAACTAAAAGTTCATCATAAAGACAATCTCTTTTACAAAACAAAACAAAAGAGAAGAGATGTTCAACATATTTGGTGACTTGTTTTTGTACAGAAACCTTTCATTTGATTCTTTTTGTGTTCCTTTTCTATTGCCATACTTACTTTATGTATTTTTTTTTACATTATTTTATATTTTGTTATGTTGTATCGAGGTACTTTATTGTAATATATGAATCCTATACTGTGTTTGCACATGGACTTTCACATTTCATATCTTAATCATCACTTGAATCTGCATGCAAGTGAATTCGATTGAAAGAATAATCTCTAAAGCTCAATGAATATAACACGGGCAAAGTTACGTCACATGTAGAAGGATAACTGTGAGAGACAATATTTAACTTGATTAGAGAAGAGAGCCAGATTATACATGATCAATCCACAATAAAGGGAGGCATTGTGTAAATGTGGTCATTTCTGGTTAATTAATTCAAGAGGGTAACTGTCTTATTACAGTATCTTACACCAGTAAACAATTGACTTGTGTGTTTGGAAATCAAACATTGCTTCAATCACAGCAGTCACATGTTATGTTATCTTCGTTTCTTTTAGCCAAACGTCAGCTATGTGACCCAGCTGGAGGGGCCCCCGGGGGCCACAGTCACGGCTCCCTCTGCTTCAAGCTGCTGCCATAGGATTATCGGCTGCTGGGTTACACGTCAGCCGGCCAGAGATTTGATAAGCAGCATCTGTGGAAAAGAAAAGTCAAGGGGCGAGCATGGGAACTGACTTATCTGCCTGTGGAGCAACTGGTCATTCACGAGGCATGTGAGAGGCCCACGTCGCCTGTGGGTACTGATTTTCACTTTCTGGGGATTTTTGCATCATGCCTTTTTAACCACACATTTCAGAAACAGAAGATTTATTGTTTGACAATAATCTGCGACTTAAGAATGTTGATGACACTTGGAATGAATGGAAATTAATAATTCTGGTTATATAAAACCCAGATAAAGGTGACTTTAAGTCAGTGTTTTTCCCTCCACAGATCAACTGTATACCAAATTCCCAAATGCTAAATACAAGAAACTAGGTGTTCAACTGCTGCCCTCGGAAAAGTAAAGAGAGGTGTGCCTCCCCCCTCCGAGGGGCTCTCTGAGGGGGGAGGCACACCTCTCCTTCCTGCACAAACTTAACAAAGTACCAAGGTGGTTGAAAGAGGGGAAAGGAGAGTAGAGGCAGCTGAAGCTCAGGTGGTAGAGCGAGTGAGCCGTTTTGCTTGATCTCTTGCTTCCTCTGTCTGCATGTCGATGTGTCCTTTCAGCAAGAAGCTAAATCACAAATTGCTCCAGATGAGTGTGCATGCGTCGGAGGTAAATCTGTTAAGACAAAGCAAGTGAATGTAATGTAAAACACTGCGTCAGGCTGTTCTGAAATAAATACACATGATGCTCACTGATATAATCTGAAAGAATTTGAATCCTCTTTTTTGTGGAAGCTCAAATTAACCAATAACCTGGCCGCTCTTGAATCCAAAATGTATATTTAATTTACAGTTCATAGTACAAAAGCACTTTCAGTCCATTCAGCTATAGTGTCCTTATCTGTCACCAGGCCTTAATGAAGGGTCTGGGCCTTACCACCTGTTCAGCATATTCTAGTGCTACGCAGATGTTGCTGTAGCTGCAGGGGACGCTGCTCTGAGGCCAGCATTTGTTGTCCTGTACGGTATGTGCAGCACCCGTCCAGTTTGCCCTACCTCTATAATAATAATAATATAAGTCTTCTCTGTTCTTTGTTTTAAAGTATGCACACCTGAATCTGTCCTCACCAGGACACGCAGGTGCACAGCAACCAAAAAAAACGCCTTTTTCTTTGCCCTTGTAGAACAGTATGGTGGTGGAAAGATTATAGCACGGCAGTCTTAGTTCCTCTGAGGGATTCTCAGGATCTGTCTCTTGAAATGTGTTTTGTTTATGTAACAAATTCTATAAGAAGTCCTGCAAGTATTGTTATAGTTTACTATAAACCAGCTTGATGGACAAAGACAGACTGGTTGGGATGGGTAAGGTGCCCCTTTGGGAGTGAATCTTGCAATAAGAAATGTGCGCATTGGACTCTAAGAATGTAAAATTCCCCTCGGAGCTTTTCTGCGAGGGGAATTTTACAGCCACTTTCTCTGCACCGACCATCCGTATGTGTATGAGACCACAGCTTTGTGCGCTAGGAATAGAGAAGCTTTGTGTACAAGAAATGTCAGGGGCAAAGGTATGAAAACTTTCCCTTCCTGCTGCCCCCAGTCAAAGTGAGAGACCACTGTCGAAAGGGCTGACTTGTTTTCTTCTGTGTTGACTCCTTTAGGTTTTATACAATGTATATTTATAGGAGGTTGAGCTAGAACAGAAAATAGAAGGAGAAGAGAACCATGAAGAGTTTCATTGTCTATCTGTTGTACACCTCTAGTTATAGAGCCATTGTTAGGATTGAATTTGATTTAATGTCCTGGAAATGCCTGCCCAGCTTTTAGGCCACACTGTAGGTGGATTGATTTATTGTCATCATCACTTAGCAATTTAAATAGCATCTTAAGTGAATGCTAGTAACATTAAGCTTGACAAATGACCATATGATCCTCATTTTGTTCTTTTATGAGTTACACGCTGGCACACTGGACAGGGGTGCGTTCAGTTATTTTAACACTGCAGTTTGTGGTCAAATGTGGACCTGGAGCTCTATTTTTGTTACTGACCCATATTAAATTTATCTCAGTATAATAAATATAAAAAAAATATATTTAATGTTTGCCATGACAACTCCAGATTCTAAATCCCACAACGTGGTGCCACAGTTTGTAATTATTGTTCAACTTATAGTCAAAATAAACTCTGGTCTCCAGTCAGTGGTACATGATGCGTTATGAATAACACAAAATATTTTTTTTGTTTCTGTAGCTGCTCCTTGAAGAAGAAACCTTCGAAGTGGGCAGAAAGGTGGGAATGGAAGCCCACAATTATGATTTTTTTCAAACGTCTGCGGTTCAGTTTCTCCACCATCATTTCCTCAGTGTAAAAATGGATACTCGCTGTCTGCTTCCGGTGGTCACTCTGGTCTGCTGTGCAAACATCTTTCTGCATCTTTGTGGGCTCCTTTCATTGGTGGCAACCATGCAGCAGCATCACATGGTTGGTGCTCACATGGCATCTGTCGCGTCAAAAAGGAAAAGGCCTGTCATTACAGTGTTGAGGCTGGAGATTAATCTATAGTCGGTAAATGCATCAGCACCACATCTTACAGGGAAATGAAGACGTTCTCTATTGATGCTTAATTTTTTCCCATTAGCCCCCCTGCTCCTTTTGACTCTTTTTTTTAGTCCTAAACTGTAATGCCTGTTTTATTGTGACTAATAGTGGCACTAGAAAGGCACTTACTCCGTATTTGGTGGAAAGCCAACAGAGTGGGACAAATGGAGAGACCCATTCAGTCGTTCTAAACTTTTTTAAAGACCTCTTCGCTCTGGCTTGGTGCTGACACAAAAGGAGGTATTGATGTGAGAAAAGACTGAAGCTTTGTGTTATGCCCAACAGAACTGGCTGAGGAAACCGCTCTTTCACGAACATTAATTTAAAATGCAAATGGTGGCACATCTTGTACTCAAGAATCCTACAGTAAGCCCATTTTATGTGAGCTCTGCAGTACTTGAGTGGCACACAACAAGGACATTTAAGAAATGGTGCTGTTTTTTATAGGATATTGACATGGCAAAGTTAATATATTTATTTATATATATATATATATATTCTTCTTGTTTTTTTTTTAAATTCTGTTTGTTACACACACTCTTGTCGAAAATGGGCATGCTGTTCAGTGCTCTGGTAAGCTTCTCTGAGGCCTAAAACAAAGAAAAGAAGCACACAAATGCATTAATAGCTGTGTGTGGCATGGCAGAAATGAATTTTGTGGCCTTGAATTGTCTCAGGAAGAATGTCAGTCTGGGTTTGAAAAATGTTCATGATGAGTGTATTTCCTCGTTAAAAAAAAGACACATTAAATATGGGAATGAAACCTTTTCACTGAGAATCAGAGCAGCCCTTTGTCATTTTGTTCTCTTTGCACCACCTGCTGACCTAAGTATTTACTTAAACTCTCCCCTTACCCACAAAGCCATTGTTTGTACTGGAGGGGGCTGGCTGCAACTAAATGTCATGCTAGATTGCTAAAACCATGAAACGTCTTTGTTATTTCAAACTAGAATAGATATCTAAATTTAGAGTGGGGGTAACGCTTAATGTTTTCTTGTGTGATTAGGTAGAGAGGTTGGCAGTGCTTTGCATTAACACTGAGCTCATATTCAAAATGAAAAAGCCGGTCCAGTGAAAACAAACGCAAGCCAAGAGAAAACCAAGTAGGGAAATGAAAGATTACAATGTATTTGGGTAGAAAATCCCTGGTGTTTATCGCAGCACATGCCCTTTAATAGTACACCAACAGGATCTTTCTAGAGATGAGGTGACATTCAACCCCAAAGCATCAACAAAATACAAAGTAATTGAAACATGAATGCAAATTCACTTTACACTTTTTTTGCAAGGGACATTTTTTAAGAAGTAGGATTGTTTATTTGTATTTTGGCAAACACCTCAGAGACCGTCTGGACTTTATTGTAAGGGTGAAAACGGGTTACTGCATTTTTTAGCGACCACAGTCATCACAATTATTGTTATTTTGTGTCTTTACACCTTCCGCCTGAAAGATGAATGGACACATAGATAAGATGGCAGGGGATTTACGTAGATAATGTTTTGCAATATCCTTGATAAGTTAGAGCCGTAACAGTCATTTGTGTATAAGAAAAACTGGTGTCCTTACTCACTTCTACACTTCTTTTGCAAAGTGTGTTGACACATCAGTGCATCTGTGGCACGGAAACCAAACCACATCAGATCTTTGATGTCTGTCTATGGGTTGTATATGTGAAGACAAAATACCAACAGCACTCATTAGTCCTCAGGTTACCATTTCCTGTTTAAGCACAAAATTTAATGGCTTTATTAACAGCGAGACAGTTCCTGTGAAATTTGATCCAATGTCAATAAAGGCCTGTGAAAAACAGGTTTTATTGCCCCTATTTTATTTGAAGCAGCATGATATTGGACAAGAAGTGCTTCCTATGCAAAGTTTACCACAGAGCTTTGTGCAACTTTTGCTGACACACTGAAAATCTGCCCCTATGGATTTCATGTATAGTTAGAAAATGGTCAAAGATGAACGGAAACTCGATAATGGTGACATTTCCAATGCACCAGTTTTATATGACAAATAAAAACTGCCTAATGTGTCTTCTCATCACTCATCAGCTGCATACAGTCATTTTTGTGCATAAAGGATTCTGTGCCCGCTCCTCGCAAAGTCACTCATTATCGCATGCAACAACCTGAGTTTTATGAATTGCATTCTTCAGTGTGAGATAATTTACTGTGTATTTAGATTTATGTCTCCTCCTCAGCCATCATTATCGAGTTTTATTTGCAGCTCTGAGACACGTCTGAATTAACTCAATTTTGTGTCTGTTACTCACAGATCTTACAGCAAGGTATCATACAGATGATAGATCCTCTGCTCATGCTGTTTTGCATGTGTCAAAACCCTCATGGTTGATGTGGCAGGGCTCCATATAACAGCACGAGGGTGGGGTTACCTAAATGCCCTCATTTTACTGCGGGGGGGGGTGAGAAGGGTTTAACTTCGTGGAAAGTGGTTCTATATTTGCTTCAACCATACAGTTACTCCACCCTCCACAAGTCCCACATAAAGCCACTTTAATATAAGAGTTTATGAATGCTGAACCTCTTCTCATTAGGTTTAGACTCTTTAGAAGCAGCTGTAGACCTGGGAACACTTTTTATTAAAATAGAACAACCAGCCCAAACTAACCAGATAATGAACTGTTGATATGAATGAATGTACTTTAAGTGCTCTGATGTGGCTTTGCCATGTGTGACAGCTAAGATGAGTGAGTTAACAAATGTTTGAACCACAAAGTCACTTTTTCATGTAAAAGAAAATGACTGAGACCGAAAGACTGTAAATGACTGCCTCCCTGCTTTTTCTGTAAGCGGGCGGGGTCAGGTGGACTAAAATGACTTGGACCACGTTGTATGTAAAGTTGGTAATTACTAGGTTTGGAGATTTAAATAGCCACAGCGGTAAACACACTGTGAGTCAAGGCAGCTGCCTCCAGTATCCTTCCTTCTTGGCTCCTAAGAGACAAAGTTGGTGTGCAGAAATCTTCAACATTTGATTTAGATAGAACCGGAGTAAAAAGCCAAAGATGCGTCAATTTACCATTGCAACAGAAATGTAAGAGGCTTCAGTAAGTGGTCTTTCACAGCTAAAAGTATGAAATGAATTGTGAATGTTTCTTTTTTTGTTTGTTTTTTGCACAAACAGCTCAACAAACTCTTGTATGCACATAAAGTCGTACTGTTAGTGGAGCAAATAACAGGAAGAGCTGAATGTGCCAGTATACTGAAGTGCTTGTCAGATGGTGGAATAGCTTCAGAAACCCCATCTCTCTACACCTACACAAATAATCTATGAATCTTTCAGTGTTGGTGAGTCTTCTTGTGCCCACTGTTCCTACGTCTGGTATAAATACACTGGCAACGACAAGCTGTAGTTAAAAGCAGACCCCCACTAACACTGATACTCAATTGGAAGCTTTACAAAGGTAGTGTTTATTGCAGGTGAGCTGTTTACTGTATCGACAGGCTGTCCTTGTATTTTAAACCACACGGTTATCTTTTGCATAGCTCTGCCACATCTACTTCCGTGCTCTTTGATCATTAATAAGCGATAACTGAAAAATATGACGAAATGGGGAAGTTGTGCTCATGTCAGTTGAATGTGAAACTCAGACAAAGTTAACTAAAATAACAGTTTTGCCACAGTTACGAATGCAGTATTTTCATGCCAAAAGTGAGATGTTTTACAGTTAATGTAAAAGAATTTATTGTTACAAACAAGTTGCAAAAAGAACTGTCAGGGCAGAGTATCAGGACCTCTTTTTATCACCAGCCAAGAGACTTGTGTCAACAGACAGACCTGCCGACAAACCTCACACAATACTGCAAACCAGCTGCAGTTGGAATGTTTGCATACAGTGGCAGTGTAAACATCTGTTTTTACAGAATGGGTTCTTCTGATCGCGAGGACCACTTCAAAAAACTTTTGGCCAATTACAAACATGCATGTACAGCAAACTACAGTATATGTGTGCAAGAAAAGCACCTACGGAGGGCAAACGAACCTGTGCACATTCAGAGCTGGAGTCATTATGACTCTTAGCAAAGAAGAAATAAATAAATTAACATGGGACATTACTTCTAAGTCTCATGCTTAGAAATAACAAAACATTGGTGTTTCCTCATCCTGCCATAAGCATTGCTATACAAAGCTATTTTTATTTTTTGGCTATGCATTAACATTTCGTTTCAAGTTTCTTTGGTGTAAAAGCAGCCTATGTCGCTGACTCAAGTTGCTGAAAAAAAATAACTAATGAGGGTTCCTGGACGGGTTTAAAACAGCTACTGTATCTCCCGCAGGACTTTCCTATATTTGCTAAGAACAAGCCAACGATACAGTTTGGACAGAGAAAATAGTCTGGAGTGCAAAAACAAAGATAGCGTCCTATTTTACCAAATGTAAAGTCTCTATATACACCCTTGCTACAATATTACAAAGCTGTATATTAACTTTCTGCTCAACCATTTTCTTCATCAAACTATTTTAAATATTACAAACCTTTAAATAGCACACAGAAAATATATGGCTCTCTGTATCAGGATAAATTACTCTAATATATATGTAACTTCAGAGTTTTCCTGCATCTGGGTTCAGAATTCATGTCCGTGAAAGTCTATGAAAAGTTGAACACTTTGTCCTCAATCAAACTAATAGACTTATCTGTTAGCATTTCTTCACTGCTTACAAATTTATACCCAAAAAGCTTCAGTGTTGGTCCACAAACTTTCTGTACAACCTGGGCTACTTTAAATGGTAAAGTGAACCTCCATTTCTCTACTTGTTCTGAGGAGTTTTTCTGTGTGGAGTAAACACCGCTGGCCTCCTTGGAGGCCTGTGTGTTCTTCAGGATCCAGGATTTCACTTGTGGAGTGAACGGGATTCCGGTAAACCTGTACATCTCCGTCGCCTTCCTCATGGGGAACCGAGCGATGTCCTCGTACCGCACCAGCATGTAACGCCTGCGCAACCACGGTGGCTGTCTGAGGCCGATCTCAGCCGACATCCTGATGTTGTCGCAGTTCCCTTTCAGCTTTCTCACTTCGCCATCATCAATTGGCACATCCCCATCCATGGACCACTGCTTCCAGTTCTTGTATTTGGCTGCAAAGGCCACCATGCGCGAGGCAAGCACAGCCCGAGGATCCCGAACCAGCTGAATGAACTTCACGTCAAGGCGCGGGTCCTCAGCCAGAGGACGGAGGTTCTCCAGCTGGCGCACTCTCACTGACTTGATGGCCCTGTGCTCCTTTTGGAGGCAGGACTCAGACGCCATGGTGAAGTTCAGGGGACCACAGTGTCTAGTCCTGCAGTGATAACGCTCAAAGACCCCCTTGATGAAGGGGCTGCAGACCGACTCCTCGCATAGAGAGCTGCTGGACTCTCTGCGGAATAGAGCGGGGGTGATGTGGTCCACAGGGAGGGGGTCAATGAAGCTCTCCAGCAGGGAGAAGTCACACAGTAAGAGCTGCTGGAGCACATCGCGGTAGGCCTTAACTGCCGCTGTGGCGTTGGTGCCGCCGGTCTCCAGCGTCAACATCTTCTCCACGTGCCACAGCGGCTCAAACAGGTAAAACATGTTGTCGCCCTGCTGGTTGAAAAACTCGCCCACAAACGAGGAGCCCGTCCTGGTGGTGGCTAACAGGAGGATGTGCTTCCTGCCGGTCGTCACCACCTCCTGGTGCTGGCTGTAGTCCTCCAGGCGCCGCTTCATCAGCGTGAAGGCAGAGTTCCTCTTGCCGAGTGAGGTAAAGGAACCATTGTGCTTCAGCAGTATGTGGGATAAACCACTCGGCTGCAGATGGGTCTGGGGGGTCTGCTTTAAGGTGAGCTTATCTGACACCCTGAAAGTGCGAGAGGAATCAGAAAGTTGTATTATCTTTTACTGAAAGAAGTCATAGCTGTGTTATTTAACTCGACATTTGCAGCAACTTTGTGTTGCAAAAGTTTTGTTTTTTTGTTTTTTCTTTTTTCCTTCAAGCTGGGAAGAGACAAACGCACACAAACCTGCTGGGAATCACTAACGCACTCCATTGATCACTGAAATGGACTTACCTTGAGATAATGTTGTTTTCCTTCTCAATGATAACAAGTGCCACAAAAAAGACGATGGATATTGTGTATTTGATCCTCATTCTTGGATGTAGCTGTGCCTGGATATGCTTTTACAGACTGCTTCTTAATGGGTTCTGCCAATCTTGCAAGTCTCCAGTCGCCTTCTTAAAGAGCCTTCCAGTTATTTGTATTCCCCGTTGTAGGCGATGTTTCATCCTGTAAATGAAATGAACATCAACCTGTCAGTTACACATTTTGCACATTTGAGCACGGCGGTGAGTATACCTACTTTAGTCTCAATTCATTTTGTCGAAACACATCAAGGTATTTGTTTTAACCACTCGTGGAAAATGGGAAGTTGACAGTATATTGCTGCATATGTAAAACTGCACTGTGATGCCGAGTCAGAGTAGTGGTTACAGAGAGCACTTCTCCTTCTCATGCCCTTTTCTATTTTTTATTCCTACACAGCATCACTGTACGGTGTAATGCAAAACCAACGATGGAGGCATTTACTCAGAGACAAAAATATCATATCTCAGGAGGGTAAGAATAGAAAATAGCTGAGTGTTTAAGGCTGGAATCTAAGCCAGTTCTTACAAGGAAGTCCTTGTTATCTTTAAGTGCACCAGTGCATTTCAGGAACATGCCCACCCACGCTGCAAGACAGAAGACTGGTGCACATAATGAAGCTGTATTTATGAGTCAGTCTTAGAAACAAAGAAACAATTGCAAGAGCACAAATGAAATATGAGCCAGAGACTGCAATCAAGCACAATTTTGTAATTAAACTGTAATTCCACAACTGCAAAGCTGCTTGCTTAAAAAAAACTTGTCTAGGTTAGAGTGATTATCCAACCGCCCACTGATAGTACCAGTGTGGTCCAAACTACCAGCTGCTGCTCCATGTCAACACTGGGAGATCTTTTCAACAGAGGCCCTCAGTGACATAGTACAGTAGACCATCTGGTGACGGGCTAATGGCTTGCTGTTTCCCAATAATGTGTCTTTGTGCTTCTGATTTGAGACTGAAGGGGGACACATGTCCAAACGCTGAGAGGTATAACTGCAGAGTGCTGAAATTGAAGGGGAAAGCCTGCTTGTCATGGAGACATAAATTGCAGCACTCTGAGCCTGCAGGCCGTTCAGTACTTGTGATACTCTGTAGATGGCCGACAGCGGGGAATTCAAATGAAGATAAGAGTGGATTTAATGGTGCCTATGTGTATTTGGGGATGTCTTGCACATCCCTGACAGATGATATTTTAAGATAATGGCAGCTTGGCTCAGATCCCTGACTAATCTTTGGATTTTAGCATAATCCTGCCTTACCTCGTCTGCCAGAGAAAGGGTCAATAGCACGGCAAGAATAAATGAGATCGTCTCCACCCTGAGGAATTTGGCAGTGTGTCAGTTTGATGTGTGCCCACCAAAATGCCATGTTAGGAATTTAGAATCTTATAAGTAAGCACACAGAGGGTGCACTGTACAGTCAGTCTTTTAAAATCCTGAATCAAACATCTGGGTCTGTGAAAGCATTTGTTTATTGGATCCGTCAGGTGCTACGCACAGACTCCTGAGTGTGTCTGTGATTTCTTATGGATCAGTGTTAAACGATTGCAGGTTTAGCCTCTGGGCCGACACATTAGTGAAACTGCAGCTATTAATCAGCAGAGCCAAAAGCCAACAGACCAGCCTTTTCACTCAATGACTACAGCAATAGTCGCATGTTTGACACACGAAACAAGCAGCACTGTGGAGGAAGCCTGATACACGAGCATCATTTTCTGAATTCTGATGAGCCCGAATGTCTTTTGAGTTCCAACACGTCTGGAGGTCCAGTTCTCACATCCTGTTGCAACCTCTGTCCCGGGCCAATTTTGTGCACAGAAGCCAGTCCAAATGACTGAAATCTCAACACAGGGAATGGTTGGACACTGCCTGCGAAATTCTCTGAGAGGGAATGGGACGTTTTCAGCTCCAATAGAGCACTGTTGACGTGGAACGGCGTGTAATGAAAAGGTGAACAGCTTGTGTACTGAGACACGTTTTCTCCGGGAGGAAAAAATCAGCTCTGTCTTGCACCACACTGCTGCATGCCACAACCACAAAGGTCTCTTTACACAGGGGTGACTTGAAACCTCCTTTGGGCTGAGATCGCAGAACATAAACTTGCCAGGTCACTCACACGTCACGGGGTCAGTGAGTAACCCCCTGATGTTACAAGTCCCATGGTACATGTCAGATAGTCGGTTGCACCACAGGAAACGATTCAGTCCTTTAGTGTTCATTAGTCATTTAACATTGCAGTTACAGTCACAGTTTGTAAGTAAACCACAAGAAGATCTGAGTAAATATACCGTTATAGCACAGCACGTTTGTTCTGCAGTTTATTTTCTACTGTACCTGAACAGATTAAGACAAACACCAAAAATGATTTCACCTAATGAATAAGACATTAGTGAACAATTAACTGTTCTTTCAGTGAAACAAAAGTTAATTTGACATACCTTTAGAGTTCTACAATATGTATTAAAGCAGTTTTAGTTTTCTCCATGATTTTAAATAAACCAAAGAAAGCCACATCAACAAAATAAGTGGTTTGAGGTTTTGTCATTTATATGGTAAATTAGATGTACACCAATTATCTCAGCGTATTGCATCTGCTGTGGAAAGTGAAAAAAAGAAAACACACGAGCTGACATTGTTGAATATTCACAAACCACTGAGGCATATGACACTTTTGATCATCTACTCATAACAAAACCGCCACTGCACCATTTATCATCTTGCTACAAATGCTTTTAATAGCTGCCTCTTATTTAATGTAAATCTATGTGAAGAAAAATTAAACACCACCCAGCCAAACCCACTATGTCTGAGATGTTGTCAGTGTGATTCCATTCCAATCCCTTAACAACAGGTAAAGGGATTATTTTAGATCCTCTCTTAAATACAGTAGGCGTGATAATTATAGGATGTGTGTCTCGAAATACAAAAACAACAGACTACAAAAAATGGGATGCATTGTTACTTAAGGTATTTAATTAGCCAAACACAGACATTCCCATCTGAGATGTTTCTTAATTTACTCTCCAGAAAAAGCTAAATTTACAATCACGATATAGAACACAATACAAGCCTATACTGTGATAGTGGATTATTTTCTATCTGCAGTGTTTTTATTGTAGAATGTTTATCATGACCACATATCAAAGGAAAACAAGGTAGACTGTGTTATTAGTCAGTTATACTGACATACAGGTCGGTTTTTTAGTGAGAGTTATATCATGCACCATCAAAAAGAGGTTTTGGACAGATCTTTGTTGGAGATGATCATACTAGTAGCCTATATAAGGAATGTTGCCTAAGAAATCCTGAAAAAGTAGAGCGGAGTATGCAAGCAACGGGTTTAGTTGAGGTCGTTAAAGAGTGTAGAGAGTCACACTTGTTGATAGAATATGTTGAAATGCACAGCAGTGCTTTAGCCCTGCAGCAACATGTCACTACAAATTCATAAACCGGGTGAAAGATCGGAAAACCCTGACTTCTTTCATGCAACAGTGTGAGACCATGCGCTGCATTTAAAGGTCAAAGGGACAAACCATCAAAACTGAAGTCATGCTTTCTTAATAGGAAGACACTTGAAAAGAAAAGCCACTTCATATTTTATGTCAGAGATTCACAACAATTGTATGGTGATTTTATTGTACTCAATGTTGTTTTTAGGGTGATGTTAGAGCCTAACATGTGACATTATTAGTTCATACTTTTACAAAGTAGCCTCTCAAAGTCCACTCTCCATACCCACCATCATGATGAGCTGCGGTGTCTGAAGGCTTCCCGCTTCGGTTGATCAGCCTTTCCTCAAAGAGCGACTCCGGATAGAAATTAAAGCCATTACTTCCCAACAAGACTTCACTCGTGTGACAAAAAACTATCCGATTCGAAAGAAGAAGCAGCTCGACTAGTTTTAGGAAGTAAAACCTGTGGATCAGATGGACTCATGTTTGAGGAGGCTGCCGGTCGGGCTGCTGAACCGAATGACAAGTAGGTCTAACAGTTGCGACTCAGTGCATCACATGGGGAAAGTTTGGTGTAAAGGAGCGGAGTTTCATGCAGGAGGCGCACCGCCACCACCCCTCACAGGGCATAAGTCAGTGATAATGAATAACAAACAAACTTTATACACATAGAACACACGATAAGCAATGGTAAAGGCATAATACTGTTATTATGTGCTGCTGTCATTTGGTCTATTTTATGTTTTTTGTAATTTATGATGTAGTCACAACCAACGAAGAGGCAAGCGCTCCACCTAGTGGACGAGGTGCGTCTCGATTTCTACATTGACAGCATGTGGAAATCATTCCAAAACGCTTTTCTGACTATATCGTGATTCGTGTTACATCAAATAAAAAAACAAGTAATTTACTCTACTATACCTGTGATTACTACACTTCAAGAGGAAACATAGCGTACTTTTTACTCCACTACATGTATTTGGCAGCTGTCATTTGTTGCTTTTTTTGCTGGTTTTGAATATATAACATCATATTAATTGTGTTTTTGTATGTATTTGTACTTATATGTAAAGTAGTTTAAATTACGTCTGATTGAGCACTCCTAACACATTACTGCATGATTTATAATAAAATAATGATAGTGTATAGTGAAATAATAACACAGAGGGGTTATTTGCGCATTCTGAGTACCCTTATTTTTGAGTCTTAAAGTACCATTTGTTCATAACACCTGGCTTTTTTACATTTTGATATGGTTATTTGCTTCTTGGATCTGAATACTTCTTCAACCAATGATTACAGTAATTATATTATACGATTATAAAATGCAGCCCGATTAAGAACTCCAATTCCCTACAAACCTGTCGCTTAATGATGACGCGCCTAATGGGAGAATCGTCACGAAGGTTGCAAAACAATTGCGTCAGAAAATCGCGCAGTAGTTTCTGGAAAGGTGAACGACGACCGTTTCTCTCTCTCGGTATGTAACATTATCGTTACTTTACATCTAAATGTCTTGAAGTTAGACATCATACATCAGAAAATAATTTGCTCGTGATAACAGTTAATCTATTTGGCCAGACGAAACACTGTAATACCGGAAGTTAACAAAGACTTTAACGAAAAGAGTCTCAAACGTTTAGCAGCTAGCTATGTGATGTTAGCTGACGTTAGCTAGCTTACTTAACTAACGTTGAATGTTATGATATGAAAGATAATGTCCTTAGCTGTTATTACTACATTACTTTAACGCTGTTGTCTTACCGGCTTTGTGACTGTAATCATAATTACATAATTATGTCAAACGACTGTCTGTCATTTACTGTAACGTTACCTGAAGCTCTCTTTATATTTCAGACAGGATAATATATTGTGACCATGTTGGTGGCGAGGCTGATGTGCCTGAGGAGTCTTCCTCTCTCTGGGCTGCGTCCTGTGCTGACACAGAGAGCACCCACCCTGAAGGCCTGTCCACCGCTGCTCAGGCCCCAGCAGGTACTGTAAAGTCACCACCAACAGGATGGCATTCATAGGTTTCCAACACTTCTCTAAGCTCTCTTACCACAAGAAGAATGGATAAAGACAGTAAACAATGTCTGTGTAGGAGAGAAACAGACTAAATGTGTATGTAAACGTTAGTTTGAAGCACGTCTGATGCCTCGGATTTGACTAATTGCCTCTACCAAGGCCGTGGGTAGGAGCAAAAGTTATTAGCCTCAGAGGGACCTGCAGGGTCAGAAACTGCCGCCTGATATTCAGAATGAATGGCACGGTAATGTCATTACAAAATCGGAGATGTTGGCAGCAAGTCAGTGGTCTGACAGAAAGGCTTAACAACTGCCCTGTAATTAAGGGGTCACGTATTTTAAACTCTGCAGCAGATGGCTGAAATGAAGTTCAATAAGTCGTGTACCCATACCACTCCCTGGTTGTTTTTATGTTACTGGGTGTAAAAATCCAAGTCACTTAATCTACAGTTTCGGTTTTGTGTAACATGTGTTTTTCTTTCACTAGGGTTATTCTACTAAGGCCAGATTTGGTTTCCGCCGTGGGACCAAAGAGCAGCTCAAAGAAGCAGCTTTTGAGCCAGCAACGAATACCGCTATCAGAAGTAATCACTATTACATATACTAGTTAAATGTACTATTACATGCTGTTACATAGACTGTACTGTTACATGACTGGAGTTTTATAATATCCACTCTCTTGAAAAGGTCAAGGTTGTGCCAACATACAATATACTCGCATAGTCTCAAGCTTTCTTTAATGGCTGGCTAAATAGCCAATACGCTAAATTTAAAAACAAATATTGTTGTGTCCCACAGTTGACAGCATGGGAAGAATGTTTCTGGCTGGAGGTGCAGCAGTTGGCCTTGGAGCTCTCTGCTACTATGGACTCGGCATGTCCAATGAAATCGGTGCCATTGAGAAATCAGTGTGAGTAACAGCTTTTTGTTTCCGGCAGCTTGATTTAGTTTTGAAACACAGGTCAGTAGGAAGTGTTCGTTCCCCTTCCAAGAGCTCCATATTCACCTGGCTCTCCGCTCTCTGTGCAGGATCTGGCCTCAGTATGTGAAGGACAGGATCCACTCCACCTACATGTACTTTGCAGGCAGTATTGGACTGACGGCTTTGTCGGCTGTAGCAGTGAGCAGAACCCCGGCACTGATGGGTCTGATGGTGGGAGGCTCCTGGCTGGTAAGCTATGTAACTCAAGTCGACATAGATCCTCACTGCTTAGCAACATTTATTTTAATAATGAAGGCTAATGCACCATTGAGCTGGTTTAGTAATCTCTTTATTTTTCAACATGTTTAGGTGTATGTACAGGTTATTAATATGAATGCCTGTTGTTTGTCCTATCCCAGGCTATTGGAGCAACGTTTGCGGCTATGATTGGTGCCGGCATGCTGGTTAGGTCCATTTCGTATGAGCAGAGCCCGATGCCCAAACACCTCGCTTGGATGTTCCATGCAGGTTTGTAAGACAATGTCCAGTGGGGAATGATTATTCTGTTATGATGTCTCACTTTGGCCTTGTATTTTGCTTATGTAGTTGCCTTAATTGGACACTAGAGGGAAGTCATGTAAAGGCTCAGAGCCTCAGCTCAACCACTACATTTAGACTTGTGGCGCAGATCTGTTTTTTGTTGTATGTTTTGAATGTGGTGTTGAGATGTCTTCTTGCTTTATTTATCGATAAGGTGTGATGGGTGCTGTCATCGCTCCCCTCACTCTCCTCGGAGGACCTCTGATGATGAGGGCCGCCTGGTACACAGCAGGAATTGTGGGAGGTCTGTCCACTGTGGCCATGTGTGCCCCAAGTGAGAAGTTCCTCAATATGGGCGGGCCATTGGCTGTTGGCTTCGGAGTGGTCTTCGCTTCCTCTATTGGTCAGTATATTGCAGTTTTAACCTCATAACCCCATCTCAGTACTGATTCCTAGTTTTGGGGCTTACAGTTCATATACATGTGTGTTAATTATTAAGTGCTGTGCCAGGCAGATAAACATCTCATTGGTTTTTATAGTAACCACATACATGCATATTAAAATGAGACAATCAGCTCATGAATTATTTAGGTCTGTATCATTTTTAATCTGTACTTGTTAGTCTCACAGCAAATCTTCTTGTCTTCTTCAGGATCAATGTTCCTGCCGCCCACGTCAGCGTTCGGAGCAGGCCTGTACTCAATTGCCATCTATGGAGGCCTAGTCCTGTTCAGCATGTTCCTCCTCTATGACACACAGAAGGTTGTCAAGAGGGCAGAGACACACCCACTCTATGGCGTACAGAAATATGACCCCATTAACGCGTAAGTCCCTCCAGAAAATGTTCAATTTCACTTTAAATGCAGTTTTTTTTAACAGAATACTGTTAGTTATGTACTTGCACAAAGATGCGGGTCTCATATTCTTCTCTATCACACAGGTGTATGGGGATTTACATGGACACACTGAACATCTTCATGAGACTGGTGATGATTATGTCTGGTGGTGGTGGCAAAAGGAAGTAAACGGCAGCATTTTGGCTTTAGCTTCAATCTTACCCTCACAGAGCCAAACTAAATCATATTCTATTAAGAGCAGCATACGCCAGGTGTTAATTCTTAGTGACAAGTCTCGTCTAACTTGCAAAGCAATCACGTATTTTTAACAAGAGTGTGAAGAAGAGGACTGCACTCTCTGGTGCAAAGAAGACATTGATAACATACTGAGAGCTCTTACCTTGATGGTGGAATATCTGCTTTATCCTGTGGGTTACAGAGGGGTTCAATCTGTCAGCGTCATTATGCCTGCCTCACATATCGTTTGTATTCTTTATGTTTTGTATTTATTTCAACTTTATGGTTTCTGTTTCCAATATGAATAAAAGTTCAAGAATATCTGGTACACGCAGCAGACATGCCACACACATCAACCATAGACCGGTCCAGATCATCACTGACTGCTCCTGCTCCAGTATATGTTGTTATTGCCCTTTAGTTGATGTGTTAAATCAGTGGGAACTAGTTCATATATTTCTGAGAAAATATGAAGTAATTTTATTAATTGAATCACTCAATAAATACGTTAAAAGTTTGTTTTGGCCGAAGTTGCTATTTTGAAAAATGATAATAAAAACCAGCAGAGATTTAGCAGACAGGGTTCCTGTTCTATGCCTTTTTCACAGAAGACATTTTGACAGTCGAAAGAGCCCTACTACTACTACAATTAATGGTTGCTGAATTCTATTTAGCTGCTTCGGTTTCAGGGTCCTGTTATTGTGCATGCTGCCTCACTGTCACTTCTTGCTGGGACACCTGAATAGAACAAAGTCATTGGTAATGTGTTTTTAGTTGCAGCTTTGCTTGGTGACAGGTCACCAAAAACACCTGTTATCTAAATAGTAAAAACAACACAAATGATGAGATGCATATCTGTCGTCATCTTTAGGTGAAATACATATTTGCACTCTTGGAGTTTTGGTTCTTATAATTTCTTCTTAAATCAATTATTAAATGTCATTTTTAAAGTCCGTCTATCTTCTTGGAATGCAACTTGATCATTTACATTGGAATGATAACAAATATTTATAAAATTGCATTGATCCTGGTTGAACATATTGTCTACTTGATTGCTGGCATTCGTATTATGCTAATGTTGGAAAGAATGGACTTATCCAACAATGGTATAGTCCACCCGATTTTACGGGTTGGTTCTATTGGTAGCAATCAAGTTTTAGGTCATCCACACTCTCGGCAGCTCTGACCAGACTATGAGGGACCGGCGAGGTCCACCTTGTATTTGCTTATAAACAGTCAGTGTGTAACAGCAGATGACAAAGGCTTAGTGCAGTAATCCTCTTGTCCACCATCTGGCTGCTCTAAAATTAAACCTCCAAACCAGGGCACTTGCAACAGATGCTAACATCTGTGAATATTCAGGTGCTTCATTAAAGCACGTTCACATGGCGCAAACAGCTGCCAACAGTGTTTCAATCTCTCAGATCATGTTCACGTTTAGCACACGTATGATTCATATATATATACTGTGCATCGGCAGATGGGAGGGTTAAAGAGGGCAATAATGGATGAGATTGTGGAAAGCTTCAGCATTTGGAGATCTGGCATTACTGGGGATAAAAGTTGCTCTCTGGCAGTAATTTTCAGATTGATGACCAATATTTGGTTAGGGACCAGGGATTTGCTTAATGTAGACTTTTATATGTGTGTGTGTGTGTGTGTGAGAGAGAGAGAGAGAGAGAGAGACAATAAGCAAGTGCAGTGGACATTGACAAATGGCTCAGAGTATAGTTATAATTCCCCGCCTTTAGAACTCTGGCCTCTCACTTTGTTTTGCATTACCACGCAGAGAACAATGTGTAATCAGTTAATTTCCAAAATAGATTAAATTGTCTGAACAACTATGAGATGTTGTACAATATTCATGGTCCCCAGAGGATGAATCTTACAGACTTTGGTGAGCCCCTGAATTTTACTATAGCGCCACCATGAAATCGACATTTGTGATTTTAAGTGAAATGTTTCGACAATAACTCTATGGATTGCTGGTTTGGTGCAAGCACTCATGTTACCCATAAGAAACATTTAAAATAAACTTTGACGATCCCCTGATCTGGCCTCTACCGTCATTATCAGGTCACACCTTTAATTTCCCCAAAACTTTCATTTATGACTAAATACAAACTACTGACATTCCCATCAACCTCATCTGCTCATATTTTAGTTATTTTGCTGAAAGCATATAATTTTTACACAGTTCTTTACTTATTAACAACTCTAAAACAGTTCAAAAATCTGCTGATCATGCTCAAGAAAGTTTTCGTCATCCTGCTGTTTCTTCTCTAAATAAGTAAAATAAATCGAATTAGCTCCACCTTGGTCAACTACAACGTAAAAATATGGCGTTCATGTTAATGAATCAGTAATAATATTCCGATCATAGAATATATAACTCCTAAAGGGGACGTCCTGCTTAATGTTTACTTGTACTATTAATTCATAAGAACATTTTGCTGATAATACTTTTACTTAAGTAATATTTTGAATGCAGGACGTCTTCTTGAACTTAAGCATATTATTTATTTGCATAAAACAAATATGCATATGCAGAGTTCTTCCATACATTTTCTGCCTTACATCTTTTACCAGGTTATTGTGTCTGCTCTATAAACACTGAGCAGTCCATAGATTCTGTGTTTATTTTAGTGAGAGCCGATTCGTCATCGGCTGTGAGAGCATTGAGTGTGTCATTGAGCGTCAGACCCTATTTTCATACCTGTGAAAGTAAGAAGTGCACAAGTGAGCACCTCTACGTGGTTAAGTCGATACACTTAAAACACCTCACAGAAACAGCAGGGAAATGTGTACTCGCATGACACCTGCTTATAAGCGGCTCCGAAAAAAAAGGTGCAAAACTCTTCCAAATTGTGTTAAACAATAAAAAGTACTCAGTTTTCTACTTTGGTCTTTTTTTAATCAGATCAGCTGTTTATTATTGGGTTGTATCTCTTTGAATGTGAGAGCAGCGTTTTGGTTTGACCTCCTTAAGCTGCGAGTGATTCACAGCAGGAGTTCTCATCAGACAGTGATCGTGGCAAACACCTTCTGTAACATGACAGTAAGCTGAACTCAAAATGAAAAGTATACTAGCATCTTGATTTCAAACACTCAACTGTAAAGCAGAAGCCTCAGTAAGTCTATTATGTTATAAAGCCTTTTATTTAACAGTAATCACGGATTCAGTGCCTCATGTGTGCATTTTCACATGTCTGCAGAGGTGTGATGATCACACCATATTGTGTGAAACCTGAACACCCATCCCTCCACGCACAGTTTTTCAGATCAAAATTGGAGAGGGAGTGGTGTAAGATGTCTGTGTAGGGAAGGGGATGCGTCACTGGATTAGTGCCTGGGAATCTTCCCCAGCTTCTTCCTCCTGAGCTGCTGAGACGCCACCAGAAGGGCAAGACACTCGCTGCTCGCATTCCCTCCACCAAGCCTTCCACATGAGCCAGCCAAGCCTTGCCTCCCCACCAGGATGAAGAAAGAAAAGAAAACGCATGCTTTACTGTTTGTCCTCCTGCTTCACTTCACTTTAGGTAAGGCTTTTCTTTTCTTTGTGTTCTTTGTGTGTGGTTGAGACTTCTTGTCTTGATCTTATCTGGTTAATCCTCTAACACAAAGAGGGCATGTCCATCTTAGTGTAGACTGCTCATGCTGCCTGTACTTCACATCTAAATGTGTGATAGTGTTTGTGTTGTGATCGTAGAAAGTTACATCCAAATATATTCATAATTCATTTCCATCCTCCTCCTACTCCCTGCTTTCGGTTCCTGCCCTTTTTAGCAAGTGAGTGCAACAGTTATGTCTTAATTATATAAGCATTTCCATTAGAAATAGAACAATATATAGACAAATTTATGTGGCTTTTGTGATTTTCTTTTCAGATTATACTGTATATAGGCTTGCTTCTGCTCAAATAACTTGGAGTATGTTTGTTTGCTTACAGGGCAATCAGACTATGCTCCGTATTTTTATGATAATGGACCCAGCAGTACACATGGGAATATGGCCTCGTTCAGCATCTCTGAGGATACACCAGTCGGTAAGTCTCGTTGTAGTAATTACCGATCTGGTTAATTTCAGTAAGGTATTATATTTTCAGGCGTATAGTTGTAAAGATGAAATTGTCACACTGGTATTGAGGCACCAGCTAATCACTGTAACACCTTTTGGATTGTGACGTACGTCAAGATTTATGAGATGAAAACAATTTGGGCGGTGGCTCATCAGGTGACTGGATTATTAAACGTTCGATTTACACCGAATGAAAAAAACAAGACTTGAAAGGCAGGACTCACATGGTTTTAATCAACACGGAAATGTCATGTTTTTCTTTGACTTTATTGTTTCTGTCATTTTCACCACAAAGGGACACAGATATACATTCTGAATGGTACAGATCCAGAGGGAGATCCAGTGCGATTTGGTCTGACTTTTGAAATGGGCTCCAAAGAATACTTTAGGGTGGACTCCAAATCAGGAGAGGTGACTCTGATTCAGGAGCTCGACAGAGAGGTGAGTCTGTCGATGGGACTCTTATTTTGACTGCTTTAAATTTGCCACCGCTGTGGCTCAAAGTGATGTTCGCCTTTTCTTTGTAGAAGCAAGCTGAAATCTCAGTGCTCGTGAGCATAACAGACGGTCGCAATAAAGTAAGTTTATATTGTTTTTGTGATATGTTTATGTTTACTCTATTGTCTTGAATTCACTGTATTAATCACATCATTGACACCACAATCTGCACGTGAAAGAAAAACAAAAATGATATATATGATATTTACACCTAGATAATACGAGTTGTGTCGTGAAATAAATACCAAATGTTGAGTTTTTGTTTGTGATAATTCATTTTATTTTTGCTTTCAGGTTGTTGAGACAGTTCGAGTGTTTGTCACTGATGCCAATGATGAACCGCCCGAATTTCAAAATCTGCCTTTCATCATTGACATCCCAGAGGTACAGTATCATCTAAATCCACCCAATATAATATGATAAATACAATACGACCTCTAAACAATTAGCAATGATTGAAAATGAAGTGTCTCTTGCCTCTTCTAGGATACTGCTCCGGGAAGTAGCATCTACAGAGTCCAAGCAGCTGATAGAGATATGGGCTCAGGAGGCAGCGTCTCATATTATTTACAGGTAACCCTATAGCTTCGTTGTTAATGATGCACAGTTGTGGCTCTCCAAAGCTTTGTCTCGGTGAAATTCTGTGCTAGATAGAAAAATGAAGCGTCTAAATTAGAACAAGGCTGTTCTGGTTTTTTTTGCCACTGAATTTCAGGAACACACTGGAGGCTCAGTGTTGAATTTTACGCAGTAAATCTTTATTTTGACTCAGGTGAAGAGAATTATCCAAATTTGCAATACACCCAGAACCAAATATTTCCTAAATGTAATTTATCATTTTAGTTTGTCTTGCTCAGACTGCTGCATCTATCTTTACTCGGGTATTGGGTGGAAAAACATCTCCAGGCTTTGATTTATTTTAGCCTCCTTGCACATGGCCCACAGTTGATTTCATTGTGATTGTAAAATGTTAGTAATCACATTTACTGTAGCTTAGCTCCAGCCTACATCTCCTGACCTCTTTACTTTTACACACTGTGATGCATCCTGAAGTCTACCAACAGGTTTATCCTCTTGGTTCCCAAATCCTTTCATTGATGTTTTTCTATTGTTTTTCTTTTTTAAAAAACAACAGGTGATTTATTATAACAACTGCACCATTATTGTCTACATGACGATGCCGTTAACTGACATGGTGTGGCCTTAACACTCGGGCGTGAGACCAGAGGTCGAGCTGACATCGTGAGAGCTGTGCTGCCATGTGGAAAGAGGAAAAGGGCATTCGAGTAATAGGACAGTGTGTGGACAGGAAAGATTAATCTCACACCAGAGAGCAGTCTGGAAATGGTTTTACTTTAGTGGATTAATTTTCAATTACATTTGAGTAAGGCACTGAAGGCTAAATAGGGGCTTAGGTTTGGTCCAGGCCAACAGCTGACAGCGCAGTAGTTGTTACTGTTCATGTGTCAACTGTGAGATAAAAAAAAAAACTATCCTTACTGCTACTGAAACTGTATGGCTTTTTACATGATCAGACCTCACCGTTTGCCAAGTTTACCATCGATGGGAACAGCGGGATCCTAAGAGTCAAACCTGGGGAGACTTTGGACTACGAGACCACGCCTACTCACTTTGTGACCGTGGTTGCAAAGGTGAGACATCGCACATATCACCCTTTGTCTTTGGGTTTGTCTTCACAGGTGCCTTAAACACACATCCACGCGGTGAGCAGCAGCTTACCATCCATAACCCCAACAACCTTTGTCCATTGCTTTTTGACACGTTAAGTCTAAAAATAGAAAGTTTCGAAAGGGCTGAGATGAAACAATGAAACAATTGGCAGGAAAGTCGGGCAGCTCAGCGACACATCTGCTGCTCGCCAAAAGTTGACAAGTTCAGTCACGAATAAGCTTTTCTGAACATTAACACTTTTCTGAATTTCCACAATCTCAGTATGTGAAGTAAATGGGAGTCTGAAGTGTTGACAGTGTTTCTTCCAGTGTGAATAACCCGAAGTGTAATCCTTCCATTGTGAGTAATAATGATGGAGAGGCTTTTTTTAGCCTCTGCTTCTCTGTACGCTTGTGGAATAACATACACGATGTCAATTAGTGCTCGTTAAAGAACAAATCAGATCCTGAGAAGGTGCATCAATGATAAAATATATGATTGTAGAAGATTTGTGTGTACCATCAGTATAATCAGTTCAACTCACTGATGGTTAAACTGAAACAACACACGGCAGCATTTTTTCCACACAGAATGAGACGGCATCTGTCGCTGTCACAGAAGCAAAATATTATAATGAACATATCCATGCAAATTAAATTACAAATTCCACTGTCCAAGTTATACTGATGTTGACATGCTAAGAGTGGTTTATTTATAATTCTATTTAGCTAGTCAACAGAAAATCATCAAAGCCTTTCAAGCTAGACATTTGGTTACTTGCGGCCTTCAACGATATGATTTTAGTTGGGAAAGTGCTCAGAGTAAAATTAAATCTCTGTACAGGGATTTTAAAAAATACCTCAATGCTGCAGATATTACTTTATGAGAGGGGGCAGCCTTTACAAATATCACATAAATGTCCTGTACCAACACCTTTTTATTTCAGTTTTTATCATACTTCCCCATGGATAAAAGTATTATAGAAAGTTTACGATAAACACTATGAAATGTGTTAACTCTCCCTTCTGCCTCACTGTTTGTTTTCTCAGGATGGAGGTGGAAAGTGCAAGGGGAAGCACCAGGTTTTGACCTCGACAGCCACCATGACAATCAATGTACTTGATGCCCAAGACATGCCTCCATCCTTCATAGGAACCCCTTACTTTGGCTACGTCTATGAAGTCTCAGTTCCTGTAAGAGTCTTCCTCTTATTCTTTACACACATGCAGTAAGTATGGATACGATTAATTATATTTCCTTTCTTCCAGGGTTCTGAAATATTCACAGTGTACGCTAAAGATGGAGATCAAGGCAACTCTAACCCAATACATTATTCCATTATGAATGGTGAGATCAATGCATCAATAAATAAAATCCACGTTGAGCTATCTTTTATCAGACACATTCACAACATATCTTTAATCACCTTTCAGGTAGTGATGCTGTCTTTGACATAAACAGCACCAGTGGATGCATCACTCTGTCGACTTTTCCAACTCTGCTGAGAAATGAATTATATGAAATTATAGTCAAGGTAATGTTTTTTTTCTTCTTCTTTCAGTCTCCTCACAGTTATTTCTTGTAACCTGCTGTTATTACTACTGAATGCGTTTTTTAAACCCAGGCGTCTGAGGTAGGACCTAACGATCAGCAGCAGGACTACGACGTTACCACAGTGACGATCCGTGTGGTGGATCTCAACAACCACCCTCCGACCTTTTACGGGCAGAACGGACCACAAAGCAACTTTGAGGTCACCATGTACGAGCATCCTCCTGCAGGGGAGATCCTGCGAGGCTTTAAGATCACCGTCAATGACTCAGATCAGGTACATTTATTCCCACATTTCCTCGACGCATCCTTTGATTCTAGATGTGTATTGGTCTGTGTGTTCCTGCTCTTCTTCAACTAACATGCATTCATCAACACATCTGCCAGATGTTTTTCTAGGAAGCTTATTTACTTTACAAATTTATGGTTTTCTAAATTTTGCTGTTTATTTTTCTTTACAGGGAGCAAATGCTAAATTTAAACTGAGACTAGTGGGGCCGAGTCGAGTGCTGCGAGTGGTTCCTCAGACTGTCCTCAATGAAGCGCAGGTGACCATCATTGTGGAGGACACATCTGGCATCGACTATGAAAAGGGAAGAACCCTCTCTTTTAAGGTTTGACTTCATATATCACTAATGACTCAGATATTTAATCTGGGGCTGAAACTATTTTATCAACCGATTATTTGCTTTGCTTAGAGCCCAAGATGATGCCTTCAAATCGCTTGTTTTCCCTGACCAACAGCCCAAAACCCAAAGACGTTCAGTTTATAATAATACAAAACAGAGTATTATAAGTAAGAGCTTGCAAAATGAATTTTCATAAACATTTTCAGGATTTCTTAACTTTCCATCCAGCACCTTCATCAGGTCAAAATTTCAATTCGTCCAACAATGTGGGTTATGATCAAATATTTTCAGAATGAATGACACTCTTTTAAGCCTTAGCTGTGCGACTTTGATTGTTAGTACTACATTGACATGCACACACTTAACTGTAATAATATTAAAACAATAATCATTTCTCATGTAAAAACTTGTATTACATTATATAACAATTCACCACTAATCCCAAGGACTAGTCTCGTAGGTTAAAGGTGCAATGCGTAGAGCTTTCCTGAAAAAACAATGTATGGATTTGGATAAACTCATCACTTATGACCCGCTAAACGTGTGTGGCGGTATCTAGCAGTTTTGTTTTACAATGAACCTTTCAGTCTCACAGAGCTCCTAGTGTGACTCCTAGTGTTGTTGTTTAGGCACTGATTTAATCACACTTTGTCTCTCTCTGCAGCTGCTCGCGGTAGAGATCGACACTCCTGAGAGGTTCAGTGCAACAGCTGACATAGTGATCAACCTGCTGGACACCAACGACAACATCCCCAAATTCACATCCGAGTATTACATCGCCAGGGTCCCTGAGAACTCTCCCGGAGGCTCCAGCGTTGTGTGTGTAACGGTGAGTCAATCATGATTAAACTCTCCTTTAACCCGACCAAAGTGATTATATAATCCAACGGTCTTCCAATAAATGCATATTTCTCGGTGCGGTTCATTAGATGAAAGAGCTCACTGCTCCCTGGCTTTGTTTTGGTTGGTCCTAGTTATGAAATCCATGTGTCCGTGTGACTCTCTGGCATGTGCTTCTTGCTATAACTCAGGCAGGGCTTTCATTTAAAGTAATATTGGCACATTTGTCTCCTCCGTTCCATTATATTGTATGTATCCTGCAACCAGGCATCAGTGTGGGGTAAAAAGCTTAATTTTACCCCGAGGTTAATCTTGCTGACCTATACTTCCATCCTCACTCATCACAGGAAGAGACTTATAGCTTGCCCCACCCACATGAGCTTAAGACCCTAGCTTTATCCTCAGCCAGTCAGTAAAAACATCTAAATGGACCACCTTCAATCACCTTGGTTGAGTTTTTTCCCTGCCAGATTTTTGATTAAACGTATCAGATTGATAAATAATCTTTCTCACAAGTGTACATGTTTCACACTTTATTGTGTGTGTGATAAGTATTGGGGTTTTAATCTCTGTCCTGTCCCGTCCTCTAGGCAAATGATCCAGATTCAGGGCCCTGGGGTGAAGTCAAATACACGATTTATGGATCAGGATCAGATTTGTAAGTAAAAACCTTTCACTCCTGCCAGTTTATGTTTGGTCTGATCAGATACTTAACCCTTGCACTTCCTCAAAGCATATTTCATAGACTAAAAACATGTGATTGGCCCCTCTGCTATACAAAATCTGCTACTCTAAAATGGCTGCAAGATGCTGGCTAATCTCCTAATTGGATTGGAGATTTAAAAATAGACAGGCCCGTCTCACGTAGGGAGAGCCAATTAACATGCAATGTGACAGCTGGAGCCACAGAAATAGCAGCTTTGAGAAGCAAGGCAGCATGCAGTGAAAGAAAAGTGAGAATATATGCTCCTTTTTGAAGCAGTGACTTGAGTTATTTGTGTGAAAGTTATCAGTTTCAAGGCAACTTGTGAATTTTCACAGTAGAAATTGAGGCAGCTGAATAAAAATGGCCGTAAGCCCAAAATTGAACTGGAAAGCACTTTGAGAGCACAAACCCACAGCCATGCTATGAATTAATTTCTTAAAGAGATGTCATATCATACATAGATGTGACATGATTGAGGTCTATAAGATTTTTGACAGAATATATGACATTACAACCGAGTCTGTAATCCACTTTTGGAATAATATGTATAATTTAAGAGCGAAACAAACAAACTGTCATGACAAACAAACACAACATAATTGGTGAAAATAACTTAAATGACGCAGAATGGACAGCTGTGGTTTTGACTCATACACTGTGTCACCTTGCTCTGAACCTGCAGGTTCGCCATCAACCGGACATCAGGCCTCATCTCCACGCAGCCCTGGACCAGCCTAGATGCAGAGGTTAGGTCCAAATACAACTTCTACGTCAAGGCTGAAGATTCGGAGGGAAAGTACAGCTTGTCTGAAGTCTTTGTCACCGTCCTCGACATGAACGACCACTCTCCAGCATTTGATGAAAATCTCCTGGAGAAGACCATGATTATTGGCACACCTGTCAAAGTAGAGGTACATCGTGTTAAATCATATCGTCTTAAAAAATTGATAAGAAAATCGAAATATGCATCCATTATGTGTTATTCTGCTACTTTTCACAGGCAGTGGATGACGATGCAGAGTCCCCGAACAACGTCATTGAATACTCCATCATGACGGCCGATCCTGACAATGCGTTTGATATCAACGCAGATACCGGAGAGATCAAGCTGAAGCCGTACATCAAGACCATGGAGATTGTGCAGAACATCACCAAGCAAAAGGACTGCAAGTGGTCTCTGGTGGTCCAAGCCAGGGACAGAGGCTCTCCATCCTTCAGCACAACAGCTGTGGTCAACATCGATATCACAGAGGCGGTAAGACTTAGCTCTGACTTGCAGCATGCTCGCAGCGCTTTCTATTCCAAGCTTTCGGCAGCACGAGCTGTAGATTCGAGCAGTTTACCATGTGATAAAATGAATTGTCGTCATGCTACGCAACTGCTTAATTCAGCATCCTTGTTTCAGCCAGTCACACTTCATTGATCTCATATTCTTAAAAGGATAATGCCGGCTATTTTTATGCTTTTATTATCACATTTTGACAACACAAAGGTTGCTCATATTAATTACTTCTAACTTATACTGTATATGCCATTTGTCACTATTTACTCTTTTTCTAAATAAATTACAGTTGCCATGTTCATCGAGGTGTGTTTTTAATCGCTTTTGGACAATATTGGAGTTTTATGGCACGGAGGCTATCATGGCTGCACGAATGATGCCTGTTAGTTGCATAAAGTCATACTGTTTCTTCAGTACATTTTAAGATATTAAAATGAAATATAAAATAACAGCAGCATTATCCTTTAAAGTTTTCAGTCATTCACATATTTTACTCTATGTTTTCACCATGTGTTCATTCCTTCACTACATGATCAGATGACTCGGTGTTTTTGGTCTTGTTTCTGTGTTGTGTATCATGCTTTTCAGATCAAAGGTCGAATTGTTTCATACTTCATGGGCCTCAGCAAGCGTCCGCTGACTGTTTTTGGAATTTGTCTCAGCATTGTCACTTCCCTCATTTTACTAACAATCTGCATATCCACAGTCCTGTACTGTAACTCAGTGAAAAAGTCCCGAATCAACCCTGAGAGTAACTATATCAAAGTGGTGCGCAGACTCAAGTGAGAAATATTTGACACCTGTACCTCGTTACTTATTCATAAGCTTTAAAAAGATGTCTATTTTTTTACTGACCAGCTATTGTCTGTAAAAGAGTACTGGAGCACATTTGAAAGAAGAATACAACATTATAGTGAAAGTCTTTTGTCGATTTTACTTTTTTATTATTTTTGAGTGGAAAATATTCTAAAACACAATATTTTTGGATTTTTACACTCAAATGTCCTCTTAATCGAGTAAAACACATTTTTTTTATAGCACATGACTCAAAGTGACAAAGATGAAGCACTTTTATTCTGGATTTAAACCTGGATTTGCTCACTTAAACTCCATTTTTATCTCACAGATGTGCACATCTCCCCATTTTGTTCTCATGAACTGTCATCGTTCTTGTTCAGTCCTCATCAGTCACACACCGAAGAGAAATCCTAATGCACCGCACTGCCAGACGCATTCCCAACAACTAGTGTTCTGCATAGTTCTTAGCTTTGCACTAGCAGTCCTGTATTGTAGAACAGGAGCAAGATGGATGACTTGAGTGTGATTGTGAGTGTGTCACATTTTTGGTAGACATGTTGTTTGGGCCTCCTCTGTCAGTGCTTTGCGCATCCATCTCATGCTTGCATGCTTTGGACAAATGCTCCGTCAACACTTGGATTCAGTCCCTTGGACTTGATTTAAACTATTTTGTATTGTGCTCTTTCACAGACTCCTCTCAAGGGGCCTATGGCAGCCTTTTTAATGAAAAGTAGGGACAGTCCTATGAAAGCTCTAGGCATGGTCACTGTTGTCATTAGCTTATTGGTAGGGGTGACTGCCTTGATCTCTGTGGCTATGTACATGCGAAACTCAAAGTCAAACAGGATCACGCCAGCACGTCGCATCATTAAGAGGCGACCCAGGGACCAGCAGCCCTGGATCTTCAACATGCCTGTTCTCAAATTCAGCAACCCTGCAGATAAGTTCCTTATTGTCAACCAAGAGAGAAGCCCGCGGCCAAAGCCTCCCCCCCCCAGCGCTCCCCCGCCCCCATGTATCACACGGCTATATGAGAGGCCCCGGGCGGTCCCGACCATATCTGGTGTGCTGGCCTCCAAAGGTTCCAAAAAAGTTAAATCTAATCGCCATAAAGAGGGAAATATGAGCTCTGCTCTGGTGTCAGAGCTTAAAAGGAAGCTTGAGCAGAAAATGATTGAGAGCAACCAAGGTTACTATTAACTCTGTCATACAAACGTCTTGTTAAAGGTCCTTTGGCAACTCTACTTGCTCTTAGCTTATCTACTGTCCGAGACTTCTCACCCTTATGTGATGATCTGGTAGGGTGGGCCTGCCCTGCCTGTAGATTATTCATGAATAAATGGAGAAAAGGAAGGTTTACAGATATTTGATGTCTTAAGATGAGATATGAAACAAGTGGGCATCCTCAGTCGACCTGGCTTGGGTAAAGAGAGGAGAGCGCTTGAGTCTGTGTGGTATAACGGTAAATAATTCACCACACTGCCATCTCTAGGAAGATTACATAATAAGAAGCACCAATGTAAATTGCCCAGGGAGAGGATTACTAAGACTTACTGTGTATACATAAGTTGCATAACTTCCTGAAAAGTGTAATTTAAAAAATATCCTACAAAAAAACCTTTCCTCTTGCTCACTGGAGCGCGCAGCTGAATGACACAGTCATGAAAAACATGCTTCTTATAAAGTGCTAAAGGACCTGTTTTAATATTTTTTACCGCGTTACATCAGCCGCTTGACAGCTGAGAGGTTGCTCTTTTGTATAATTACAATGTGCCACTGTAGGTTTTCACAGTAACACAAGCTAACAGAGTTGCTTTTATTCATTTGAGTGTTTAATTCTAGAAAAATGCTTTTATATAAATAACACATGTCCATTTTAAATGTGTATATATATATATACAGTATATGCATGTATGACAAGATATGAGCATTTCCCTGTTGTATCTTGTAGAAGTAAATAGGTACAAATTAAACCATCTAACTCCACTTAAGATGTTCAAAGCACAGGTCCCTATGTATATAACCTGCTTAGACATTCTCATTGTAGATATAGATGTGGAAATATAGAGTCTGTGTCGAACATTTTGGTTCCTCTCGATGGTTACTTACCATGTGTACCTTCAATGCCTTCAAATATAGGCACCTAAATTAGAGTTGGTTAATTGATGTTGCCCATATCTTGTATCGGACTGTATCTTAACTCATAGCTATCTGAAATAAGTTGAGATAAACTATACATCTTAACTATACATTTCACTTGCTTGGTCCTTTTGAAGTAACATATTTGTACCGTCTTTGTACCGTTTTAATTTTGAATAAATATTTGAAAATGATTTGGTCTGTGCTCAATTTTGTCCCGGAGGCTATTTTGGTTTAAGTTGGAAAAGGACATTTGTGAAATCTTGGGAGGCTTGCATCTTGCAAACTTGCATCTTTGTGCCGGATACAGAATATTATGCTGTAGTTCATGTTTAACTTAGGTCAGCTTTGTTTGCCTTATATTTTACCCATGGTGTATTTCAATGTACATTGAAAACAACAAAATAAAAAGTCCTTCATGTGTACACTTTCCTGTTTCTAATGACATTTTTACATACTATACTATGACTTTTCTGACATGCTATAATATTACATTTTGAAAAAGAATATTGAAAATCTAAGAATACCCTTTATTTGCCTCCAATTGACATGGAGAGACACAGTGAGCTTGAAGCTGTCATTAAATGGAAATATCATGTCCTGCTGACTAGGATTCAGATAGAAAATCACTTTAATCTGCTTACGGGTGTATGTATAAATGCACGGGAAAACACTGCTTATGTAACAAATCCGCTGAGTGATTGTGCTAAAAAATCTGAGTATGTCTCAGCATTCATCTCTGACTTCTCTTTAATCCACATCAAACATCATGTCATTCCATTACAAGACAGCAAATCGGGAGTTGGAGCTGGAATTGAATTGGAGTCTGCGAAAAATACAAAAATATATTTTTTTAACAAGTCGATTGAAATCTCCTGACATATCACACTTACAATTTAGTTTTGGTTGACAAAAAATAAATATACACAATAATAATTATTTACATTATTTTAAATTCAGGATTTTTTTTGCATTAAGTATAAAAACTTTAAGAAAAAAAATGAAACCAAAGAACTGTCAAATGTATTTTATCACAAACTTCTTTCTGTACAAAAATAAGGAAGAAAGGCATCTCCACTTTGAGCTGATATTTACATGACTATAATATCTATAATAGCTCTGGTCTATGCCTCTCATTAGTGTATTAGTGTTACATCCAGTCACAGAGCTTCTGAATATGATCTTTGAAAAATGTAATAATGTAATAATATTACAAGAGATGCACACTGACATTATTTACAAATACACATGTATGTACAGTACATTTCTTGACTTTGATGCTTGTACAATTGAGCTGCACTTCCACCTTTTCACGTATCCTCAGACTTCCGCCTCTTTTTCGGCTTATCCTCAGAGTCCCTGTACAGGCCTTCATCGCTGGCTGCCTGCAGGCTGTCAAAAGTGCCTTGCCTCTCAGACGTTCCCTGCAGGTTCCTTCCGTGCAGTCTGCGCCTCCTCCACAGATTAACACAGCGATCCACGCAGCTGAATCTAGCCTCCGTGGTGCAGGCGTACATGCCGGCCGGCACTGCCAGCACCATGGCACACACAATAACAATAATGTGGATGAGTCTCGCTCTTTGCTCCAGCTCACTGATGTCACTTCCTGTCACAAACACGATGCACTGGCCCTCCCTCGGTGGATGGTTCTTCAGGGACACGCACACCTCGTATTTGGTGACAGGAAGCAGGTCGCTGACAGAGTAGCTGTTGATGCCGGGACCAATGTAGATCATCTCCTTTTTGGGTGAGTCATATTTGCCAAAGTGGATGGTGAACCAAGTTTCTGCTGGGTTGTCTGTTACTGCGTACCACTCCAGGGTGATACCGTAAACTGTCTGCTTGGCGATGCGGATGTCAATGTTGATATTCTCATCAGAAGACAACATGGGGACAGGTGGAGGGAGAAGAGCAGAGGAATTGAAGGAGTTGATGTTAACTGTGATGCTGACAGAGGAGTTGCCAATGAAGTTGTTGGCCATGCAGGTATAGAGTCCTCGGTCTGCCAGGTGAAGAGAGGGGATCACCAGCTGAGAGGTGACGGTCTCCTCGTCTATGCGAGTCTCTGTAGCTGCAAGTAGAAACCATAGCGTCAGAGAATTGAAATCAGAGGATTGTTTATATCTGATAAAAACATAGATAACCCTCAAGACGGTATTGCTCATGAATCTTTTCATAAAGCAGATGCAGCCTGAAAGTACAACCTATACCACGTTAAGTGCTCCCAGAGCAGGTTCACAACTATTTAATTAATGGATAGTAGTAATAAATAAATTCTTACCTGCAGATCCTCTTATAATCTTCAGAGTGTACATCCACTGAACGGTTGGGCCTGGCCTGGCCTTTACTAAGCATGTGAGTGTTGCATTTGCTCCGAGAGGTAAAGTGATGTTAGTCTCTGGGGCAGAGGCCACCGGCTTCATGCATGTTTTTAACTGGATCTCGTGGAAAAACTTGTCAGCTTTGGAGGCGGGGCCCAAGCACATCAAATAAGAGTTCATGAGAATGATGGGAGGGCTGACCGCCCTGATGAACTCAACAAAGCCTTTGAGGCGGCAATCGCACAACCAGGGGTTGTCATGCAGCGCCAGAACCACATTTGAGACTATCCCTTCTTTACCCCACGCTTTCTCTGCTGTTTGGTAAAGTGGCCAATTAATGAAGACGTCTTTTGATATGACACTAAGCTGATTGAAGGATAAATCTAAGTAGGTCAGTGCAGGTAAGTGTCTCAGAGCGTGTTCGGGGAGGAAGTCCAGTCGATTGTGCTTCAGGTCCAAAATCTTCAGTTTCGGTGTGTCCTGAAAGGCCGTCCATGTTACTGAAGTCAGCTGGTTCCCTTGCAGCCTGAGCTCAGTCAGGTTGGCCAGCCCGTCCAGGCTTTTTATGTTCATAAGTGTGATCTCATTGAAATTCAGCCAGAGGAACTCTAAGGCACTAATTTTAGAGAAAGATCCTCGAGGTAACTCAGTCAGGTGGCAGTTTTCAATTCGGATTTTTGTGAAATCATGTGGGATGTCCTCTGGTATTTTTCCCATGGAGGTTTCCATACATAGTAAAGACCTAGGATGGTAAGACGAGATATGTTTAGACAAGAAAAGTGCACATTTTATCTACAGCTACACATGTACATGCACCATTTGCTCACATTTAGTGTTTGTAGGATTTAGAATCATTTGGTTAGCAGGTTACATTTAAAACAACAGTGTTATGACTAACACATAACCTACTCTTAATAGTTTGTGTAGTTCTAATGGTCGCTTACCTTCCCAAGTTGTCATCTGTGCAGGAGCAACCAGTCAGACATGTTGATGATCCAGAGGCGATGAGATAAAATACCAAAGCGATACGTAATGCGACATAAAAGGCGTCCATATTCCTGCGGGAGCATGTGAAATAGGCCTGCGAGGACAGGACACGGGCTGTGTAGCAGAAAGCCTATTAGCTTAATCTTGCTTGACGTAACACTTAAAGACACCGACTGACATGTGAGACACACATAGGTAAGGTTTATTTATAGCAATCGTCCACTTTGCAAATCTCATCAAAAGCATGAAAACACTCCCCATAAATGTTCAACCAAGATTTAAGGAGTTAAGTTTGATACTGCAGTTCTACTTTCAGGTATGACCCCAAACTGCTTTGCATCAGTCTAATTTATTGTATTTGTCCAGCACCAAAGCGGAGGCATTGGCATGACAGGAGGGCCATCTGTATTAAGTGGGCCGGAGCCCGTTGGGCTTAGCAGCACAGAGAGGGAGGGCTGCACAGAGACAGAGAGACAGATGTCTGGACTGTAATCTGACCTCAATAATCTGAACACTGGTTGCCTCTCAGGTTGTTGAATCAGCATATAAAGAATATGTGGAAAAGGACAAAATCTACAGCACTTTGGTTTCAATCTTTAACAGGCATTTTTTCCTTTTCATTGGTGTACATGCTCAACATTTAACAGGCAGAGAGAAAGAGTTTAAATCAGATGTTCGGTAATGTAGGCAACTCCCAGTTATGCAACAAGTTTTAAATCAAGCATATGATCTCATATTGTTAGTTTACTTGCACAGCAAAAATAACAAATAGAGATGCACTGATACCGACACTGATATTGGATATCTGTACGATATTAACTCAAATAGCTGGATCGAGCTGTATTTATATCGATGTATTTATTTGTTATATTTTGTTTTACAAAGTTTGGAAGCCTTACACACAAACAAAATGTATACTAGTCACTTCCACACAATGAGGCATACATCCGAGTAACACTGAATCGGATCGGTACTCGCTATCAGCCGCTACGCAAAGCCCGCATGTATAGGTGTCGGCATTAGAACTGAAATTTAGCAATCTTTATAATAGCATATATTTACAGCCATTAAATGATACTTTTTAATGCACATAAGCTAATTTCTGCTTTAGTCAAGATACATATCGATCTATTCGAAAATCAATATTCTGAGATGTAAGACAAAACGCTTGAGAGTACTTTTTGTCCCCGTTAAAGTTTTTTTGGGAGTTTTTCCTGTGCCGATGTGAGGATCCTGGGACAGACGATGTCGTATGTGTACAGATTGTAAAGCCCTCTGAGGCACATTTGTGATTTCGGGCTATAAAAAATAAATAAATTTAACTGAATTAAATTGAATATATCGATATAAAAAAATATTTATTTTGATACAGTACATTCATACATACACATATTTCAGGTCACAAATATTTACACATTATAAAATGGAGAACTAGTGTATTTTAGGTTTTTTGACCCAACAGTAAACCTGGCACATTAAATTCATACCGACATATAAAACAGACTAATAACTGGTTAATCCTTTCTCTCAATACTTTATGTTCTAAAGCAAGATTTTAACACAATGCAGAGGTTACATCTTGGAATAAAAATAAAAATGATTGAGTTTTAAACTGTTTTGTGCAACATTTTTCTCAGCAAAACATCAACTTTAAAAGTGCATGATGAATAAAAAAAAAAAAAGATATTTTCACACATTTACTGTACACCACATGTAAATACTGAAATTGTGTAACTGTGTATTTTTTCCCGTCCACCAAATTAATGGTGTTTTTTATTCCCACAAGGCTGTAAAACAACGTAGTTCATCCAATGCCGACTGAGCTACCAGTGACCACTGTCCTCAGTCTTTCGAGTCTCTGAGCACAGCAGTTCCTCTATTTACATCACAGGCTGGTAAAAAACAAAGTGCGTCCTCTGTAGGTTGAGGAATTTGTTTGGTTTTAGCAGAAGTACTCATTTGGTGGCCCCTCAGTCCTGGCTGTGGCCTCCGAGTCAACACTGGACCTCGCTGAGAGCAACCTGTTGGATTCGTCAGGATTTATCCTTGTCAGATACTCTCCCTCCATCCCTTTAGGTTTGGTCCCAGGGCCCAGGGTCTCAAACGTGACGTACGAGTCCTGAATCTCCTTGGACTGCCGCCCCAGCAGCTTTTGGCAGCGCTTCTTTAGCGCCCCGCAGCACACAATCAGTGTCAGGGGGACGGCGATCACACATGCTACAGTTATCACCACCACATTAATGAGCTTCTGGGTGCCACTGGCACTGGCCGCCTCATCTGTTGAGAAGATTACACACTGCTCCTTTTTTGGGATCAGGCCTTTAACGCAAACGCAAGCAATGTACTTTGTCTTTGGTACAAGGCCGTCAATGGTGATTCGGTTCTTTCCAGCACCTACGTTGACCCTACGCATGTCTCTCTCACCAAATACAGCATATAGGACACTGAATTCTGTGATGTTTGTGGCTGTAGGGGCTCGCCAGTTCAGAGAGACAGTATGGTCGGTGTCGCCAATCACCTTCACCGAACGCACTACCCTTTTCTCGGGAGCTTGCTGTAAGGACGAGGCATTGGCTGCTAAGTTGCTCAGAGCATCCACCTGCACCGGTCTCTGAGGGTCTGGAGCCTTGCCTCTTCCCTCAGAAGCACCGTCAGAGATGCTGTAGCTTTCGACCTCATACTTCCCAGTCACGCCTTTGCCGTTGAGAGGTTTGACGATGGGTAGGGCAGCGGTGCTGGTTGGAGGAACATATCTGGCAATAAGTTTCTCCTGGTATGCTGCTCTACCAATGCCACTGGGTTTCTTCCCTCTGGTTTTCTTAGAGACCCCCCCACCTGCTTCCTCTGACCGAAAGGAATCTGTGATCACCAAAGAGATGATGGCGTCTGCAGTGCCCACAAAGTTGGTTGCTTTGCACACATATTTCCCAGAGTCTCGGTAAGCGACTGCAGGCACGCTCAGAATCGACCAAATGATGCCCTCCTTTGAAATCTCTTCCTGAACTGAAAAATAAAAAAGCAGACACCCACAGACTAGTCAAACAGATTAGCACAAAAAGAATAATTTTAATCTCATTGACACTTTGACTTGGACAGGAATAGATACTCTTCCAATCCAGGCACATCTGGAATCAGTTCAGCAGAACTCACTGGTGCCGTTCATTTTCTTTCCATCAGCGCGGCTCCAGGACAGCTCTGGGATGGGGACTCCAACTGTGCCACAGCGCAGCAGGACGTTGTTGCCCAGTGAGCTTCGTACACGAGCCACGGCCGTGTGCACCCGAGGGCCCTGGCACCTCTGCAGCTCCGCTTCGGTGAAAAGAACCCCCGACAAGCTCTCCGGATCGGCGCACCTCAGCCGGGTGTCGATGAGAGCTACCGGTGATGACGGGGATTTCTGATACTGGACCAGATCGTACAGCCGGCAGTCGCACAGCCACGGGTTATCATGGAGACCTGCAGAGGAGATGAGGTGTGAGAAAGTGCTGTCAGCAAAAAGAAAAAAACATCCTCTTATAACCTACTGTCACTACCATCCAGTAGAATTTCCTTTACACAACACCAAAGAGTCCCTTTAAGACCAAGTACATGTGGCTGTGAGTTAAAATACATAGAATTAGTGTGACATCTTGACACGCTGGACACAATAACTATAATTAGACTAATCCCTAACTCTTTAAATACTTCTGGTGTCAAAGACGTAGTCGTCATGCAAGGCAGCTTAAAAAGAATAAGTTCCGGCATCCAAATATGTCACAGCTTGATCCTCACCGAGAATTAGTTTGGAGGAATCTGCGTCCTGAGACGGCTTCACACTCAGCCACATGGTGAGAAAGTCAGCAGGAACGGTTGCCAGGGAGTTGCTGGATAAGTCCAGATAGGTGAGATTCTTTATGTGCACAGTGGAATGGGCAGGGATAGTGGAGATCTTGTTGTTGTGTAGGTCGAGGAGCCTCAGGTTTGGCATATCAGTCAGAGACTCCCAGGGGAAGGAGGTGAGGGAGTTGCCATCCAGCCGGAGCTCATCCAGGTTGTAAAGACCCCGGAAACTGTCAACATTCAGTGAATTCAGTGAATTGAAAGACATCCACAGAAACTCCAGGTTGTTGAGGTAGTGGAAGTTGTCGCTTGAAATACGTGTGATTGCCGTCTTTTCAATGCGCAGCTTCGATGTGTCTCTGGGAAAGTTTGGAGGAACCCCAGTGATCTCTGGATTGTTGCAAAGTACACTCCTGCAAAAAAAAAAGGACAAATATTATTTATTTCTCATTATGATTATTTCTAATATGACAGTTAAGGGAAACAAAACTGAAGCTACTTTCAAATTGTAAGGGTTTGTAGAAGTGGATTTAATTACAAAACAAATTTATTTCCTGCCTCTATTTTACCTAAAAAAATAATATAGCAGAGCATGTATTGAGAAAAACGTAGTAATCTATTGTTCAGTAACAAGCAAAGCAGATTAAAGGGCAACTCCAAGTTAATCCTCCACTAAACGGAATGACTTAACAGAAGAAAGCTGAAGTAAAAATCACTTTTGCATGCAAGAAAAAAACATTTAACACATGCTGAGAATAAAATTCAAACAACAACATTCAATTTAACAAATTACCATATTTACCTTGCTTTTGACCCGTCGCTTAATTTGTGGAAGAAGCAGCTGCATTGTGCAGGACATGAACTGCTCAGGAAAGGAAGAAAAACTATAGCCAAACCGAAAACAGTGGTAAAATGTCGACTCATGTTTTCTCCTGCAAGCTACTAAACGCTATGCAGCTAGACTACAATTGTAAAAAAATAAATAAAAAAATAAATAAAAATAGTAGCGTTTAATGGGGCATCAAATGCATCGTAGTGGTTTGCAGGCTCTCAGCTCCATACTGCTCCGACTGGTCTGAATCCTGAGATAAAAAGGATAGGCAGGGATTAGTGGAGGACTCGGGTTATTTTCATTCACACGATTAGGCTATTGCTTCCTGGAAGCTGATAGGCTGCATAGTTTTATACTTTTATTCTCTGGGGAATAGTTTCCAATATTGACTGGATAGTTATTTAATGAACAAAGCAAACTACAGCACCTAAGCTAAAGGTACACAAAAAAATTAACTCTTTTTCACAACGATTTTAAAGATAGATAGGATATATATATATATATTTTTTTTTTAATGCTCTAATTTTTGTTTACAATTGTATCAATATTTTCCCGTTAAGTCATATCATTCACTGCTAAATATCGGAGTAAACACTGTAAGATTGTTAGGCCTCCTACCTCACATTATTAGACAATCATTCACCAAATACAGATTACAACTCTGGTATGAAAGCACAGGGAGGTGCTTACGTTTTAGAACATTTTCATTAACATGTATTATTGTTATGTTAGCCTGTCGTGAATCATGCAGTCTATTAATAATGTTTAATACATAGACGGACTGTAGTTGGCATGAAGGCTAGAAACCTAGCAACACGTGACCACTAGATGGCGGTAGAGAGGTGCTACAGGTATTTACTGTGTTACTTACCCTCTCGTTATTCCAATCTTCAAACCAGATAAATGACAGCATCATGGAAGCAAATGCAGTTGAACACTGGCTTTCAATACCAAAAGATGAATTATTATTAAAAAAAACTTCAAAGAAGTCAAAGAATTATGTGAGAATAATCTCCAATTATTAAGATTACTAATATACTATTATTAAACTGCATTATCATTTTCAGTAGTAACCTGCAGAACACATTTTGTGTGTGACACAGTTGGTGGATGACAGACGTGTTGTCACATTCTCTGTGGGTTTTTTTCACAGGTGCAGAGGTCTAAAGACACGGCTGTCTGGCGGGATCTCAAATCCTTTAATCCAGTCATCTCTCTGTCTCTTATTAATACATCTTTGTTCTATTTTCTTTCAGGAGGGTTGTCCCAGGCAAATGAAGGCATTTGAAAGAATATATGTTCTCCTAATAAAGACTGGCCCCTGTCAGAGTAAAATGATTGAAAATCCCCGTATTTGGAGGAAGTGGAATGGTGAAAAAATGAGATTTGAAAAAAATGGGGTTATAAAATGAAGTAAAAACTTCCAAAATGTGTATCTCTAATCTGAGAAACGGTCATTTGTAGAACACTTATCATGTCAAAAATGCTAAACAAGGCTGTTTTTTGGCTGTTTTAAAGATCTGTAATTTATATTTCCTATATTATCAGTAAAATGTATTCAAAGTTTCAAAAGTAAAAGTACTCGTAATACAGAAAAACTCCTTTCAGTGTTAATATGGGATATTACTACTTAAATAAATGTGTCAATGTGTATCCACTTTTATGAACCTTATACACCAATTGGTTTGAAGTAAAGATCATCATGTGTCATAAAAAAGTACAATATCAAGTAGAAGTGTAAAGCAGGATTAAATGAAAATACTCAGTACCTCAAAATGTACTACAGTACTTAGTTGTAAATGTGTTTTGCTACTTCCCAGCTTCTTAGATAAAACTAAATTTAAAATGTCAACCAGCAAAGTATCTTGTGTCAGATAAAGTGGAATACAAGTTACAATGTCTCCCTCTGTGTTGTTCCCTACCTGGAGATTATATTGAGGTACAGTACATAAGTAAAGTCATTGCATTGCTTCTCGTTTCTGATGTTATCACTTGGTACTTTTACAGGAATAAAGAAAAACATTTATTTCACTTTTTCATCTCGCTCTTGATCTTCAGAGTGTGCCGGACCGAAAGAGATTCCAACAGTAAAACCTTTGTTTTATTGCAGAACCAGCAGATTATGATTGTGTAATTATGCGTTAGCCAATGCATTAATGTGTAAACACTGCAAGGGTGCAAGCGCTTTGGAATAAAAATATCACAGACAGGGTATTCAGGTCAGTTTCAGTTGTGAGTTGTATTCTCACAGTATGTATTCGTGGCTATAGCCTCTCACTAAGTCTGTATTAATTAAGAAGTTCAATGAGATCCTGATTTCTTTCAGTAAGTTAAGGCTTCATGGTGCTGACTTTTTTAAAGGATATAACTTTTTGGTCCACATGTCGATCAATACAAAGCACAGAAGGAGAGAAGAAATTTGTTGGACAACGCTTCAACTTTCAAATGTTGTTGAAAAAGTATTTTTGTTCTCATTCCAGCGCTCATATCATAGTTTAACGTTAGAACCGAAACTCTGACAAAAAACACAAAGCGAACAAAGATTACAATTGATAAATCCTCTACATTCACGTTCTCCGTGATGATTCCTGCGCTGAGCTTTCAGTGAGGACAACACGGGCAGTTTGAGAAAAGGGTATTATAAGTCTATTGGGACACATCATTACTTCATAGTTAATGAGTTTTTGGTAATCTGTGGGCAGATTAGTGGTGCAATCAGACTCGGCCCAAATGTTACATTTTTTAAATGTTCAGGCTGCCCTCGTCTTTTCGGGTTATTTATGAGTAAATTAATGAGGTTCTGATGCTTTCACAGACTTTTTAATTGACCTTTCAAACTTAATTATGTATTCATTTGTCAGTCAGGTGTAAAGATCTGCTGGTTTGTACCGAGTGCCTTTTACTTTACATGCATTTTTGATGATCCAAAGGAAGTTTTTGGTTTGTTTTTAACAGGGAGAAAGCTGCACAAGGGTGTAACCTTAAGAGTGAGTGCAGTCTGAGTCACTTTGCTGAGAATAAGACAGAAGTCGTTCTGTTTTGAGTATTTAAAAGTTCCCACCTGCTCCACAACCTGCTTTTGCAATCCCAAACTATAGCCCATATACTTTGAAATACAGAGCATACAACTGAACTTGTATCTGTGTATACATACATGTAGGCTATGCAATTCAAAAGTCACATTTGCTTCAGTTTCTGTCAAGTCGATGTTGTGTATAAAAGCCCAAAATCACACATTTGCATCAGACAAGGCACTGACATAATATAGATACCGCAACACTCAGTCAATGTGTACAAATATATTTAAATTACAGCAGCAATGTTATCATTCCATCATGGCCTCTTTATTTCACAAATGTCAATAATCAAATGTTCAATCAATAACCACTAAAGAGAGAGATGTTACCCTGTGTGTGGTGGCCTATATTTGAGAGTTAAAAACAACATTTCCCATGTGTCCATGTTTTCCTCATCACCCACTGCAACAGAAACACCGTCAGATGAGTCAAGTATCATAACGGAGTTGAAAGAAAAGCTGTGATGAGTTTGCAGCAGCGGCCTTTAATCAAACTGAGAAAGCGCAAGCTCTCCATCGAAGAGTTGCGCACTATAGTCGGTGGTGAAGTTGCAGGACGTGTGATAGAAGTCCGCTCGTTAGGACATTCTTCGGAGGATTTCAAAAGTGGGGGTTTACTGAGATTAGTCTCGTTGTGCTTTTTCACGTGAAAGAGCCTTTATAAGGCGACATTTTGTCCGAGACGTTGGTGCGCTGCACAACAGGGAAAGGACAACTTGAGCTCGTGCAAAAGTTTTAAAAGTTTGCGCATTTCAACATGGCAGCGTTTGCATTACCGGAGGGATTCACGGAGTTCGATATGTTTTCATTCGGCTCTGCACTTCTTGTCGGGGGTAAGTTCACCGAGAATACCGGAAGACATGTTTCTGCTAGAATTAAAGAGACAGTTCAGTCTAAAAAAAACATTTACTTAGATAATAAAAGCATCTTAAATTATGACAAAAACAAACATGCATTTTATTTTTCTCATTGTGATGTGATTGCAAATATAAGTTCACCTTGCATATATTTTTGGATACATATTCAGGTTGATAACTGTCATACATTTATCTTCTTATTGTTTCCTTCAGGCATGCTTGGATTCTTCCTCAATGCCATCAGCATCTTGTCTTACCTCGCTGTGAAGGAGATGCGGACTCCCAGCAACTTCTTTGTGTTCAACCTTGCCGTGGCTGACATCTGTTTGAATATTAATGGCCTCACTGCTGCCTATGCGAGCTACCTCAGGTATCAAACAGAGGTCACACTGAGGTTTTAAAGAGTTATTTTCCTTCCCGAGGCCCCATTCTGTTCCATGGTGGGGTTTCTACATTTCTTTAGGCACTGAAAAGCCAGGGCTTAGTATTTGGTATCAGCCACTGGGTCGCACAAACTAAATAAGCCTTTGGGTTCATAATCCACATTCCACCTTATTCAGTGTGTAAAGTTCAGATTTTGCAATGGGATCGGTTGGAAGTTATCCAGCATGATTATAATTAAAATGTAGCAACGTTTAAATATTCAAACCTCCAATATATTTAAAAATAAACTGAAATAGTAAAGGCCTTAGAACTAGATTTTACCTGCATACTAGTGCATACAGTATCAATAACAATAGCTCGCGTTAGTAATCCAGTCTTGGGCATTGGGAAGATAAATCTGAGGAGTTGCCAGATGTTTAACAAATATATTATTCTGACTATTCTTGGCGACACATTGGAGTTTTACCTTTTCCGGATGTTGACTGAGACTATCTGAGAAGGGCACATCACTCTTTGCTTTAAATGCTCACAGCTCATCTTCAAATACGACCTACATATATGAGGGGCTGTGGGTATATAGGGCTGACTTGGTCACATGCTAGAAACGTTGGGAACCAGATTCAGCCGCGTGAAATCATGCCGTTTTAAAAAATGTAATCAAAATGCTTTTACAGCCTGATGTAGGCGTGATAATAACACTGGGTTTAGGCAGTAGTTCTCAACATGGTGGAATATGACTCAAGTTCTGCTGTCTTTTCTAGATATTGGCCATTTGGTCAAGATGGATGTGCCTTTCACGGTTTTCAGGGCATGATATCGGTCCTGGCGTCCATCAGCTTCATGGGTGTCATTGCTTGGGACAGATATCACCAGTACTGCACCAGTAAGTACAACATATCACCAGTACTGCACCAGTAAGTACAACATATCACCAGTGAGTACAACATATCACCAGTACTGCACCAGTAAGTACAACATATCACCAGTACTGCACCAGTGAGTACAAATAGCAGAGAAATGTCAACTCACATCCAGCGGTGTTCTTTATTCTGTAGGACAGAAGCTCTTCTGGAGCACTACTTTGACGATGAGCGGCATCATCTGGATTCTTTCCATCTTCTGGGCTGCGGTTCCTCTCATGGGATGGGGCGTCTATGACTTTGAGCCTATGAGGACTTGCTGCACGCTGGACTACACCAGAGGGGACAGGTAGAATTGTATAAATATAGGAATGATACTAAAACTGGAATGTTGTTATTTTCCTCACTATCAGTCCATATCTATATGTCTATAGTTAGCAAAAAAAAAAAAGATAATTACTTATTTAGACAAAATAGCATGTACACTAGTTAAGAAATGCAGCTTTCAGTAGCATTTTGACAAGTATTTACCATATTACATCTTATTTTCCTATGAATCTCTTTTCAACAGGGACTATGTGACCTACATGCTGACTCTGGTGTTGCTCTATCTGATGTTCCCAGCTTTCACCATGTGGTCATGTTACGATGCCATCCACAAGCACTTTAAGAAGATCCATCACCACAGGGTAAATGTGCAAAAAAGAAAAGTCTCGACTGACTTGTGTTAAGCTGCTGCTGTAGTACACAGTGTCTATTCTGTTTGTCGTATTTGGACAAACAGACACACAATGATGCCTCCAACATGTCAGTTTGACATTTTGGGAAATGCAATTATTCTCCTTCTTGCAGAGAGTTATTGATATAGTGCTCTGCCAGAAGGCAATACAATTGAACTTGACTGAATAATTTAAAAACGAAACCATCAGCGTTATAAATCCACTACATTGCTTGTGTGATATCTACAGTAACACGATGAACTTTGTTTCCCAGTTTAACACCAGTATCCCCTTGAGGGTAATGCTGATGTGCTGGGGCCCCTACGTCCTCATGTGTATCTACGCCTGCTTTGAGAATGTGAAGGTCGTATCTCCAAAGCTAAGAATGGTGAGCATTTATTTAGTTTAATTCAGTCCAACAGTTTGTGGGAAAATGCAGTCAAAATGATGAAAAGGGAAGAAAGTAAGTCATCTTATTCCTGACTTAGTTTAAAGGAGAATTCGTAGTTTATTTAATCTGGCTAAACTGTCGGCGTGTTTACAACCTTTTGACTGCTCAGGTTTTGTTGTAACAATGTCAATGTGTTGCTATGTGTTTTAATAAACTCGTAACTATCCTTTGAATCGAGCACCTAACTTGATGAGAATCCTTCTTTGTGCTCGCAGGTGCTTCCAGTTGTTGCAAAGACAAACCCCATCTTCAACGCTCTCCTCTACTCATTCGGAAATGAGTTCTACCGCGGCGGCGTGTGGCACTTCCTCACCGGGCAGAAGATCGTTGATCCGGTGGTCAAGAAGTCAAAATAAAAGGAAACTCAATACGTCATCATCAAATCATCATTTGCTCTGATGTTGTAAACATCAGTGAGCCCTTTAGATGTCTGTACAGTTGGTATGTTTTCACATGTGGACAGTAGCTGAAACTCAGGACAATCTCTGCATTTGGAGCTTGATGCTGGATTTATGTAAATCTACAAAATGTGTCTTGTGTAATTATCAAATTACTGCATAATTTCTACATTTGTCTTAAAAACCTGCACTGCTACTCCGTCCGTGTTAGACCACTTACAATAAACACATTGTGTTGCTGCTCTTCTACTGTATGCTTCATCTACTTTAACCTGAATAACTGAGCTGATGTTATAACTAAGATTTCTACAATTGACCAGCATTCAGAGATGCCCTCTCCTGACACAGCTGTCTCAACCGTTTACTAAGCAGACTGATCAATTGTGGTTTTGTTATGAAGACAATGTAACTTCTATATATGGTAAGAAAAGCCGTCACTGTGTTAAGACTCTATTATGCAATAATACCAAAGTCAACACTTGAGGCAAAGTGAACTTCATGAACTCATTTCAAAGTAGGCGATTCTTTAAATAGCATAAACTGATAAATAAAGAGGTAGATTGTGTGCTAGATCTCAAATTGCCTTACCGTGGAGCTACTCATTAAAATATAGGTTCATGTCTGCCATTAATAATACCAGCATTAAAATGTACCGTTGTACCTATTTCTTTGGACTACATGCTTAACATTCTGTCTTTTCTATGAGTCACATTAAAAGCAAGTGTTAACAGTGTCAGCGAGGGCACAGAAAATACAAGACGACAGCACTTTGATCTCTGAGCTGCTGAACACATGCAACTCCAGAAATAAACTGCTGTTACACTGACCTCAGATGCGACTGACGTTCTTGCCAGGCAGGTGTCAGCAGGTGAAATCCTCTCACCGTCGAAGGCAGCCTGTCTTCACTCAAGACGAGCCGGCTCTAATGAACAATGTTCACGCATGTTCAGAGCCATCCAAAAATACTCCTGTTGTCTCCTTGAATTACAAAAATAATTCTTGGATAGCAGCGTTGTCAGCATGTAGCATCTGTGATACATTGTCTAATAAAGGCAATTAAAATGATCAGTGCATAAATTAAGGGATTTACTTGGCCAGAAGGGAAAGCAGCTACATCTCCACAGCATGAAATGTCTGGTCTTTGTGGTTTGGAAATAACAAAGATTGGACAGAAAACTTGAAAATGTAGTTCACACATTCATGTTACCTACGGGGTGAATTATATTATTTTCTGTTTGATCCCTTGAGTTGTAAACCAGCGCCATCATCAGATCAAACTGTCCTATATTTTAAGATTATGACCACATACCTAAAAAAAAGCATGCTAATCTAAACACAGCAAACATGTAACCTGCTTAGCATATTGACCTTACCATTCACCTCAATGCACCTTCGTGCTCAAGTACGGCCTCACAGACCCTTGAGCATGGCTGTAGGCTCTCTTGTTACAACAAGACATTAAATACAAGTCAAATCTTTGGATTTTGTATTTCAAAACATTTGTGTTAATAAAAAACTAAAAAATGTTTCTGGTGTGATATATTTAATTGGTTTTCCAAACAATATGAAACAAACATTCTGCCAGTATGTGTTTGCTCTGACAGGACAAGGGCCCTTCCCTCCCATCAAAAGCAGTCTCTCAAGGCAGGCATGGTGCTAACAAATATATATTATTAAATTGTAAGTCTCCACCGTCCCCATGTTTCATGAGGTGGCTGAACGAAATTATTTTATCGTTAAGATGGAACAGATTTGTTTTAGCACACGGAAATCACAAAACTATTTCCCTAAACCTGACTGTATAGCTCTTTGCGGCAATGTTATATATTTTTATGCTGTGCAAACTCAGCCTTTTCCCTGCATGCTGACTGATGAAAAAAAAGAAAAGAAAAAAGACTCCACTAGTCTTAAACTGACTCATGCAGCCGGCTCTTTAGTGTCCTTGCAGCACGCCAAACAAGCTGGTCTCATTAGCAGGTAGTAGATGGCAGGCATAATACTTCCTCATGAACTCTACTGCTCCTCATCCATTGGGATGATCAGGGTTTTACCCAGGAAAGACTGGGGAATCCAACAGATTAGCATCAAGTTCTTGGGAACAGGCGTCCCATTGACAAGACAAGCGTTTGCGTACCAGTGATCTAAATCGGTCACGGCTGTAGATAGAAGCGACAGTAATAGCAACAAGCTCACAGGAAGAAAGGAGAACAACTTGGCTGAGAGAGACGCAGTCTCATTGAGTAGCTAAATCCGTCAACAACCCTTTTCATTCAGTCGAGTCAGGATTTAGATTACCATCCACCCACAAGGTGAGGTGAAGGTGTTCCTGTCTGTGCTTGAATAGTGATCATAGGTGTGTTAAATATAATGCTAGTCACAGACAGATGGTGTTAAAAAAAAAGAAATAGAAAACATCTGTCACAAAAAAAATTCCAGAAAGAGGAGAGGGAAAAGAAATGCACTCTGCAAGGTTGATACAAGCTTTGGTGGCTCTAAATCGTTCCACTAACAAACACCGGAAAAACTAAACATATATTTTATCGAATTCAACTGTTAAATCAAACAGTACAAACAATCATACACATATAGAGCCGTTTCCAGGCCTTCTGCACACTGCAAGGAATACAACTCAGCTGTAGAAATACTGAAATGATTGTACAATAATAGAAGTATGATTGTTTTACCTAAAATAGCCTAATTTTCACAGCACATTTTTAAATGAGCCTCAAGATATCACCTAAAAGCCCCCAAATTCTGAGAAATAATATTGAGAACATGACACTCTGCATGATAGCTACAGCCCTAAAGAACTATGATATAATAATTATGATTTGAAGAGTACAAGATAAGATAAGAAATACTGTCAGATTACCTTTGCCATTCTGAAACACTTCAAGTTCTAGGTTTTGTAGTAAGAGTACAATAACGCTTACCGTTAATGCTATTAACTGCTGCAGAATTAGATTTCTACAAAAATCAAAAAGCACAAGGACTCTTAAAAGGAGGATTATGGTTGAACAGCACTTTATTTTACATCAACTGATGATCTGTTTAAGTGCACAAGATTCCCCTGCTGAGTTACAATTTGGGAAATAAAAGAATAAGCAGAGCATAAAATACTTTACTGAGTAAAAGGTGAAGCACAGAGGTCGATTGAGGGAAACAGTGTTTGCATAAATTCGCAAGATAATTAGTAACTTTCTATTGGCCCACTAAACACAATGCTCGATGTTAAATAATAATTTAGCCGAGAGTTACTTAGAAAAGAAAAGCAAAGGTCAGAGAGAATCCTGCAGTAGACATTACATGTTGCAGTCAGCAGGTCGGATTAGATGACATCGACATGTCACATGACAAAAACAAAGATCTTACGTAAAACACTGCACATGTCTGTTCATAAACCAAAACGATTTCTCTTTCACCAACTGATATTTTGATTTTAACACATCAACAAATTGTGTCAAAGATGTGACACACCTCCTGTGGATTTTTTTTGAAATAATATCAAAAGGATCGTCTTCCAGAGTATAATCTGGATTAGATTATATTCGCGTCACTAGCCTTCACATACAGCTTTTCTTCTGGCGTCATTGATCGATTGATCTCTCACAACGTTTTCCCACCGTCCGTGTCTCAACACAGACGAGAAATCTCACACTATGAACTCCAGATTGTCAATGTAGTCACTCACATCTCTGCACTGTCACTCATATAAAATCTGTATATAAAAAAAAAAGAAACAGTAGTGTGTTTTTCTGACGGCTGCTGCTGTGCCAAGCCTCTCTCATTAGTGAAATTGGGCAGTAATTTGCTGTGATGTGTTAATCCTCCCGTTGGTGTATTAATGTTGCCTTTTCTGCATCAAATAATCCACTGAACACCCTGGAAACACCCATCCGCTGTCTGCTGAGATCATCATCCAATATTCTCTCTATAACTATAATTATCAAAAAGTGTTGATATCAACAACTAAAAAGATGCTGTCTTAGCTGGGGCTGTTACACATACAATACTAACATATGCAATAAAAGTACTGCAACACAAGTCACATTTGGTAGAAACAGATATATTCCCACACAAAGTGAGGCCTCATAAAGTAGTAAATAATTGCATGTGGAACATGTTTGATTGTTATTACCTATTTGAACTTTAAGGTCCAAACTTTAATTTGTATCTATTCCTTTCTGGGGCGACATATCATTTAAATAATAGTATAGTTTATACATTTTATACAAGTATAAATCCAAATTGAAGAGTTCGTCGTACAGGATAAGATAGGCCTGTTGAATTGATCTTTTCATTACTTGATTTTGGTGTAGTGTCAGAAAATGTTTTACAGTCGGATAATGGATTACACATTTATCATTATTTGCAGGACTTCACTGCCCTCTAGTGGCGAATGATAACATTTCTAGTTTAGTTTAATAGTTTTAGATTACAGTTAATTTATTTTTTAAATTAGCAAGGCTTGAATACTCTTAATTTGCTGGAAAATTCAAATGGTGTAGATTTGTTGTTGTTTTTTCTAACGCATACATATGCATTAAATATGAATAACAAAAAGAATCATCGAAAAAACCGCAGACTAAACTGTAAATGATGAGTAGCATCCGGTTACAGTGGTTGTAATAATGTAAAATATTTACTGACTACTTCATGGACAACATCGCTGAGTAATGAGATGATCTTTTGTCGATGTTGTGGTCACTTGTGGATTTTCACCACACGGTGTCGCTGTTGTCTTGTGTTAAATCTTTCAAGAGGTCCCCTCATCTCCGTACTGTCGGGTTCGATTCCATCTCAGGACATAAGAGCTGAATGCAATGGTTTCTATGTTATCACACAGTTTAGTGTTGTTATTGATATGATTTGTTTTCTTGGATACATTTTAACTAAGTATACATTTTTTTGTTGTTTTTCATTTACGAAGTAAGTGACAATCTCCTCGGCTGCCTTTCATGTTCGTCTGCGGTAACGGGTGCTGTCCAAAGTCTCGTGGTGCTGAAATCTCTTCAGCTCCTGCTGCATTCGTTTATGAGTTCTTGTCTGGTACACATTCAAAAAAGCAAATATAGTAAACTAGAAACTCTTCCTTTTACGCAGCTAATGAATGTAGTGAATTTAATATTTGATTGAGTTTTAATATCTTAATTTCTATAAATATCTATATTTATGAAAACTCTTTGGCGAGAAGTGAGATAGTTGTTTTATTTATGCTTGCACTGTTTTAAGTCCTCTTTAGATTTTCTTATAAACTATGCACTTACGATCTGTGTGCGCGCGCACGCTTACTTTTTTTAAACAGTTTGTGTTTGTCTATCTCATCTTCAGATAAATATCGGATAGATGATCTTTGTAAAAGATGTATTACCCACGATGTCCTAGCTTTGCATGTCCGTACACGTCTATGGATTTATATAGAATCATTGAAGAATAACATGAAAGTCAAGAGTCACACACTGGACAAGAATGAGAAAGCCTCTTTGTAGAGGGGGTCGTGTGATGTGGTGCTCATTGGCTCTTATTGGTTGGAGTGATTGCTGCCATGGATGGAAATTAACATAAAGGAGGCAAGTGGCGAAGGGATCCACTTGGGGGCAAGCTGGTGATGCGTCACAGCTCTTGGTGAAAATAGGAGACAAAAAAGGGACTAAAATAGCGCCGAACCTGCGGGTTTAATGTGCACCAATGGCCACGAAGTCACTCGTGGTCTCAGAGCTGCGCGCAAAAGTGCCACAGGTGATAGGAGGAATGGACACAGAGATGAGAGAGTTTGAGCGCCCTCGGTGTTGCAAATAAGTAACCAATTTCGCTCCAAACAAGCTTTGCCATGTGAGATTAGCGACCGAAACCTCTGCGCGGTGCAGAAACTCTACGACTTCACCACGTCACTTCTAGGGAGATCATGAAACAGCATCGGATGTGGCTGCGCAAAGACACGTTGAGAAAACTGAGGAAAACCATCTTCACCGATGAGGCAGCGGAGTTCCTCTTCGCCTCTCCCTTTACGCACAGGCGAGGTGAGGACGGAGAGCATGACATCAATGTAGAGAAAACACCAATACGTCATCCGAGGTGTTAAAAGATCGGCAGCAGACGGGAGAAGCACAACTACAATTTTTAAATCGAAAGTCATAAAAAAAAAGCACATCATGGATGGAGAAGGAAGATCGTCCGGGTTGGTCAAATCAGCCGCGGTAAAGCTGTCCGAGATGGGCGAAAGAACCAAGGAGCTAGGCACCGCAATGAAGGATCCTCACCAGCAAAGACGGATCATATTAGTGATCGTTTGCGTGGCTCTCCTGCTGGACAATATGCTCTACATGGTAATCGTGCCAATTATTCCAGACTATCTTGCTGAACTGGAGAGTGAGCAGTCAGAGCACGTCCACGTAGTGATGCACCGCAACTCTTCATTCAACAGCACAAGCCAAGACAAAATCAACAAGAACAATTTAGATATCCAGATTGGAGTACTTTTCGCATCTAAAGCCATCCTGCAGCTGCTAGTTAGCCCGCTGTCGGGAACTTTCATAGACCGGGTTGGATATGACATTCCACTTTTAATTGGACTGAGCGTTATGTTCGTGTCCACCTGCATATTTGCAATTGGGGAGAACTACGCGACGCTCTTTGTGGCCAGAAGTTTGCAGGGTCTGGGGTCGGCTTTCGCGGACACCTCTGGCATCGCGATGATAGCTGACAAATACACGGAGGAGTCGGAGAGAAGCACGGCGCTGGGCATCGCCCTGGCGTTTATCTCTTTTGGGAGTCTGGTGGCGCCTCCTTTTGGGGGCATCCTGTACGAGTTTGTGGGCAAGAAAGTGCCCTTCATCGTGCTCGCCTGCATTTGCCTGGCGGACGGCTTTCTGCTGCTGACTGTGATCAAGCCGTTCTCCAACAGGACTAGAGAGAACAGACCAGTCGGCACCCCCATATATAAACTCATGGTTGACCCGTACATAGCTGTGGTGGCCGGGGCGCTGACAGTCTGTAATATCCCCTTGGCCTTTCTCGAGCCCACCATATCCAACTGGATGGAGACCACCATGCACTCCACTCAGTGGCAAATGGGGCTCACCTGGCTCCCAGCCTTCTTTCCTCATGTCCTCGGTGTGTACATGACAGTTAAATTGGCAGCTAAGCATCCAAATTTGCAGTGGTTTTACGGAGCTTTAGGTATGGTTATCATAGGAGCGAGCTCCTGCACAGTCCCTGCATGCAAAACCTTTGGGCAGCTCATCGCCCCGTTGTGCGGCATTTGTTTTGGCATTGCACTGGTAGACACTGCCCTGCTGCCGACACTTGCATTTTTAGTTGACGTGCGTCATGTTTCAGTGTACGGTAGTATTTATGCCATAGCAGATATTTCCTATTCTGTTGCATATGCTATGGGTCCTATAGTAGCCAGCCAGATAGTGCACAATATCGGGTTTGTACAACTTAATTTGGGCATGGGCCTCGTGAATGTGCTTTACGCACCAGCCCTGTTGCTTCTGCGCAACGTGTGCCAAATGAAACCGTCCCACTCAGAGAGAGATAACCTCTTGGAGGAGGCTCCGCAGGGGCTGTACGATACTATCAAGATGGAGGAGAGGAGAGCTAAAAAGAAGGGCTACCGTTCGGCAGGGAATTGCCTTGCAGTAGATGAAAATGGGTTTGACAATTTCAGAGCACAGCGGTCCGCGTCAGAGGAGTCGTCCGGTCCGGAGTACACTTAGCCCGGCCACACACTCTCACCGCCCCCCGAAACATTCCCCAGGAGAGATTTGGAGATGAGGCAGGTTATAGTCAAGTAATTTAAACTTTTATGTAAGTACTGATGTGCAATATAAAGACCCAATCACCAAAATCATGGTGTGACCCGCTTTATAGTTTCTTTTTGACTGTGATTTCATTGTGTCGAACACGTCTATGTAGCGTTTGTCATGGACGTATAATTGGAGTTTTGTGTGAGATCTATCAGCTACCGTTGAATTCGTGTGTATCACTATTGTAAAAAGATATAAATAGATAAATGTACGCACAATACTATATGGGACCAACTATATGCAGCACATTTCCCCCCCTTACACAAAAAAATAGCCTATATTTTTAGTCTCTGAAGAAACTTTTTTTACTTGCACATCAAAGGCCTGATTTTCCTTTTAAGTTGTTCAAAACAATTCGTGAATTTTGATTTTGTAACAAGTGGGCCCGTTTGAAATGTTTTTGTTGTATTAAATGCATCATAATAAATGGATTTTGTACATATGTGTATATGTGCACAATTTAAATGGTTAAAACATACGTGGACCTCTACAAAGTACGTGTGCGTTTGTTTGTGTGTGCGCGCGTGTGTATGTATGAAACATTTTGTCAAGACGTAGCTAATGAAGTCAGTCTCCTTCCGATGAAAACATATGTATTCATTTATCAATTGTCGTTTTAATAAATCTCTGTTTGGACCTGCGTGACACTGGTGATTTCATTGTTATTTCAAGCTTCAAACGAACAAAAACAAAATAAGTCTGGAACATTTTTCGTTAGAAATACCATGAATTCAGATTATGAAAAGCGATTCAAACTCCATGTTGCTTTTCTAGAAGTATTAAAACACATGGCTGAAAAAAAGACAAATCTCATCAGGATTCCATTATGAAAAGTGAGAAAAATATTATTCGTCCTGTTTATTGAAACAAAAAATACATACAAATTTAGAATCTCACAATTTGGCACATTTGCCACAATATAAAACAAAAACACATATAAAGCTTATAGTTTAGAAAATGAGGCTACAGCTGCAAAACAGATCTATTTTTCACAAGGGCATCCCTTATTGATTCAAATCAAGATGACAATCTCGGCAGAAAGCGCACAGGACTTTAATCTGAACCGTAAAAGCACCATTACTGTCATCTCTGTCGACCCGCAGGACCAGGACATATGAATGACAAACAAAAAGCGAGTCTCACTAATTGTTTCTGTATAAAAAGTATTATCGGATGTGGGCAGAGGGGGGAGGAGGGGGGGGGGGGGGGGGGGGGGGGGGAGCAAGCTGTCAGATAATATGTTCCGCGAATAGATTTCAATGGGAGGAGTTTCTTGCCCCAAGGGGGTAGGTATAGACGCAAACACCTTCAGCATCTTTTCCAAGGCGCACTTTAACGTGGAGTCGCAGCCTTATGGCGAGAAGAGGGAATGGAGGAGAAGTCCGGCGTCTGAACGGAGCTTTACACTAATATGGGATTTCACAGCGTGGACGTGGGCGGCAATGTGAACTTCCACACACTCATCTGACCTCTTGAGTCGTGCACCGATCAGGTAAGGTAACTTTTCTTCACTTTTAAGTAAATGTTTATTAAAGAACGGTATAATGCGCTGGGTGAGTTTCTTTGGCGCACAGCATGTACGATTATGCATCTTTGAAACTCATTTAATTTACTCTGAAGTCCACTGTGCTGTAAAATTTGTTTTTGAAAAGTTGTATTTAATTGTTAATCATTTAACTTGTTGCCCGACTTGCATCCAGGGATACAGAATTATCTATAATTTTGTATATATTTTAGCATTGTGTTATTAAAATAAGTACACATTTTCTCCCTTCATTGGCTGAATTTTCATTTGTTTTGGGAAAAGTGAAGCTTCGAGGACTGAAATAGAGATGAAATGAGTTTTTAAGATGCATATCTCTTTGCAGTGGTGAGCGATGAGGCACAGCTGGAATTCAAGGACATGCAGCAAATTGCATTATGGCTGCAAAACCATGAAGAATGGAAGCCTGATGGTTCACTTTCAGACAGTACTATGTAACTCCATTGCTCAGTAGGCCTCATTTTATTTACTGTAATTTTTCTATACTGCACTCTCTCAAATGTCTTTACATGCTTCATGCAGGGAAGACTGACCTCAGATCCTCTCGAGAGGCTTTCCACATTATTTCCCTTTGACTGGACTGGAATGCAAAGATGCCAATCATGGAGAAAGAGGCGGCCAGTGGCCGAGACAGCAAAGTATGAAAACATGTAATTCCTTTTACAGTGAACATGTTTCTTTTCTTTTCAATCAGCACTCTGAGCATTGTCGCTGTCCATGGTCCTGAAGTTGGCAAAGTAATAGTGTTGAATTTCAGCACCACGGACAGCGGCTGCGCCACTTATGCTAACTGGCCGCTAGGGGCAAAAAAGACAGCGGGCCCTTCACCGTCCAGACAGTATTGTACTATTTTGTGTCGTTGAATCCACATTGAGCCAGTGGAGGATTATGATATCATTGAGTTTGCATTGTATTTACTGTGGTTTGATTGGCTCCAAATTTTAATCTAAGTTTTTCCAAGCATAACAATTTATATGACTTACTAAAAAAACATCTCCACAAACCCCATTTCCAGGAATCCATAGCTAGGAAACCTATTTTACAACTCACTGTACTTGTCAATATTAACATGTGGGGCTTCTAAAAGTACAGTTATGCAAATGATCAAACATCAGACAGAAAAGATAATCAATTTGCATTTTCTATTCTAATGAAAACAAGTGGTTCAAGTCCCAGAGGGCTGGAGAGTTTATTCTCAAATAAGCCTTGAAGCATTTAAGTTGAATTATTAACGTAGGTTTTATTTATTTTTTAAGCATAAAGAAAAGATGTGAGGGAATTACCACTTTAACTAATAAACCCTCAGTGAATCAGGGGAAAGACTTAAAAATAGTGAACAGCTGCTGTCCTTTCATCACTTATTATGAGTAATTATACCAACCTGTGTTTCTTTTAATGACATCAGATGTTGCCAAAGGTCCCTGTGCCCCCACTGAAACAAACCCTCGACACTTACTTGAAGTGTGTCCAACACCTGGTGAAGGAGGAGCAGTTCAAAAAAACAAAGGCCATCGTGGAGAAGTTCGGGGCTCCTGGAGGCGTTGGAGAGGTTCTCCAGAAGAAGCTTTCAGAGAGGAGGGACAAGATGACCAACTGGGTAAACTCTAATATCTGCAAGATAAAATAAAAACACTGCTGCTCCATGCCGTAGGTCCCCTTGTATCAATTAACTTTGTCTTTGTTTTATTAGTCTCTAAAAGTAGTATTTTGATGCGTTTCTCCTTTCTATTTCATCAAACGTACATTTGGAAAAGTCAATACCGTCATTGCAAAATCATTCTCTAACGATTTTTCTACAATCAATACACTCTTTGTATCATTCATTATCATTATAATCCAATTTATTGAATTTGACCTTTTACAATATAGTGTCTGTAATCAGCCTCAGCTTTGATTGTATTTTTTTGTAATAATACTGTATCAAACTCTGCCTCTGCTCTAATGAGTCTGAAAATAAAAATGAAATATATTACCCATTCATAAAAGAGTTGAAGAAAGTGAAACACCTTCCAATAAAGATTTATTGGAGCCTTTGTTGCTTCAATATCTCCACCTGCGTCTGGGTGATCGGTCAGACCACAACTCATCCAGCTCAGTGAAATCTATCACGCTCCCACTCCCACACTGACGCTCTCCCACTCTCCTTTCCACCTGGCAGTGATACACTGTAATGGTTTTTTACTCCATTGCCCAACTCTGACAGCAATAACTTAAGTCCAAAATGTTTGACAAAGCCACATTTCTCAAAAAGCGTCCCTGTGTTTTTATTTAGGTGTATGACTACTGGCTGGAGGACATGTACTTGAACAACAGGTTGGCCCTACCGGTCAACTCCAGTCCTGTCATGGTGTTTCCTAAGCAGACGTTTAGAGATCGTAAAGACGCCCTCAGGTATGTGCTGGACTTTTGGTTCTGCTATTGCCAAACCTTTGCATGTGCTGTGTGTTTAAACAAATAGAACAAGTATCTTCATTATCAATTTATCTCACAATTGTCTCGATTAACCGGTTTGTCCAAAAAAGGTCCGAATATTGTAAAAAACCTGAGTTCCAAGAGTCCACGGGGACGTCTTCAGGTTCTTTTGTCCAACAGTCCATAACCCAAAGGTATTAAGTTGACTTTTATATAAGACAAAGAATCATCAGACTGGAGGAAGCAGAAACTTGTTGCATCATAATTTAATTAAACAATTGATTGATTATCAAAAGAGTTGCAGATGAATCTTCTGTCAATCAACTATTTATCTCAGCCCTGTTGAAAACCCTGTTTGTACTTTGCTCTCACTTTTCAGTCATTCTGGGAACTATAGGCAATCTCAAATTTAAGCAGAAGTACATAAATACACCAAGTTCCATAAAAAAGCCAACCACAATACTTCATATCACATAACAACTCCCAGAATGCACTGGACATCACAGATTGTTTGCGAGTCTGTGACAACCACAGGTTTTCAACCGCAAAACAATGCCATCACTACCAATACAAAGTACCCGATATATCACTCAGTTCTGCAGCCAATGACAGGGTTTATGTTCTTCTCAGCAGGCACGGACTCAGAATAAGATCTGAATTACAGACATGGAGAAAATCACTGGCATCATCTCTTCGTTGTATCTCTGCCCGTTATTAAATGAGCCGTGATACACCAGACATTACACCAGTCCACCCAGGCCTGTAACTCAACATTAGCTTTTGTCAGCTCTCGCCGCACTAACTGAATAGTTCCAGAGCACCCCAAGCTGGTAATCTACTGACACAGACACTTATTAGATTGGGAGTGACAGAGCCAAGCTCACCGCAGAGACTGCTAGTCAGGCTTCATTTAGGGGTGTGGTGCACTGCGGCCGCCTCCTTTGTATTGATCTGGCTTTGAACGTAATAACACCAAGACAAATGACATACAACATGAGACCTGACAGGGCTCTGTGTTTTCCCTATTTGCCCACACCGCCCACTCACACATACAGACTGTGTGTCTCTCTCTCTCTCTCTCACAAACACAGATAAACACACACAGCTTGCCCACTGTATCCTAGTAATTTGCCATAATGTGATTACTGTTCAGCCTGTGAGAGATGAGAGCAGATATGATTACAATCACCAGCCAGTTCGCTGTATGTTCAATGTTTCAAGTTTTTTAAAATTTCAAACCGCTTCACTCTTTTCAAGATTTGCTGCTCGTCTCATCAGAGGAGTGTTGGACTATGCTGCTCTCATTGATGCGTAAGTTTAACCTGTAATGGATCACATGCCACCCTGCACCCTCATTCTTCACCTGCATGCCCCTCGAGCCCACCTCATCGATGTTACCTCGACAAAGCAAAGTTAGTGAATTTAAGATGAAAATAAAATGAAGTCAAATGATAAGTGATAAAGTGAGAGGTTACAGGTAATTTGATGTGTGTAATAATGTCTCTCAGGCGAGCGCTGCCAGTGGATTTTGCTCGAGGCCAGCTAGCTGGAACCCCTCTGTGCATGGAGCAGTACTACCGCCTCTTCAACTCCTACCGCTACCCGGGGTTAAAGACAGACACGCTGGAGGTCCAGATGAATGCAGCCTCCTCAGCGCCGCAGCACATCATCGTGGCGTGCAAGAATCAGGTCAGCACGCCAGCCTCTGAGGAAACTTTTCACACTCCATCACACTTGTAACTGGAGACAGTGTCCTGTCCATTTGAGAGAAAATATAAGTAAATACAAAGAGTTTATCGATAGATGACACACCTACTCCACATCTTACAGACCCTTTCAATAAAGGACAGGCTAAACAATGACGTCTTTTAATAGGTCTATATGACTCGCATCAAAAAAGTTGCTCTTCAGTTACACATTTTGATTTCTTATTGTATCTCTGGTCTGAACATAGTTACTACTCTCACTGATCAAATCAGACGAAAGATTGTAAGTAATTGGTGATCATATAATCCTATTTACATACATGGTCCTAGTTTTATATTGTTCGTTTCTCAACTGATCATGATTAAAAATGTCGGTTTTACTACAGTGTTTACAAATGTTGTGGTTGTCTTTCTGTCTTTAAAACTGCACCAGCCAACTCCCACAGGGCCCTGTAACAAGCCAGCCTGCCTACAATCTGTAATCTGTGCCATGTTCCCCACATTATGTTTAAATCTTACTGATAATCCTCTATAAAGATTCCCATTAATGCATAAAGCCCACGCCGCTAACACGCAGGTCTTAGGTTCAACGCTACTATTTTGATTACATTTAGCTCACGGAGTGTGCCTTTAAATAACCTCGGAAAAGAGGCACGGTAGGGACTCTCACCTGGAAACAGTTCTGGGAACTATCAATCTGTGGCAGATAAGGGCCTGTCCCTATGGAGATACAGGCGGTTAACTAAATTACTGTCGATTGAATCAGCCAGAGCTTCCTTGAGTCGTGTGTTTAACTGATCGCAGTAGAGAAGCCTTTTTTTTTTTTTTTTTTTTTTTTTTTTAGGTAGCACTGGACCATTTTCAGCCATAATCACTATCGTCCAATTTATCTAAGATGTTCCAGGTACCGTACCGCAGTAAACAATAAACTCAGATATGAATGACTAATAGCAGACAAGGACACATCTAAACACAAATATTGCATCGTGTGATGCAGTACACGATTAAATAGTGAAGGCACACATGATTTCTATAATCTATTTTTTTTTCACTAGTTTTTCGTGTTGGATGTAGTCGCAAACGGCAAGCAGCTCATCGAGACTGAGATCTTATCCCAACTGGAGAAAATCATGACAATGGCAGAAAACGCAGCAGAGAGACTCCCTCCTCTTGGTATCCTGACAACTGATGGGAGAACAGAATGGGCACAAGCCAGAGATGCACTAAAAAAAGGTCTCTGCTTCGAACGTTTCTCTAATTCTCTCAAGTTTCAAACAACTGCAAACAATTTTGAAAGAAATAAACCAAGACATATCTCATCTCCTTCCCATCCAGATCAAACCAACAGGGACTCTCTGGCCCTGATTGAGAGCGGTCTGTGTGTGGTGTGTCTGGATGAGCCCAGTGGCCTGGATCCTAGGGATACTAACAGGTCCCTGCTGATGCTGCATGGTGGCGGCCACGAGAAGAATGGGGCAAACCGCTGGTATGACAAGTCAATGCAGGTAGGGCAACATTCAAGGCACTTAATCCTCCATGAATGTAGCGTTTGGACTGTTAGTTAATCCACCTCCACTCAGTTTGTTGTAGGAATGGACGGGATATGCGGATTTGTGTGCGAACATTCGGCATTCGAGGGAATAGTTATGGTGCAATGCTCTGAATACCTGATGAAATACATGTAAGTCAGCCCATCGCAGCAAAACATATAACCACACACTGAATATTGTTGTCAACGAAGGCTGCTGAGGCACACGTTCTGTTGTTGTCTTGAACAGAACAGGGAGTCCCTCCAAGATGGCGAAAGCATCCACTGTCAGAGAGCTCCCCCCTCCAAGAAGGCTGCTCTGGAAATGCAACCCACACATCCAAGGACTTTTAGCAGCTTCTGGAGACAGACTCCAGAAGTAAGACCAACACAAAGAAACTAACCACCATATCTACAAATAATTCCTTCTATAGACATCTGGTCTCATGTCATCTGCGCTTTCTCCTTCAGGCTGGTGAATAATCTTGACATGGATGTTTTCAAGTTCAACGTTTATGGGAAAGAATTCATAAAAAAACAGAAGATGAGTCCAGATGCATTCATACAAGTTGCCTTACAACTTGCATTTTACAAGTAAGGCACATTCAGGATCTCAATCTTCAAATTTGGCTATCAATGTGCACTTTCAAATATACTGCCTCCTCATATAGATGTAACAGAAGGCTTGTTGCCACTTATGAGAGTGCGTCCATTCGGCGTTTCCAACAAGGTCGGGTTGACAACATTCGCTCTGCCACCCCTGAGGCCCTGGCCTTTGTGATGTCCATGACAGATGAGAGGGCCACGTTCTCCGTGAGTCATTTTTCTCACTTTGACCCCAATTACTGAGTTACTCCCACAATACCGTTTATCACACCTGCTTAAATGAAACAGGTGCGACCAGTCACCTCGCCCCGCCAATCCCAGTGTACTCATCCAAGCAGATGATCTCCCTGCAGATTTAACGGGTCTATGGAAAACGGATTTATTGGCTGCACTGCTCTCTTTCTGTACAATGTAAAAATGCCTTGTGTTTACTTTTTCCTCTAAATTGTTTTTGGTTTCTCCAACAGGATTTGGAAAAAATGAGACGACTGATTGATGCAATTAATGCCCAGACAAATTATACAATTAAAGTAAGTATTTCAAAACAGCCTTTGTCAGTATAATTAATGTGACAGTCAGAATTTAAATGTGAAGACTAAACACCTTCATCTCAAAATGTCTTTTGAGTATCAAACATTCACTCTTAAAAGAATTGTTTGACATTTTGGGAAATGCACTTACTCACTTTTTGCTGAGAGTTAGATGGAAAGATTGATACCAGGCTAATGTCTGTATGGCAAATATGAAACTCCAGCTCGGACACAGTTAGCTTAGCTAAGCACAATGACTGTAAACTGAGAAAAACAGCTAGCCTAGCTTAATCCAAAGCTCACAAAAAAAATGAATAAATCTACCTACCAGTATACCTCTAAAGCTCACATTACCACATTAGACAGGCTAGCTGTTTGCCCACCTCGAGTCTTTATGCTAACCTAAGCTAACTGTCTCCTAGCTGGAGCTTTATATTTTACAGACAGATATGAGAGTGGTATCTATACTCTCATTAAACTCTCAGTAAGAAAGTTAATTGTATTTCCCAAAATGGTTGTGTGAAGTTTGTTTAATCATCTTGCAGGGAGGGTGGCAGCTACGGTCAACTTGAATTGATATTTGTTAGTATAGATTCCAATAGTGACCAAAAAACGGATTAATTAAATTAAATTAAATTAATATATTTTGGGGTATCACTTAAAGAAGATGGGCTATATGGGTGTTGCATTTCTATTCCAATCATCCGACAGGCAGTTAAGATAATTCAGTGAACATGGTCTGCAACCTACTGTGATGTGAGATGGTTGAAAAGCTGCTGAACACAAAACAAGGACTGGACTGGAAATAACTCATGTGCTCATATTGAGGTCCTAATTAAAAATCCTTCCTTAACACTAAATAAAAACGTATTTCTCAGGCTATTACAGGACTGGCAATAGACAATCATCTTCTCGGGCTTCTGAGGATCGCAAAGGAGCTCAACATGGAGAAGCCAGAGATCTTCTGTGATGAGACGTATTTGGCCAGTAACCAGTTCATCCTGTCTACCAGTCAGGTAACATGTGATCCCCCTCTATTCTAACAGAACGCTCGCTTTAAGTGATTGCTTCTGGATGGCGATAGAGAATACAGAGGAGATACTGTTGAGGAAATACTGGTGCCGATAGTGTTTTTGCACAAGACTAAATTAAATATAGTTTCTGCTGGTGTTTGGGATCCTCACTGAGGGCTCTGTGCTTGCTGCTATAGTATTTTAATTGGAGACCCTGCCAAACACTATTGCCCTCCTTATTGGGTTCAATATCTTTATGTTATGCTCGGGCTCTGAGAGCTTGTGATGAGCATTGTTTTATCTACTTTCTGCCCATTTATATGCTAAATGATTAATCCAATGAAAGAGTCAACTGATCAAGCAATAATACATTCCTTTTCCCGTTCTCTTGACGAGCTTATCTGATCTAACCCCGACTGTGCTCTCTTGTATCAGGTCCCAACCACAGTGGAGATGTTCTGTTGCTACGGCCCGGTGGTGCCCAATGGCTACGGCGCCTGTTACAACCCGCAGTCAGACCACATCATCTTCTGTGTGTCTAGTTTCTGGGAGAACACGGGGACGAGCTCGGCCGTTTTCGTCAAAGCCCTGAACGAGAGCCTGCTGGAACTCAGGGACCTGTGCAGTAGAAGCAGCGCTGCGGCTACCAAACGGGCCGATAGCGGCCAGGGAGCTGGCCAACGTCATAAATCAGGGAAGTAAAAAAATACTGAGAGAGCACGCCCACTGAAGCTGCTTCACTCAACTCTCAGACTCAGTAGTTGAGATGCATTTGTGTGTCTTTGTTGTCTGTGCAATAGTGTTCCTTTAACAACAAAATACAAAGCCTTAAAGTTCATATATACTATATGTAAATACTAAAAAAATGTGATGTGAATGAAAACTGGAAAACTATTTATTTTTTGGGGATATGTGTAGACGTAATGATTTGGGGTCCAACAATGACCCTGTTTGACTCGGCAGACTGAGATTAACTGGTCTGCTGCCTTTAGGAAACTTAAGCCATGCCCACTTTGTAGCACTGATGAGAGGGGCAACTCCCCATCAGAGCAAATCAGCTGAGCAATCCCAATGTATATCTTACACACAGAGTAGTAATGTATATGAGAATATTCTGTAAAAAGTACAAAACAGTATATTTAAGATACTTCTAACAACCATGACATCCTGTAAATGTGATCCTGTTTCACTTTGTGTGTGCCATCGTGTATTAACTAACTGGATCAGTTATATTATATATTACACAAGATCCATTTTAATGTGCTAAAGTTATGTGATGTATATATTCTATCGACACCATGAGGTTTCCAAAAAAGTTGTGTTCATGTGAAGTCTGTCTGATGAGGCACTTTAAGATATTTATATAAATATATGAATCAATAACTGTAAACGCAGAGGACTGGTTATGAATAATGTGTGTAGAGGGAAAACTGATTTCAGTGGCACATTTAAGGTCGTCTAGATGTGCTGTACGTATGTGTTCCATGTTATAGCAATAGTTAATAAGTGTAGAGTGCAATCAGTGCTACTGTATAAGTAAAATACAGTCCAGTGGTGATTGAGGCAATAAGTGCTTTGTATTTGCACTTAAGAGGTAAAATGAGGGATGTATTGTTGCACTGTAGTGCAGTGCAGTGAGGGTATACGTGCAATTTACCAAATCAACTCTTTAGATGCATGGAGCTTATGTAATATTATATCAACTATTTTTGATAGTCAGAAATAGCCGACATTATCGGTTAACATTAAAATGAACTATGGCAATCTACATCGTGCATGCTGTTTGGGTGTGAAAATATCAATTCAAAGTGTACTGTGATTCGGATTCTTCTCCAAATGTATATTGTGTTTCAATCTGTGGTGGTTCATGTCAACAGAAAATTGAATCAGTGATCTGTAGTGTTGAAAATGTGACAAAATGTTGTCCTGTATCCAGATGCCACTAGTTATGTGTCTACCAATCATCAGCCAAAGTGAACGTGAACCATGTAGATGATTTCAAAATCAATGTCACAAAAAGACTTTAAGCTTAAAATAAAGTGATGTAAACTGTTTTCCTGCCAGATGTAATATTCTTGAATGTTTTACCTCGAAAGTTAATTTGATTTGTTGTTCATTGCCGTCTAATCCGAGTGATACGCGTAATATGTGTCATGTGTTGTTTGTAAACCAAGTGAGTAATTCTTGCTGTTTTATCCATTGAACCACTGCGTAGTATTAATGTATCATCCGTGATAACATTTTTAAATGACATCTTTGACAGGGTGCTTTATTAAGCGATTAAATATTCAATGAATGTTCAGTGAAAACTCATATGTTCGTCATGAAAAACAAAAGGCTGATTTATTTTTCTAGGCTACAACAATATTTTGTTGATAGAAGACAGTTAATTTGAGCTGTAATACAACTGTTGTGTAGCAAAACGTGATACTCTATTCCAGAAATAAAATTAACTCTAAACTCTCTCATAGTGTCAGTGTCGTCTGTTCTACATTATTTAGTATTGCCACAATTTTTAAGTCGACCTAATCCAGTCTCAACACACAAGAACACATTTACTCATTTTAATTCTTGTTTTCAAGCATTATGGTAAGATAACGTGGCTGTGAAATATACTAACCTTGATGTTCAGTCTCATGCACAAATGTAACTTGAGAGAAACAACTGGATTCATTTGCATACTGTCTGTTTGCAGCATGGCCACTTCACTAACACACTCCCAACAGATGGCCTCGTTTTCACCGGCATCTGATAAGGTCTTTAGGGAGAGACCTAAATTTAATTCTTCAACGGTTAAACCACTGAACCGGGTCAGTCAAATGCCCAAAAAATAAATTTAACATTTAGTCAAGCTCCTGTGAACTGGTCCAATTAAATTTGAAATACAAATTGAGGTGAAAATAAATCATGCAGACTCATATGGATTACAACAGTTCAGTGTGTTAGTGGCAACAAGCGCAACACAGTCCACTTACATGATATTGCTAATCATTGTCTCTGTATGTATTCAGTGGCTGTGTTTTATCGCCATATCACTGCTGAACTAAGATGTTGATTGGACTTTCAATTCAAAGCAGCAGCAACTCAATTCAGACCTCTGCCATATCAATTTCTCAGTCATTAGGCAAACCTCAGGTGAGGGTTGGAGCACAGATTGACTGGTCTTCACGACGAAAAAATCTCATTGAACAGCAACATCTCACTCATTGGTGATTAGTCACCAATCTACTCTTTCTTCTGAAGATGACTCCAAGATACTCAGAGACTCATACAGCAAAATTGGCATACTTACCTTGATAAACAATAATCTACCATTCACATGCACACCACAGTGCTTGGGCACATTGCAAAGATCTTATAGAAGTCGAGCCAGGTTAACCTATTTTGCCAGACGACCCTGTACCGTTTTGCCAAAGCCCTGTTCGTTAATAATTAATCAAAGGACTTACTAGTATTATCCGATTTCACTGTATTACAAGAGTCCATGCTAATTAAAAGAGAATAGATATTTTCCTATTGAGTGATGTCATCTGAACACACTGCCAGGCTGAATTTAGGTATTGAAGAGCACTGTGAGGAAAACATGTCACACTGCTGTGCAAGTCACCTCGCTGCTCTAATACCGGCTTTCCAGAAGTGAGTCTATTGACAGAACATTAAGCTCGGTCATCTAAAGTCAGTGCTGGCGGCGACCAGCGCTTTCATTCGGCAAGGTGCGACTAGTGACAAGCCTTGGCGCCGAGATCAATGACGGAAGCCCACCTGGAGATGGATGATGGGAGGACATTACCACTAATAAGTGTCTGCCATGCAGCAGACGGACACAGAGCCTTACATGCTGGCTGCTATTGACTAGAGACGGGGCAGAGCTGTCCATCCAGATTCCCTCCTCCGTGCTGGAGCCAGAGTCCAGGAGAAATAAAAGGCGACTGTTGCTGGATTTCTACCTCAACTGAGAACGACAAAAGCAAAGCAGTTGCAGTCTATTTAAGTTAAGACCCTCATACGTAGAAATATCCTCCTCAACAGGTGGGAATTACAAAATAGATCCACCGCTGTACAATGAGACAGAGATGTAGAAAAAGGTAGAAAATCATACGTAGTTTCAAGGCCATGAGTTGAGTTTCTATACTCATTCAAAACTGCCAACAAATTCAAAATGGAAACAGCAAATATTTGTCCATGAATATGATATTTACTAAATAAAACAGTGTACAAGGCATCAATTAGTAAAAACGTAGCTACCTAGCCACACGTCTGACCAGTGCTCAACAACCCATGAGAGCCTCAGCTCTCACAAATCACGCGATGTGCTGTAATCACTAATCACCACGTCGTCTTAATGAGCCTCTGTAATTGAACATGACTGCACATTACTCAAAAACAACAGCTACAAGATTACAATCTGACTCCATTTAACAGCCAATTTGTTAGACTGATCCTGTGATCCAAATGTGCTTCACACACTATTAATATATTCGGTACAACAGAAGCCATGAGCAATGGTGCAGCCATCTTTGAAAACGAAACTGAGCTTGACATTTTCTCCCTAAAAATGGTACAGGGAAGAAAAAAAAAAAGTCCCATTGTCTTGTGTCAGATATTGACATTTAAGAAGGAAAATTGAAAGATCGCACCACTGTCATTCCCACAATCTTTCAATTAAGGCCAAAGTCTATATTATAGCTGTCTGTTTTCACTCACAAAGGAATTCTGATAATGGCCACTCTGGCATTTATGAGGAAACTGCTCCCAGGGCAGACGCTCCATTTACACACTATCTTGAAGCCTAATTGGGCAAGAAGTGAAGCCCCATTAAATAATACGCCATAATACATGCCAAGAGCTCAAAAGCAGTACTTCCATGGAACCTCCCCCATTTAAGTTATATGTCCATTAATGTACTGATACCGCTATGACAGAATACTGTGTAATTCAGCTTCGTACAGTGATTGACAGGCTTCCATTATGGCTTTTTTAAACAAAGTCCGAATTAAGAGGCGTGTGAAGAATTTGTTTCCATCACATAAAAGAAAAATTGCTTAAATACAGCATGAACTATTCGAGCTTGCTGAAGAACTGCAGTATAATAATATCAAAAGGCACCGCAATTATTCTCAAATGAAAATATTAAAATCACTGCAGCCATAATCACACATTGTTGCATATCACCACAGTAGGCGACTTCAAGCTCCTCACTTCAGCGACTGTCAAGAGTTTCTTCAGCTGTTTTGATATGTTATAATGAGGCTCTGCTGGATGACAACATAACACCTATTCATCTCAAGGTAGACTCCTAATTTCTTTTCCCATTTATCCCCGTTCCGCGCAGGTACTTGTTTTACTCGTGGTTTCAGAACAATACTCCATCCTCAGGCTGTATATCAGCAGTAACAGAAGCTACGCTACTGTAAACGCAATACCTAAACAGTGTTGGCAACGTATGATTCATTTTGTGATTGGAAGATCAATAACCAATTTGAAGATGACCTGGTGGAGAGGATCCAGATTGTGTGGCTGTGCTTCAATGTGCGGCGTAAATCTCGGGTGGTGGATGCGCGTCCAGGCCTGCCACGGCTCCTGCTCTGGGGAATGATGTATGCCTCGGTCCTGCGACGTCTCCTGTAGCGGTTGGGCTCGTACCAAGCGGAGCTAATTTGAGTGGCCTCAGTGAAAGAGCTTTCTGAATGAATAGTGGGGATAGTAAACGAAAGGGTCAGGGTGTTACAGTGAGAGAAAGTGGAGTGGAGGACAAATAGTCATTAATCATTAGCTTTATCATCGTAATCATTATCATAAGCACACTGTTCAGCTCACAACAGTATAAATGGCTCGACTCTCAAGCACACACATGGACTTACTTTAGATCTTTAGAGACGAACAAAGAGAAAAAGAGAGAGAAAGTGAGAGTTCAGGACTGGATGCGAGTTGAGAAGGTAAACGGTTGTGCAATCATCTTAAGACCCGAGTCAATCATCCACAAAAGCACTGCGAAGAGACAATCGCATAAATGCTGTCCTCGCATCGAAGTAACAAGCATTCGTCCGCCTGCACGGCCTCCAAGTTCGGCATGAGAGAAACTCAGAGCCGGTTGCATAAGTGCCAAATGTGAACGGATAGAAGGCGACAAGAGGGATAAAAGTTAGATGGAAGGAGCTCATTAAGAGTGCTGCATTCTCCTCACAAACCCCATCTCGGTAAAGCATAGAAATTTGTGAACTGGCCATGAGTTCTGAAGGATATCTTATAATACTTGACAAGTGAAAACCGCCACCAGGCAGCTAATAGCTATACTGTCATGAGGGCAAATAAGAAAGCATGGGTTTTGCATGCATGTAGGCTTTGTGGCTCTGGTCATGCGGGACACACTTTGCAAAAGGCAATTCCCTCACTCAGTCCCCAAGTTCCCCGAACAGATCATGTTCTGCTGCCATGCCAGATGTGAGATGGAGGGATTGTAAGCGTTAGGAAAAGAGGTTAATTGAGGAGAAAAGGAGTAAAAAAGAAAAAAAAAAGAAAAAAGGTGTGCTTCATTAAATGCTCAGCTCCCAGGTGGCCATTTGTCCCAGTAGCATAGTCCCTGTGGAGCAGAGCTGTGTGGGGTGGAGATGAACAGAGGTGCAGGAGCAGCAGCAGCATCCTTGAGCCCACAGCTGCCAATAGCTCCATCGCTCTCAGGACTCCAGTAACTAAGCCACACGCCAAGGAGCAGCGCCCGCTTACTGACTCCGCCAATTACAGCGACCCATTAAGAGGAACCAACGCAGCTCCAACAGATGGAAGAACGGAGGTGTGTTCATTCACTTGTCTGGTGAAAGGAAACAAAGCCTATTTTGATGCTGATGGGATTTTCTTTTACCTAACAAATAAAGGTTTTTTTCCACAATAGATCGTTCATATTTTTATGTGCATTTATATCGGGTTTTTTTTTGCCAGAGCGTGGTTTAAGGATCAGGTGAGAGTCTCATTATTTGATACTTGCCATACTAACAGTTTGAGTGTGTATACGTTGCTTTCAACTATAGAAACGTAATATTAGATGTTGCTGATTACTGTACCTTACTGTAAATATACACAGACCACATACATTCCAGTTTATAATTGCCTTCACATTATTTTAAGTCAACAGATATTCCATGAAAGTTGAGTTATGTTCATACTGAAACTAAACAACATACAATGTGAACAGGAGAGTTAAAGGGCATTCCCTCAATCTCCAGTCTTCAAAATATACTTTTCAATAAATCCACTATTTCAACCTAAATGAATAAAAGCGTTCTGTGACTGTCCTTCCCCCTACTGGCAAACAACACAGCTGAAATCCAAACACCACCCCAGGAAACGCACACACTATGATTAACAAACACATTACGCTGCATAGTTCACAGGGGAGTTTTTTCAGAAGTAAACTTAATCCGACCACTAAGAGATGTTATGAGAAATATGGTTAAAGGCATTAGGAACTTAATGGGCCGCACACAGTTGAAAAGTAATACTGTACGGCCACGTTTCACAGGTTTGGCTCGTGTGCTTTCTGTACAACCTTGAGCTCATTTGTGTCTATTTACTTCCAGGGGGCTGTGAAGGCAGATGAAGGAGGAGCAGAGAGAAGCGAGCCGGAGCTGTAAAGTGATGGTTCCATCTTTAATGAGCGGCTGGGGACCGTAATATCTGGTGACAGAGAGCGTCCCTCTGCCGAGTCTCTGTCACAGTGGAGAGGCTCATCCTAAATCTCGCTCTTATTGCTATGAGCAGCGCGACAATATCTCACTCTGGAGACAGAACTTCAGGTTTTTATGGATGCTTGGGTAATTGAGCAGCAGGAGGAAAAAAAAAAAGGTCTCATCCACTTTTTCATAAAGGAAGTGTATCCAACCTAAATGACTGGTAAATTGATATTGGTATTCTCGCTTTTCTCTTTACTCTCTCTCTCTGTTGGCTTTCACACCCAGTAGTTTATCAATGAGATTTGTTCGTGAATTGAATCATCTGAGCTACATGTGTCCTGGTGCAAATAAGCCTGTCAGTTTAGCCACTCGTTCATATGTAATAGAGGATAGGACTGAAGAATGGAGGCTCTCCCGCTTTATGGCCTCTCAAACCAAAACTTGTCAGGGAAACCGGCTCACGAGACAGCTCTGATGGGCACTGCAAATAGGCTTTGTCTCTTTGGTTTACAATTACCCAACAAAGAGACAAACTATATAGCATGTTCAATCTTTAAACTGACTCACTGCTGCTTTTGCCAGTGGGAAAGCAAACATTTCAACAACTGTAAAGTCAGACTTTTACTTCCTATTGGGTCGAGATCCCAATATGGTCATCAAGGTGCTTTGGCCACAATATGATACTACTGGACACGCATACATATATCTCATTATAGAAACAAATCTCAAAGTTATCCCAAGGAGTTGGAAAAAAACCAGCAGCAGTTATAGTTTATCATTCTTACACAGGCCCCGACACCAAATCACTCATTTATTGTCTTTGTTGTTGTTGCTGTGCTTTAATATACCCTCCCATCACAAATGAAGTACTTGATCATGAATAAGATGTTAAGCAGAGTGCAAAGATAAAATAATGATCTCAATTACAAGTTATAAATCCCCCAGAGTTATGATATACTTGCAATCATTTTAGCATGTCTCATTTATGTTTTGATTAAAAGGGATCTCTCTGTAAGTACTGGAGGGCTTCCACAGATTAAATCCAATTAACATTCAGTAAAAAGGCCCAGCAGGGATTTACATTCTAACCAGGAAATCCTCAGCCCCCTGTGCAGCCTTGCTGGCAAGTAACTGTGCTTTCAAAATCACTGTAATTACTGTATTGTCACAGAAAACAAAACAGACAAATACTACCAGGTTAGTTCCTTAAATTATCTGTGAATAACAGTGAAGGAAACAAACTGAGGTGTTAACAGAACTCATTTGCTTGTGCCTTTCCTTTACACTCCTCATCCTGTTCAAACTTCCACGAAAGGGGCCGATGCACTGTGTGCTGCCGCCCCAACAGTGACAGCTCCATAACAAGCCCGGTCCACGGAAGAGCCTCGAGGTCCACTCTGCCAGAGCTACTCTGAAAAGCACCAAAGGCGCATGCAGACAGCTCCCTTTCTCTCGAAGGACAAACGCACACAGAGTCAACCTGCGACATTTGACGGGTGGTCGCTCTGTTCTGCTATCCCCTACAGTCCCCTGTCACAAAGTCCTCACATACATGCAGCAAACAACATATCAAGCACTTTGAAATGTCAGCAACAGGGCCGGTTGAGGTTCCAGTTCTCCAAGTATTGACCACTAAATTATAGGCCTTTAGTTTAGATGCAATTGGATTAATCCCCTTTCTTGGTGATTAGGTCAGAAAGAACCCAAGTTGATGTATTTAAATGCAGGTTTGCTTGACTAGCAGTCCAAACGCCAAAATATATCAAATTCACAATGCTATAAAACAGTGGCGGGCAACAGATCCTCACATCTGAGAAGTTGAAAGTAACTTTTTGGCATTTCTGCTTGTCAAATGATGTAAACAATTAATCCACAATCAAAAATAGCTGTGGATTCATTTTCTGACATTTGACCAATCAACTAGCAGACCAATCGATTCAGCACTACGTCCAAGGTGAAGTAAAACACACTCAAACTTATTCGCCTCACTTTGTTTTTCTCCCAGTTTAATGACTGCTGCCATGTGTTGGGATCTAATCATATCCTGAAAATGATCAAGGCCAAAAGCCAGTAAAATGTCTCCTTTGAAATGTCAGGGAAGCATCTGGTTCCGGCACCTTTGAAACCCAGAGAGAGAGAGAGAGACATCTGTCGGATGTGGTAACGTACCCAAAGAACCCTAAGATCACCATATATGCATACATCTTTACATCTCATTCACGCAACACATAGCCCTCTGCAAATAACAGTGTAATATGAAATATGTTTTAAGTTCAAATGTATGGGAAGGTTTTTTAGAAAGTTTCCCGTAGCACTATGAAACAGAACATATTTTTCTCATGACTGGTCTTGTGCGGACACGGAGCAGATGGTGTTATCTACCTCGTGGGTGGAAGGAGCAACAAGTGTGCAATTAAAGGCCTGAAGAGATGCCTTCCGTTCAAAACAGATAAACTCAGGAAAGCAAACCAATTCAGCAGTATATACGGACAAATTATTAGATCTTAATATATGGTAAAATGACACCAGCAAGCAAACATGAAAGCTAATGAACAGTCTATGACATTTTAAGTGGTCAGCAATATGTGGGCTGTCCCTAAGTTATCGGTCTTTGCATACACTTAGTGGTAATCATCCTTCCACAATTGCCTATCCAGCTGTTTTATTTTCCAGCTGAGCGTGCTGAGGTTGTAAGTTTTATAAAGAAGAACGAACTGCAAGAACAAAAGAAAAAGGAGAAATGACGCAGCACCAGTAGTTAGCTAGTCATTTTATATCATTTAAGGGCTTCTTCAACACAAGTTGCCGTGGCTATTGTGTGGGAGCAACAATGGCCTTGCTCCATCGTTCATTCAAGCCGAGTCGGTATCAATCACATGACACTTCAGTGATAGATAGGCAATCTAATAACACTAGGAGCAAAAATAACTTCACTCACTCAATCCTTGACCTTACGAAGCGAGCAGTCAGTTTGGTTAAAAGCTACAGCTATCACATAAACATTGATTTTTCTTTGCGATCAATTGCAGTGGAAACATTTGAACTAAAATGGCCCTAGAGAGCTGTCACTAATAAATAATTGCTGTTGTTAAGGATTTATACACCGGCTCCGCCTCCTCTAGAGCAGCTCATATTTAAGACTGTTTTTGACTGCGGGCTATTTAGACAGAATAAAAAAATAAAAAAAGACAACGCAAGCAGGTTTTCAGAGCTGTGAAGGAACTGCCTTTGGACGAGGAACCATCTCAGCATGTGTAGAGCCGCAGGACAGACACAATTACTATCAAACGATAGCGGCCATGACACTGCTGAGGCGCCACACAAAGGACACAGAGGAAGTGGTGAAACATCTAGGTCACACAGAGTTCAAACATGCTAACAGCTCCAGCGGTGAGAGCCGAGGACGTTTAAAGATGATGCAAGATTTGTTCAGCGTGATGGCACAAAATTGATTTAAAAAGGAGGACATGAGCATGACAAGGCAAGCATCCTGTCTGCAGAGGAACATTATGGGTCACTGAAACTTGCTGATGGATGGGAGAGAAAACTGATGGGTGTGTAACAGAATATTGTCTTTTATCTCAGTGGCTGTAATTTGTTGCAATAACAACGATTAGTGGTCAGCATTTTGGACCCTGCGACTGTTTTTCCGAACCATTTTGCCTTTATGTTGCACATAGTGTGAAACTACAAATAAGGGCATCAGATTCGCTGTTAAGCTCGGTTGACTGTCTCCCACTTCAGCAAGCTAGCGCATAACAAGGTGCACCTGTGCTCAGGGTCTTGCCAAAAAAACATGTTTTTAATAAATCCCTTCTAAAACGGCAATGCACAAATTAATTAGAATGGGCAAGAAACATAACCACCTTAGAGTATAAGCTCTTTGACGTCTGAAATGATATTTCACGCAGGTGACGTCTGTAATAGTGTGGTCGCACTGCAGGGGTTAGAAAGTGAACTTGAGAAAAATACATTGACGCTATAGCCTCAAGTGAAGACATGGAAGGAAAATAAACATGCAGGAATTGATTTACAGACAAAGTTGGTGAAGCTAATCTGACATTTAAAATTATTGTTTTGTTTCTTTTGATGTTAGAACTGATTATTTTTACCAACAGCGTAAAATGGTAATAATTCATGACCAAGATCGGAATAGATTTCACATAAGCTTGATGCACTCCAATAACCCCGGTATGTATATGCAGCGTCTATCTTCTTTCATAAAAGAAAGATTTTTTGTCATGGAGAGGACAAAGTATGAATAATTACCAAAAGGCAGCTCATGACAACGAATCATATTTTTGTATTATGTGTTCAGTCCAAAGAAATCTAAGCCACAGCTCCCGGGGTTCCGTCAAACATATCAATATTCAGCTGATTATTCCTTTAATCTGTGGCCAAGAGATCCTCACATTACTCCTCCAAACACTGCAGGGAATATCCACTAATGATCAAAAATAATAAGGATGTATGAAGTAAATAGCAAATAATTAATTCAAGTAGGCCTCCCCATTTATAATACATTATCAGAGGTGACCTTCTTGGATGGAAACAAAGCAAAAGCGGAAAGATTATTTGGCAATGTTGTTCCATCTTCAAAAAGAATCTATTGACGAAATGTTTGATACAATTCCTTTGTTCTCTGGGGTCCATTGATGAATCATTCAATCGACTAAAGAAAACTTGCCGTTACTGTATTGCTGTATGTGTACGATTACTCATTCACGATATACGATGCACTGTACCTGTTAAAGGTTTCCTGATCCCCCAACTCATCTGCAAACTGCATTATTTATCCAACGTTTCCATCCCAAACTGCAGCACCGTCATGAGTCATGTTCAAGACTAAATACTGCTCGTGACTTTATGACAGATGGCAGCCAAAATGTCAGACACACGCATGGGGCTCACTGAGGGGAGATCGATTCAGTGGGGTACCCCTGTGTGTCTGATGGATCCCCTTAGGAGAGACGCCACCAAAGCCATTTTTTGAACTCAGCAAGCCACAAAGAGAGACCCACCTACCCGAAGTCCTGATTCCATGAGAGCAGAGCACGAAACTTAGAGATGCCTCCACCTCGTTCATTCACTTACAGGCTTCCAGGAGTCCATTCAGTGGCGCGCACACACTCTGGGGACAAAACTTATTTAACATTCAACTAAAAATATTTGGAAACTCCTGCTGACTGAGTAATCTGTAAATAGACAGATAACACCTTACCAGGCATGTAACATCACTGAAATACAAAGAATTGTGTCTATAATCAACTAACTTTAAGAAGCATTCAATTCATATCAAACAGAGTGTTAACGTATCAATTTAAGTTTTAAATATTGTGAACCCATTGTCATTTATGCGGAATTGTGTTGTGGGCCAAGATTATTTCTACACGTCTTCCACAAAATCAAACCAGAATACAAAGTGCCAAAGGTCTCACCTCAGACTTTGCGTCGAGCAGCTTCTCCTTGATGCAAATGAGGCAGTTTCATCCCACACAGAGAGAGAAATCACCCAGGAGCCCCACTGCCTCACTCTCGCCTGTGACTGGATGTTCTATGATCTACACTTTACTTAATGAGGTGTCATGTACAGTTTATATAAAAAGGTATGACCTTATTAAACTGTGAGTGAAAGAGTGAAGCAATAGCTGGGGGAAAGATAAATGGCAAGGTTGTATAGAAACTCATTGTGCCTGTAACATTCACGGGACAAGAGGCCCTCCTTCTGATTGTTCCGAGATGTATTACTGACATTTGGGGCCCTCTTCAAAACGGTGCTTCAGAATAAAACGTAGGCACTATTAAAAATTTGAATATTGCATTTACTTTAAACTGATTTTATTTTCAAAATCTGTCAAACAACACATAAAAGATTCACATTGATATTAATTGTAAAATACAGAAACAAACCAATCAAAATCATAATTTAAGTGCAACTGGGTTCCTTCGAGTGTGCATCAAATACAGCAAAGAATCCGAAAAATGTACGACTGGAGCTGTTATTGCAACTACAATTTTGCTGCGAGTGCAGAAGGTAAAAGATTATTTTCCAAAGAGTCACGCTGCTCTTTAAATCAAGCCAAGCTTTCCAAACCCCGTTCTTGTTATTTTTTTCCTTTAACTTGATTTCTGACAGCCAATTCAATTAGGCTGGATATGTGTGGGTGTAAAAAAAATAAAAAAAAATAAAAAAGGCAACACGACAAACTCAGAAGATGGATGGCAACCTTTGCTTCACCATTAAATTCACAATTGCGTCATATTGAAGCTCAATCCATTGGCGTATTAACAGCAGCAGCAAAATGAACACGGCGACAGACGGGGTCGTAACTAATCACCCTCTGCATGCTAGATTGTCATTTCTTTTTTCGGCTGCCAGTGGTGGAGACCACATTTGGTTTATCCACCGCTGTTAATCAAGTTTGTCTTACAAAATCAAAAGAAGCCGAAGAAGGTTTTAAAATCGTTTTTTTCCCTTTTTTTATTTTTTATTAAATAAGGCATGGTGACTCATCAGCCACCTGACCTTAACGGCGGCGGTCTGCAGGGACGTGATGTCTGGCTCAGCCCCTGTCGGAGTCATCCGGCGCTGGGGAGGAGCTGACCTGTTGGTAGATGAACGAGTAGAGGCTGACGTCAGGGCGCCGACTCAGGCAGCTCTTGCACACCGAGCTGTAGTACTGCCCCAGGAGATCATACACCTCCCCTGTGACGGAGACAAGGAGATTGTGTATGTTCTCTATAGTCTCATATCACAGCAAACTAAATGTGGAGTTTTCAGGGAAAATAATTGTTTGCAAAAAAAACGAAAAAGGAAATATTCCAAGACCTAATTAATCATATTATTATTAAATTATTATCGCGCCCGTTGGCAGTGAAATCTGAAAGAGTGCAAAAAAGAAAGGCATAGACACAGTTGCATACAACCAGGAAGCAGACCGGGTGCTTGTTTTCCTTACCTACACAGATCTTTCTGCGAGTTAGGAAAGAGTGCATCTTGTGGACATCTGTCATGAGCTGGCTGTCACCAAAGGTGAAATAGGCCACATCTCTGCCCGCCTCAGCAGCTGCCAGCATCTGGAGCAGAGCTGGAGGAACAGAATCCGTGAGAGTGGCAAAAAAATCTGTTTCATTACAGTAAAAGGATTGTTTTTCAAAGGTTTTTTTTTTTTACACATTCTCTTCTTCTTAACTGTAAAAATAAAGAGAAGTTTAAATAAAGTCTGAAGAGCCATCTAGTAGCCGATGTTACCATCAAAGTGTGTCGCACCAGCCTCTGTGGCATGTACAGTGAAAGGGAAGTAATCTGGGAATAGGTCTCACCCCCACTGAGAACTCTGGATTAGTTACAAAGAGAGGCCAAGTCTGGCCCCGGGAAGCTGTGAATATTTTAAGAGACTGGAAATATATCTGCTGATTAATGAACATTGGGACAGGGGCAAGTAAACAAGGATAACTGAATCAACATTTTCAGAAGCAGGCTAAGCTGAATCTCCACACTTCCGCTGTTTCTCTCCCCTGCCTTGATTTAACTGCTTTTCCCGAGAATTATCTGATCGTTAAAAAAATAGGCGGCTATCCGAGGCCACTGAAGGTAAACCCAGGAGGAGAACCGCATCTGAATTACAAAGCTCTTCCCAGGAGGAAGGTCATTAAGAAAACAGTAGGTGATTGTGCCTATGGAGGGCTGTACCGTGCTACAGCTAATTAACAAATATATATATATATAGTTTGCAAGCACAGTGGCTGGAGAGTCAGGTAGAAAGAAAGAAACAAAGGTACTACTACAAATGGTTCGCATAAACTCTCCGGAAGCTCCCTGCTCAGTGACAGTGATACAAGGCTGAGACAGAAAGCTGTAACGGATTGATGGACTCGAGCAGTCGATCAATTTCACTATTAATGAAACATATTAACTTTGTCATTTGATCAATAGGAGGAAGGCGACAAATCAGGCTTAACTAAAAACACATTCCCGGGAAGACAAATGGATGCCCACGCTGATCTGCCGGAGCCTTTGAAGCTGAAATGTATTTCATTATGTCCTGGAAGAGAGTCCACTTAAGACTGCCAAGTGCACCAAGATGACCCGAGCACATTTGGCCACATGATCTGCTGACGGGGAGCGTTACGTCAAGTGCTCACCTTTCAGACGCGCGTCACCTCCAAAAACCCCACAGCCCCAGTTCCCCGTAGCCACTGCCGCAAGGTTTTGGCTTCGTTCTTCGGGTCGAGCAAAGCCACAGTAGGCCTAAAAGAAGACGGCAACACGTTAGGAAAGGAAATGGAAAACACAGAGCAAAACACAATTCGATATGATAGGACAAGTGTTCTGTAGCAGACACAAGGAGATCAGTACACTGTGTCTGACATCGTTCACTATTCTCTACATAGTAAACACTTGGTATAGTCTATAGTGAGTAGTGAAGTGAGGACACCTATGAATCATCATTATTATGTAGTGTTGCATACCTGTCACTCAAAGGCAAATCTTTGCACAATGAGATTTTTGTATGTTGTGAACACTGTATTTGATCAGATGTGGGAATTTTTGAGGGCTCAAATAAAGTGGCAGTAAATATACAAGATGTTCAAGGTCCCAAACAGGGAGTGATATCAAATACCGCCATTGCCTCACGGTAAGCAAAACCCTTCCGTCATCAAAATTGTAAATGAAACAGGTTTTCTTTGGATGACATTACGTTAAGTCGTCAGCCACACAAGGCCGGGCCGTTCAAGCTTGAGCTTGACACATCAGTCAATGCATGAACACATAAAGGCTGGTTTGACTGGCTGAACATACAGTTGTAACGTTGTGTCGTATTGCCTCAATTCGACTGCCATTGGTGTGAAATTGGCGTGGGTTTAAGAGATTAATAACTGCACATTATGGACTAAACCCATGTGCAAAAACAAGAGCATTTGACATGACAACATGTCAGGTGTCATATGAGAAATCATTTCGAAAAGCAAATGTTAAATGGAAGATCTGAAGGAGCTCTGGACATTCATTTTCCCACTGGAAGTGAAGTGAACAGTGAAAATGAATCGTGAGCGCCCGCCCTCTCTCTGACCAGTCGTAAATTCTTCCTGTGAAAGGGCAGATGTGACAGACAGCTGAACAGTATTTGAAACAGGATTGATCTATATGTTGGTGCATTCTTCACACCCTTGTCAGAGCTGTCAAACTCCTACATGCTTCCTTCTTGACAACATCAACATCTTGATATTCTATTATGAACGGACATCTCTGACTGGGAAGATTGCACACATGGTAGGATTCCTATTTTAAAAAAATCTGTGACGATAATTAAATAATTGTGATTAAATCAACCCGAGGTCAGTTATGTTATTTAAAATTCATTCTGGGCCGAATGGACAGTGGAATGAATAAAATGGAGCATATACTCAGTCTGTATTACACGTATAATGTCGTTTTGTGACATATAGTACAAAGACACTTTACAGAAAGAAAATAGAAAGAAACACAAACACTCGCATGAAGTAAGCAGATAAAAGATCACCTTGTTTAGTTCTCGGTTTAGTTTTTCTGGACTAAACTGTTGAAGAAAGTTCTTGAACTGCAGCGCATCGATGGCCACAATCTCAGTGCATCTTCTCTGCCAGTCATCTCTGAAACAAGTCAAAGAAATGGTTTTATAACGTTCCACAAACAACAACAACTGGGCTTCAGTCGAATATTTTACAGCTACGGACAACACAAAAATAGACAGTAACACAGAAAAAAAGTCAAAAAAATAGACATTAAAAGAGATGCCTGAATTTGATGGCGCTAGATGAAAAGTTAGGCATCACCCAAATCTGTTACAATTCATCCTGAGGGAGACATGAATGTCTGTACAGAATTTGATGGCAATCCATCAAATAGTTGTTGATTTATTACAGTCTGGACAAAGATGATGGACCGACCAAATTGCCCTCCCATGAGCATCGCCAAAAAGTTAACGATGGGGTTAAACATTGCATGTTCTTATTATTTAGGCCTTTTAAGGTCTTTAAAGCAGTTAGGTGCAATAAATACCTTGGTGTTGTGTCCTGGTGGCTGCCAGCCCACTGGTAGGTATGAGAATAGCCTGTGTATTTACTGTACTGCTCGGTACCTGGTGATAACAAACAGGGACATTAGTCACACATCACTGCAAAGCATCAACAAATCAATCTTGATTTTTAAACATGGTCGGCAAGGGTGGGAGAAAAATGATGCATGTAAAAAATTGCCTTAAAAAGAATCATTGTTTTTAACAAAAGGTTTTTAGAGGGTGTAGTGCTTCTGCCTCATGTGATCGGATGAAACAAGAGAAGCTGTCTCCTGACAAGAGGAAGGTCAAGTTATTACCCCCCTCGAAACAACGTGAGAAGCAGTGACTGACCGCCAACCCACATGGGAGCACTCAGCACCGGTAAAGAAAAAAAAAAGAAAAAAAGAAAAGGGAGCGGAGGGTGGTAAGGCAACGGCACAGTCAAACAAATGAGGCCTCAAATTAACTACCCATCCATTAGCGCTCATTAGTACCTGGCTGCCGAGAGCACTCACTGAGATGCTTCATGCTGCAAAGTGCATAAACCAAGTGATTAGTAGTGGGGGCCTTGGTCAGCAGGTATTAGGAGGTGCACAAGGGGGGAGGGAATCTCTAGAGGAGACTCCACTTGACATTTCACTGATAATCAGCCTGCCTCTCGGTGTTTTTAAGTAATACGCACAATGATTGGTTGCCAGTATGCCTTTACATGAGGAAAAAGAAGAATGGGTAATATATAAACACCATACAGTCAATTAGCAAATGAATGGAGTCCCCTTTATTTAGAGAAGCTCTGGTGAGATTTGAATAAAGACCACTAAATTGAACAGCTGCATTTTATACTAATGCTTATCAAAACAATACAATGACCCCTAATTCTGTGCAGCTACAGCTAACATGTTAAATTACAAAGTTGGTTTATAAAAAACAAAAAAAGATAATATTAACTATGCATGCACATTAACCTTTATTGGTCCTCCAAGAATATCAAACTCTACGATCAACCATATTTGCATTTGAAAGGAACAACCTTCAGGAACAATATGAATTTGATTTTTTTTTGTGTCGTCATTCAAACATTATCTGCAGTGAGAAGCAGATCAATCTTGGCCAGGGAATGATGCATCTGGTTATCAGAAATGATTTATAAATAACAAATAGGTTACATAGAAATCTGCAGGTATAATTCCCGATGTTCCTGAAGGTTGTTCCTTTCATGTGTAAATACGTCGTAAACAAAGTGTCTCATATTTGTGGTGGACCAGAGACTAGAAAAGGTCAGAGGCGCATCTCATTGCCATGTTGAGGCTAACGTGGGCAACTGAGAAAGTTTGACTGCCGTACAACAGTCAAGGTCTGCATGTGAACGCATGAGAGTAACATTTAGCAAGATTTTGTGCGGTCAAGAAGAAAAAAAAAAAAATAACGTTTACATCTTCTGCACCACATTTTCAGGTCTGTACCGACTTCTCCTTGATACTGTTCGGACTTTTTACAGCCCCGATGGCCGCCACACATATCTATCAATCAAGGCAAATTCAATTAGGCTTGAGCACTTCTGCAAATTTCTGAGCAGAGGTAGGATCCATTAGCATCCGTACTGCATGCCAAAACGTATCACAGGGGGCAGTGATTTACCACGCGGCCACAATGCAGCTAAGGCTTAGACTTAGATGGGGGATGAGAGATACGGGCAGAGTTAAATAAAGATGATGGAACGGAAGAGTCCATTAGCGGAACAGGTCTTGGGCCGGTCTTCCAGCTATAATTAATTCTGGGACCCAGTAATAAAGTTAAGTGCCCGTAAGTGGAGCCGAGGGAGAGGAGGCGGGCAAGAAGTCTGAAGGTGACTCTGCCATAGCGAGAAGACCTGATGCAGCGGTGTGATTGCTGATCAGCAGGGCGGAGGCTCCGTTGCCTCACTTCCTGCTCTAATCCAACCCACTTGGTAATGTAATCTATTTAAGGGTGGGTGTTCGCGTTGTAGCAGTGGTTCACGGCATGGACTTGGCATTGCATATATTCAAATCAGGACTTGGTGACCAATTAGCAGCCGATATCTCTGCCAGCAGACAGTTTATCGGAGCTTTTTCTCTAAAAACATGTCTGAAAACAATGCTGGTGACAACGGTGACAGTAAGCCAAAAAGACAAGAGCAGTAACATACAACGAGCAGTAAAAAGATATCGATGATAGCTTCTGGATCGCTTATAACAACACAATGAGATTCTAATTCAAGTGCATCTATCGTAGGGTTGTGTATGGGCAAGAACCTGACAATACAATGCGTATCATGATACAGGGCGTACAATTCAATATACTGCGATACTGTAAACAAGGCAACATATTGCGAATGTTTAAATCTTATTTAAGGAAAACTGTTTTAGAATAAAGAACACACCACCATATGCATAAAATCTGAGCATTTGCCACAGTCGCTGTACCATCCAACATCACATAACTACTTTTTGTGCAATCAGAGCCACTGCCAAGAATCTTTGCAGGTATAAATATATAACATAATGTTAGTTTTCTAACCTGTTTATCAAATGCAATCAAGCAGCTGCAACAGTCTCAACAAACAACGTGAGACAGATACACAAAAAAAAAAAAATAAATAAAAAAAAGAAAAAAAAAAAAAGAAGAAGAAACTGTCAGCAGACATCGGCCACCTGCTGGGACTCCTTCAGTCTAGCTCTTGTTACTGGGTCTACTGGCCTGTCCCAACCTTGTTTGTTGCAAACACTCGATACTGAAGTACAGTCAGTGGGAATCACTCAACAGAAAGACACCAACAGAGCAATCAGGACAGCCCAATCTACAACACCCGACTGATGAGACGCTCCCCTATGCAGCCAATCAAAAGGGAACATGTGACAAGGACAGATACAGAAAACGGGGCAATTGCCACAAACATCCGTTAGCCTCTTGCTGAGCCAGAATGGGGGTAAATTGAAGGTGTGTACTTCATGCTGTGTGTCTGTCAAATTATAGGTCAAGCATTAAAAGAACCCGGGGGCATTATTGATCTGATCTGGAACAACGGGGTAAATTATGAATCATGGAGTAAGATTCATTCAGTGGAAATCATTTTCACAAAAGGTGCGGGAGGGTTTTGATCACCGACCTGTGATGATCAGACATTCGTTATGATCCAGGGCTTCAGTGAAGAGGCGAGAAACAATGAGCTCAGGATTGATTAGAAAACGGATTTCCTCTTGGACTAAACCAGAGCTGGTGACTCCTCCTCCCACAAACTGGTTGGCAAAATCCACCTGCAAATCAAGAGAGAAAGCTGGAAAAAAACCCACTTTGAATTTTGAAGTCGTGTGCACATATTCTTATTACAAAAAAAAATGTCTTTGGCTGTGAAAAATACTAGTATAGTTCCCCAAACTAGGACAACAGGAGGAAAACATCTACATGAAAGGGTCTCAGCCCTTTTTCTTTGATTTGTGACAGAATCCCTGACAAGCTGATTGGAAAGGTGGCCTGGGGTGCGCGCATTACTCAGACGTTTGTCCCCCCCATGCCAAAGTGAGCTCTCCCCGAGAGCTACACTCAGGTGTGCTGCTGCCAGACGCAAATATCAAAACAACAGTCATGTCCTACAGTCATAAGTAAACATCTCCCTCCAGTCACAACGTGGTGCTGACGGATGCCTGTGATATATCTTCCTGCGTTTGTTCTTTCAAAATTGTGGGCAGATGGGTGACACTGATTTACTTGTTTATTTTTGGTTTGTTTATGATTCAAAATACAACACGCATCTCATCGTTTCAAGTCAGACACAGACGTGACAAGTCATTGTTTTATTTAGAAAGCAGCCATGTGGAACATATAACCCAAATTCGGGACAGACAGTTGTTGCTCATTGGCCTAAAGACAGTCCCGACCAACCCCGTCACCAAACCCACGAAGAGGCTGCAAAGGGGAGAGCAGCATTCTGAGGGTAGATCTCCCCAAACTGGTCACTCAACTCTGGGACAGCGGGCCATCCTCCAAAGTCTGCTTTGACAGGCTGTCAGCACCCCCCCTCACCCACCCACCCCCCACCCAGCAGAGCATCCATCAATCCGGGCCGCAGTGTGCCCCGGAGCCGGTCATGTGTGCACATCAACTGTCAGCTTGTGGCAACTGGAGGCAAACAAAAGGTGAAAGGCAGAGCGGGCCATCCTGACAGTGTACAGGAAGCATGGCCGACAACAGAGAGCCGAGGAGGCTCAGAGGCCTCGACCCCAGTCCCAGCGCACACTCCCTCCGACATGTCACGGGCTCCCTCAAAGGCCTTTTCAGCAGTAGTAAGCATTCTGGGTGAAAGACTCCAGAATGTTGTGGCTCAGTGATTGACTACAACAGAGGCGAAAGAGGATGGGAACCAAGCACAAGGTGGAGTATCCCTCAAACTAAGAGCTCCGTCAAGCTAAAGAATATGATTCGGCAAATTAAAGTCCTTACAAATCACGCTGTCTGTATACTTCCCATCCTCGGCATCTTACCTGAAGCATTCCATAACCATCATCCTCAATGGTCCCTTCACAAGTAATGTGGATCTTTGTGAGTCGAGTCTGTGAGCTGAAACACAAAGAATGAACTTTTCCAGTTAACTACAGTTGAGACGATGGATCCTTGATTGCTTCCAAACAGTCTACTGGATTTAGCAAGCTGCAGGGATCCTTGACAGAAACAATTGACATACTGCAATAATTCTTTGATTACAGTGTCGATACACTACACCTTCTCCAATTCAGAGGTTTATCTAAGCTTTTCCGTGTGAATGTTACAAGTCCAGTAGGATCTGACGAAACGAGAAGGGAAGTGAGAAACATTCAATATCTTATTTTACATCAGTAACAACATATTGCTGCAACATTTGAAAGTTGTATCTGAACACCTACTTTGTTCGGTGACACTTTTGAAATAGCACATCAGGGTTTTCAGTTTCTCAATCTTCCTTAGAGAGGACCCATCAAACAGCCTGAAGGCAAGAAGAGATTATGAATTGAATTCAGTTCTTTCAATAAGACAACACATTATTCTCTTCTAAAAATGAAGCACACTTTTTAAGCAAGCTGGTTATACATGACATCGCAGCCGAGTCCGCTAACGGTTAAACAACTACAGCAAAAGAACAGGAAAAATGTCGTCGACACACAAGACCTCCACTTTGGCCATGTGAGTTCAGTCATGCTTTAACTTTTGATATAAATTGGTTCATCTCTCACTCAGCTTCCCTTTCAGTCACTAGCCCTATTATATAGGAGTTCCTATGCTGTTACGACAATGGAGTTGCCCCAGGCTTGCCATCACAGAGTCACACTCATGTGCCACTTCACAGCACTCTCACACACAAAAAAAATGAACAGAAAGGGAAACAGGGCTCCCTCTCCTCGGGGGTACATTAAGAAGCCCCGTGTCCCTTTTAAGCAACAGAGTCCTCAGGAGGCAAAAGGTCAATCCCCCTGAAAAATATCACATTAATGCGCACACACACACACACACACACACACACACACACACACACACAACTGCTGGTAGTGAGGTGCAGTGAGCAGTGTTTGAATGAACTTTCCACCATCTCAGTCAGTAGCAAACTCTATAAAGAGCGCCACAGCCTGCCTCACATGCCACAATAAAGAGAAAGAGATTTCATGTCAGTGAAATGAATTAATGACAAAAGGTTGATGCACTGAGAGCCCTTCAGGGGCCGAGAAACGCATTAATCTAAGTCTGCTCCTGCATTCATTTCTACTTTTTGTAGAAACAACCATGCGTCGTGTCGTCCTCGGGGCAAATGTCTTTGACATAAGCTAAGCCACTCGTGGAAGCAGGCTTTTAGGAACAAATTGCAATATGGTCTTTGGGGAAGAGAATTTATACACGATTATATAACATCAATATACCACCCACAGATGTGAAGAAGGCTATGTTTTAACTCAGGAAAAGGGTATAAGTGACTACAGTATGTATAACAGCTGGGTTTCTGTGTCATCGGAACAAGAAAACTGGGTAATCAAGCCTGGAAACTCAGTTTGAACTAAACGCACTTCATGGTGAAATAATACATAAGCTTGCTTCTGAAGAATACTTTGAATGACAGCGACAACATTCAATCCAGACAAAGAAATAACGGTCTTAATAGTCAGCTTTATCTCAATGCAAATAATGTAAGACGTCTGAATTGAGATTTAAAAAAAAAAAAAAAAAAAAAAAAACAGGTGAAGATAAACAGATTTCTGTTAATATGAAAGTTTGGAACAAAAGTAATAAAACAAAAATAAATGAATGATTTAAGAAAAAACTACATTTTCCAAGCTGGCTCGCACCAAATGTATGATTCAGGACGTTTTTTCAGCAGCAGGCTAAAAAGATGACACTGGCTTTCCTTTTTCAATCACAGTAAAACCTTTATGTGAATGAAATACTGATGCAATTGAACTCTGCTACAGCCTTCTGCAGAACAACCAATGGCTGTCTCCTTTGTCAAAAGCAGCCATCTGAGTCAAAGTTAATTGAATTCCCTCCTCCATTTAGGTAATTACACTGTGATGCCAACAGAGATGGGGGGACAAGACTGAGCAGTGATCTGCAGAACGTTGTTGCATTACACCACCCAGACCATCTCCACAGTGAAAGCTTGCAGGGATTAAAATGTGACCCTCCTGCCCTCCTCTTTATTATATTTGATGCTTTTGAAGGGACGCGTTTGGCTCTTAACTGCACATAGAGAAAGGTATTTAGTATTCTGGTAAAGCTGCCAGAGAAGGATCAACAAATAGTATTGTAGTGTATAGTTCTGATAAGTATTGCAGCCTAAAGGAAACGTCTGTTTCAGACATTTTTTAAATGGAAAATCTTTCAGATCAGTCTGTAAAGACGTCAGAGCGATCACTGTCTCTGATCAATGTACTCTTGTTATAAGACGCCGTTTGCTCATTTGTCATTAAATCTGCGTACTGTGATTTTACACCCAGCCAGAAGATAAAATGAGGAATCAGGAAACATATACAGCGGTGCCCCCTCATGGAAATTAAACTAATTGTCCCAGCAGCATCATTTACGAAACTGATTATGCAACTTTAAACATCGTGGATAAAAACTACCACACCCCTACGTTACCTGAAGAAGTTGATGTCTGGGTAGTTGCAGTATTCCTTCCTTCTGGAGTTGCGTCGGGGGAAGGTGCAGAAGAAGGCGTTGGCGAGCAGACATGCCACCTGCTCCTGAGACATGGTGATGGAGTGGTTCATGCCTCCCTTGAGGAGGGGTATCGGCTAGAGGAGGAACAAAAAAAAAAAAAAAAAAAAAAAAAGGTACAAATGAGGAAGGTCAAAACAATTTGTGTTTGCCGAACGAGACTTTGAAGCATGTTGCATAAATGTGTTAATTTGGCACCACTCTGTGCTTCTTGAAGAAGCCATCCTAATCACAATCAACATCCAGCTGTGCTCATAAGAGATCCATACTCCTAGTAAAGGCTGTGGGTGAACAAATAAACATAAGCTATTCTGTTATGACAATGGGGAGAGCTTGTTGCATTAACACTATAGCCACGCAGGAAATGGCTACAAGTTGCATGGCCAAAAATGAGCAATTTAGGAACACAGCAATAATGATGGATGGGATGGATTCAATTCATCGTGCACTCTGTTTAGCAGGTTTTAATGTTGCAGTCATGTAAGAGCACATCCAGTTCACTTAAATATTAACCTCTTCATCGCTCCACATCAAACACAGACCAGTTTTCAATGGAATCAACTGAATTTTAGACGAGCTACTCAATTTTCTATCCACTAAAGAAATCAACGCTTAACACAACACATTTTTCTACGCTACTCACGTGTAGAATAACACTTTTTTTATAATTTTGGAAGCCTGCATCACTACATTTGCCACACTAAACACTAAACACTGCGGTAGCGCAGACTGTTATTCTCTGTCTGGGCCACTTTGAGTATTAAATTAATCAAACTAGAAATATATTTAACACACAGATGTATAGATAAAATTTGATTACTGGCTGTTTGGCCAAATTGATACACATAAAAAAAGCCTTTTAATGAGACTTTTTTTCAGGCTGCAAACACATATTGCTCTTCATCATCCACATGCCAAAGAACCAGATGACCAAGAGGACTTTAAAACACAGGACACATCACCATCAATCGCTACGTGCCTCGACCTTGCCATTTTTACTACCATTTCACAAGATATTTGTCATGTTGTGACCTAACCCGCTGCGGGGGGATCTACTGTGTCACAGACCAGTGAGTCAGTGTCTGTTGGTTAGTGATGACTGTTACCTTGGTACAGAGCTCAGATGCTCTCAGTGCTAATTGCACCATGTCTGGCAGCAGGGAGCCAAACAGATGTTCAGCAGCATCAGTATCCAGGACCTTGGAGAGAGCAAGAGATCTGTTTATGTTTGTTGTTTTGCCACAAAACTCAGCTGTGACATTATTAGCTGTTTGGGTTGATTAGGACAGATAGAGGACGGATAGAATTAACAGCTCTGATCCGTATCAAAATGTTCAGTTTTACGAAGAAACAAATCAATGAAATACAAGCAACGCAAAACATCAACTGGCAATTTAAAATTCCACTATCCAACCTTCAATACTGTTCATGCAAATGTAAATAATAAGAATAACTGACTATTACCTCATATTGAACATTTAAAAGGGATCGTGAAAGACATGGCTTCATATCATTAAAATACATCTGGCTATAGCTGGACAGCTTGTCTCTAATAATATCACCAGAAACACATTTTAAAGTACCGTACCAATCTCCACAACACTCCTTAAGTGCACTAATGTATTTGAGACAGTACACACTACTCGCATTTACTCCCATATTGGCTACGAAATGTCAGAATGATCAATCACAGAGCAATTTCATCAGGGTTGCACGGCCATGCCAGCTGATGAAATAGTCTTCCTGGAAGAGATGCAAATGACCCGAGCGTTTGAAATGAAAAGGACAGTGTGTTCCCGGGACAGGAAGCCTCGACTTGTGATTTAGCTAAGGACATTTATATTACGGAAAAAGAAGCCTGACTAAACAGTGTCATAAGTAATGACCTGGTTGACACCATAAACCGCTCCTATGGGGTGTAATAAATGAAGGCAGACAGGGCGAGACGGAGGATATAGCTGAGGTAGTATGAGCCCGGCTCTTTAAATCAGCAGAAGACAGTGCATCAAATCAACTGAACTAACACTCTGTATGACTCGATACAGGTCTGTACATCACGCCAAACTGACAAAGTAATCAAGCAAGATGCAGGCGTGTGAGCAGTGAGAAACCAGAGCTCCCATACAGATTTAACACAACTCCTGATGCTCCTGTTCCTATTCCCCGCCGGTCGGAGCAATAAAGCAATCTGCTTGACTGCGTCTGCGGACGTGTGACCATGTAAAAATAAAACACTCGCATGCTCATAACCGTAAACACAACACTGGTTTGCTAGAGAAAGAGAAATTGACAAAAAAACAAACAAAGCTGTCCGTCAACAGCTTTTCAGTTATTCATAAGATGCGCGTGCAGAGATGAATATTCAATGAGGGTGCCTGGCCCGTCACTCCGTGCCATTCATGTCTACTTTTCTCTGACACTCAAAATAAGTCTGCTCCAGTGTCTCCAATCCAGCATCTCCGGGGCAAAAGTAACAAAGCAAAAAATGGGGAACATTAGGTTGAACTGTTTGCTATCCCCATGTGTGTTGCACTGGAAATAAATCCTCGGTTATTGGTTTTAAAATGAAAATGTGTTAAACACCAACAGTATATTCTGTGGGTTGCTATACGAGCTGCTTTCTGTCGATGCATGAAAGATATGAATGTGTAGCCTAATTGCTACTCTCGTTTCAGCATATTCAACTATTAAAAACACAGATTTATAACTCAGTCAAACGGAGAATAAATTATGTAAGAGAGGGAAGCAATAAACAGTCTTCGTGGAGAGGAACTGTGTACGTCAACTTTGCAATAATACATAACATAAATAAAGCAACTGTTTTTGTGTGAGCTACAATGATACAGTATGTGGCTTTCAACAGTTTGTTTTTTATTAATGGTGCTGGAAAATGTAGCGTCTGACAAAATCAAGTGTTGCCTTCCCAATAGACTTGGCAGGATTCAAATTAAACCACGACTAAACTTGGTCTTTGTATAAGGCCTCTCGACCTCTTCTTCCCCATTCGGACATGATTTATGACATACGTATGGCACACGATTGATTCAACATTATAAAGCAGAGAGTAAAGCATTCTCTGGGACGTAATGTCAGCCATTTTCATTTCTGACAAGTTACTAAACGTGACCTTTTGGCAAAAGATTAAATTATTTCTCCAGACTCCCATTTTGCCTCTGAAGGGGCTGCAACATTCTCCTGTGAGAACAGCATTACTGTACAAAATAATAGAAACACATTTGACATACTGGCATCCATGAAAAAAAGAGTTACATGCACTTCTTTCCTGAGATGTGAGATGATATAAAAAAACATGTAGCTGATGTATTCTAGAGGATGCCATGCATCGGGTGGATGAGTGCTCCGACTATATGGAAAATAAAGCTTATTGTTTGTCTCGTCCTACAGGCTCAGGGTTTCTTATAAAAACACTCATGTCACAACACGACCCATCTCTCCAAATGGAAGATTCCCATCCCCTTCATGAGCCAGACAGTAGTACGGCCCTCTGATTCTCTACATGACGCAGAGCGCATCAAGACAAAAGATGATGGATGGCCTCCAAAACGAGGCTGGAGAAGACACTGACAACTCAGAGCAACAACCAACAAACCAACAGGGCTCATTACACTGCATGTACTGTTTTGAAGAAGTAGAGAAACAAACAAGAAAAAAGGCTGCCTAGTACGTCTATCTATCCATAAATACAGATTCCCAATGCCAATTAAATACTGGTCACATCAAACTAAATCTAATCTGGTGAAAATGCGACATCCGTTTCACTGCGTCTTCCACAAAGTGTAGATAAATATTATCCTAACTATCTGATGAGACATCTGGACTTTCTGTGACCCGAACTCTGTGAGAAGCACCGACACCGGTTTACAACGCCTTCTGTGGGGCAATTAAGTATCACGATTAGACAGATGATGTTTAATCAATCTACAGCTAACCCTCCAACATCATGCGTCTTCCATCTGTGTCTGCAAGTCTGCAATCACTCTTCCCCAAAAAAAAAAAAAAAAAAAAAAACTAAAAAAAAAAAAACTCATTTTGAGTACAAAGCAACTTCATTCACTACTTCTGGGTTCAGTGATATTCATAGAATGATCAGTTATTATAACACTTATATTGTTTACCTTAGTGCAGTACAAATGTAATGCAGTGAAGTCCCATTTCTTGGCCTGTGAAGCACTGTATTTCAATATTGCATTCTGGAACAAACAAATTAAATTATCACACAAAATTGAAAAGCTAAATTTATATGAATTGTTAATTTCAGTCATAATTACTGTGTGTGTGTGTAAACTCTCAAAAAAGCAAAATTCTGAGAGACTCCGTTTCTGGGCCTATGGCGCCATCTTATGGTCTGGTCTAGTAACTACAACTACAATACATTGCCCCTCATTTTATGAAGTGACATGCATGAGGCCTTGCCAATAAAAGGACACAAATGTGAAACTTGCCTTCAACTCTTGTTGACTTGAAAGTGTGTCGTTTAAAGTCTCCTTGATCAACTCCCAGCGACTCTTTTTCTGAAGTTCTTGTGTTACCTGTGGAAGCACACATGTACGAATGAATGTTGGGTCTAGGCAGGGTGATTTCAGTTCAGCTTTTCATACGCAATGAATGATAGCGCTGTGTTGATGTGCCCGTTTCTGGCAGTGATTTCATGATTCAATAAATACAGGACCGTCTTTTGCCCCTAAATTGTTATATGAGACATGAAAAGTGAATGTGGACGGATAAGCATCGTGACTTGTAGCCGCTCTTGAATGTCTTACCTAAAGTGATATTTCAATACTTGTAAAATTAAGTATCACAATGCTAATCCTATAATCCTCATTGATAGCAATAATAGACTGAATATGCATTGCAGCAAATGTTCTTATAATGATGTTTCATAAACGCTTGGACCATTACCTCATCCTGTACAGGAAATAGGTTCCGACTGGAACAGGGCATCTTGACATAGTCATCGTCCCAAGTATCCTTAAACTTAGCAGGATATGGAACAGAGACTTTACCGTTCTCAAGAAGGTCCGTCTGTCAATGGGATTGAATGAAAATAAATATTAGTATACACACAACATCTGTGTGAAAACCAAATAGTCCTACTGACAATAAAATATAGATATGTAAGAAACTTAAAGAATAAGCATCATTTTAAAGATCTAATTATTACTTAAATAAGCTGACTCACAAACCTGCAAAGAAGACATTGGATTGACCAATTAAATTGCTGTCTGTTTCCATAACATAACCACTTGAAGTGCTTTGAATACTAGTATAAATAAAAAAAAAAGAAAGAACGTCTCAAACCCGTATCATCACAGTGTGCTGCCCACGAACGTCCCTCAGCGGAGGAAGCAGTCCGCCACATTCAGGCATTCTCTTTAGTTCGTTGATTGGCGTCCCGAGCCATTTGGCCTCAGCAGAGGTAGTTTCCTTGTCTGCATCTTGTTTCTCTGGAGACTTGTCTGGCCTGCGCCTTCTCACAGGTAAACCTGGTGAGGACGTCCCTGAAAAGAAGTCTGTTATTTTGGTTTTGTGTTTGACAGAGTCCTCTGAGCTCGCTGAGCATGTCTCCACCTCTTTTTTCTCTAATCCACCATGATTGCGGGACAGTGTCTGCATTAGCCCTCCTCCTGCAGAATCCTTGGAAGGCGGTGATACAGGTTTGTCTTCATCCAGCTCCTGTGGTGTCAAAGGTTGGGTTTTTTCATCTTCGTCAGACAGGGTGGGATGTTCAGCATGTTGGCAGTCCAGAACCTGAGCTGAAGTGCTTTCAAAGCCACAGTCGCCGGCCATCTCGACATCCTCTTGGGTTTGGCACACTTCAGGTGACGTTGTTTTTTTTTTTGGCTTAACCAACCATTGGTAAACAGTATTTCTAAACTGCTGTGGTGTGGGGCCGATTCTTTGACGATCACCTTTTATCTTTACGCCTCGCAAACTATCTGCTCCAGTCTTTGGTCGTTTGTCCATCTTCGTCTTTGTGTCGTTTTGCCTCCTTTCTTGATTTACTACTGTGTCATGATTATCTCTGCTCTGAATAAATGAAGATGGGGCTTAAAAATAAAAAAAATATATTGTTTTACAAAGAGGGATATACTAACGCAAATGACATATTTAATATATACTCTGCCAGACAACTATTATCTAAACAAATTACCTTGGAGAGAAGATGAAGGGGACGTTGGGGCACTGATTTCAACCCTGAGTCTCTTTGCTGAAGGTTCAAAGTCAGCCAGCGCAGTCATCCTACAAAATGAGAAAGTAACACACAAGACATACCCATATTATTTTGAGAGAGATGTGCGTGTCTTGGCAGTTTAAACATGAAAATATACTACACGTATACTCACAATACAACTTGAGCTGACACCACGATTGAGGTGTTATTTGGTTTTGTCCAGACTTGTTTCTTAGGCAGTCCTATCTTCAATATGTGAGCAAATCTTAAGATATGGTATGCAGCCATACATGACACAAACTGTTGTTTCTTGGATACTTAATGACGCAAGGAAATGGTGTTTTGTATTTCAATATTATTCAGACTTGTTCCTTCGGTCGTAGTAAGTTGCTGTCCAACGATAGTTTGACAGACTATCTAGAAAACGACTGTCAACAAACCATAGCTCATGCTAGCTAACGCGTATCTGCCAACTAGCGTTGGACTACAACGGATTGTTAAAACAACCCCAAAAATCGTTTAGGATAGAGTCTGACACTTGAAAGCTTCAAAGTATACAACAATAACATTTGTTCGTTGATGATAAAAAATCACAATCGTATTTATAGCGGTTGAACATTGCTACAAACACAGTGCCGTTGTTCAACATCAAAACACTTCCGCGTGCGAGTGACGCCCAAGTCACTGAAATATCGCGATAATTCCACTGCAGTTCTCGTTGACGTTTAGAACGGCAAATTATCACTTATGTTGTAGAAAGGTTAACGCAAGTTATTCAGAAAGTCTGATTCAGGCACCAAAGCTCGATTTTATAGTAGACTTACTGTGTCTTTATGACGCCGATGAACGGAAGAATGTCAGTAGAGAGACTCACCCACTTGAGACAGTTAACTCTGGTAAAGCAGACTGTTTAACTGTCCGTTAACACGTAAAGCCACAGCAAAGCCTAGTAACGTGTAACGTTAACTGTTTCACAAACATTAACAGTATTGTCACTCCACCTTTTGGCGTTTGTTTGTTTCCACAAGCCGAAAAGCTCACCTGTGGTTATAGCCACGCCCATCATGACGCACCTGACCAGCAGCAAGGAAGCAAAAGCACGAAACTTGCATTTATTAATAGTTGACTTACCGTGGGCCTAATGGGAAAATAACCTTGATACTTTAACGAGGATCATGGTCAGAAAATACATCTTATTTGCTATTGTTTTGCTGTCTTACGTTTCCTGGATTGACAACACAGGTGAGGCATAATATGTTGTTTTCGATGGTGCCGAAAAAGAGCGTGTTTTTCGTGTTTTTCGTCTTTTGTACACACAAGTGTTTGGAGGTTTTGACAGTTGTTGTTTTGCCATTAAGCTTGCTTGCTGTCTACAAAATACATTGATTTTGTATGCTCGATAGGGATTCTAAGAATACACCTTTGGTCATTTTCCTTTTTTGTATGTTTGAATTATTTTTTGGTACTATGTGTGCCACAGAATGCCTCCTCAATATTTACAGTTTCTCTGTATTCACCTTCCTTCCAGACAGTTTCAATGGGCTAAAATTAAAACTCTCCAAGTACTCCATTGTAAATCCTCAGGTGGTTCACAGATGGAAAAGGAGCATCAACAGACCGCCACAGTCGAAAGACGTAGGAAACAACCCTGATGAATCCTTTTTAACTGATGTTTTAATGTGACAACTTCAAGAATGCTTTCTTGTTTTTACCCATTTCAGAAACATGGAGAGGAGACAATATCATATTCAGTCAACATAAACAACAGGAAGCACCTCCTTCATCTAAAACGGAACAGGTTTGAACAAAGTTGGAACTTCGTTTGATGTTACTGACATTATTGTAAGTTCATGCCAATGCTTCAGATAACATATCATGTAATACCATGTATTTTTCATCTTCTTGTCAGAGACTTTTTGCACCCAAACTTTGTTCAGTACTCAAGTGACGCCACTGGCAACACTGAGGCATCATATCCAAAACAGCATGTAAGTTGACACTTATTTGTTTGGTTGTATTCTGGTTTGAACTTCAACCCTTGAACCTTTTTTACTTTTCTCATCCCAGGTGCATTGCTATTACCATGGAGAGGTGGAGGGATATGAGGATTCATTGGTAGCACTCAGCACATGCTCTGGCCTCAGGTTTGAACATCTCTCTCGCTGTTTCTAGCTCCTCTGATTCAATATTGACATTTGTTGTCTTTCAGTGGAACGGTGTCCTGATTTTATTGATCTTATTATGGTGCCACAGTATTTTGTTGTCCACATTAATGATCCAGAGCAGCAAAAGGTGCTTTTATTGAAGTTTTGAACTTCAATACATTTTTCATCACCTCAGACATTGTTTCCCACTTATTATGAGTTAGAATTTTGGGTTTATTGTTTTTTTTTTTTCAAATTGTGCCAGGTAATGCCACATTGTGGAATTGCAATGCCACACCCAGGCATTGGTACTGAGTGAAAGCATTTCTCTAATGGTGTATCTGCTATGCACTACTTCTCTTTAGGGGTGTAATCCTCCTTGGAAATGAGACATATGGACTTGAGCCTGTGCCACAGTCCCCCACCAACGAGCACCTTCTGTACCTACTGAAGGACGATGACTCCGGGCCCGTCACTTGTGGGGTCGTCAGTGAGGCTTCATCAACGCAAAGCCATGAACCCTTTGAGCCAGGCAAATCACTGACTTCAATGCTGCGGGTTAGGATGCACCCCACCTTCATTCTGAAGTGAACATACTTCTATTGTGTGAACTGATTTTGAAATGGAAGAGTGACACGACTGCATTTCCTTCTTTACTGTGTGTTGTTTAAACAGAAGAAGCGCAATTTACCAGAAACCAGTTATGTGGAGTTGGTGCTGGTTGCCGATCATCAAAGGGTGAGTGTGCATATCTGTTGATGACCTCACTGGTATGTAAGTGAGAATGAATTGGCTGCAACAGGTTTGTTTTTTTTACACTAGATGCAAGTAAATATCATTCAGTGAAAATTAGCACTTTTACCATACTTATTGAGTCATCAGCCTTAATTAGTAATGTGCTATTCCCCTTAAATGTTGCAGTGCTTTTTTCAATGCTGTGGAATATAGTGCCAAAATATTGACCTTGATCTGTTTATTATGTTTTATAATTGTATTTACAGTATACTTTTAAGAAAAACAATGAGACGGCTGTACGAGAGGAAATAGTGCAGATGGCTAATCTACTGGATGGGGTGAGATTTCAAGTTGTTTGTAAAAGAAAGTATGCTCCATTCTAATTAATTTAAATCTTGTTTTTGTGTTATGCTATGCCTTATAATCTTTTATTTTCTGTTTTATTCTAGTTTTACAAGCAGCTGAATATCCGTGTGGTGCTGGTGGGCCTGCAAATTTTTAAGGACAGTAACCCCTTTGATGTGGAAGGCTCTCCAGGATCTGTGTTGGGCAGGTTTGTCCGGTGGAGGAAGACTGTTCTGTTACCAAAGATCAGGCATGACATGGCTCAACTCCTTATGTAAGTAATGTGTGTTCTTTTGTCATAGATGGCCACATGTCTGAATCCTTCAGACAGTAGAGTCAAGTTTGTAACTTATCTCTTGGTCCACTTTTTTCTCAGTGGTCCGCCTACATCATACGGTAATGTATTGGGTATGGCCTTCGTGGGCACGGTCTGCCACGCAGGGACCGCTGGAGGAATCAACTTGGTTAGTTCAACTCCCTTTTAACTTCTAACACCAGCTGTCACATTGCTGCTTTGGCAGCATGAGCTTTTGTACAGAAACTGATACTGTCTGCATTATTTATGGTGCGTTTTAAAAATGCATTCCATTCTCGCATGCTGTAAATAACAAGTCAAATTGGTTAGACTTCAATTCCTTTTGATTCCTTTGTCTTGTGATGCCCTACAGTGTTTTACTTTTTTATATCCTTTGACCTATAAATTCTAATCAAATAATATAATTCAACTTTTGTTGCCCTTCTTCTCCCTTAAAATAAAACACATTTTCTATTGAAAGATCCCTTGTTGCTGGATCTCTTCCTCCAATATCCTGATTCAACAGTAGATAAGTAAAATGAATCGGGCGAAAGGCTTTCTTTCACTGTGACTTAAAAATACTCTTGTTCAAGGGAAGATTAATACATATGTAGCCAAAGCACTTTAGTTTTTTTTGATAATACCGATGAATAACTTACATTCAGGATCATATATTTAGGTATATTGACAATGGAGATTGTAAGTACTGAATGTACTGTGTGTTTTCCCAGTTCCGCGAGGACAACCTGCTTTCTGTCTCCACTGTGGTGGCCCATGAGATGGGTCATAACCTGGGCATGAATCATGACCGTAATGGATGCAGCTGCAATGCGAATATATGCTTCATGTCAAGCGTTGGGTAACACATCTTCCACAAAATATTTCTGAAACTCTTGACATAAAATTAAACAAGCAGTAGTTAAAGTGCTGCGGTACAATCCATACAGCATATAGCATATTCTGTGCCTTTTACAACAGCTAGAGTCTAAAACAGACTCCTGAAATTATCACATTTTTCTTTGTCATGTGACAGCTAGCAGACGGCTGTTTTTTTTTTTTGTTTTTTTTTGAATATCCATGATGGTCCAAGTACTTACTGATCAGGATTCAAGCACAATATGCTTCTCTGTAATGTAGCCTTTTTTACACTAAATCCATTTACCTTTGAATGATAAGAAGCAAATGTGTGATCTTTTTAATGTTTTAATTTTCTCTATCAAGTAAGATAGAGATCATGTGCATAGTTTAACAATATACATAGGTTATGATGATATTGTTTGGCACGAAGCTCTTGATGTCCCTGAAATATTTTTGTGACTTTAGTGCCTCCGTACTGAAGTGATATAATTCTGTATTTCTTCTTGTTCCCAACATTTTTCATGTCATATCAAAATTAATGTTTCTAGGACCACAAAAAAATGTCCTCTGCTCAAAGGTCAAAGATTGTTTAATGCGAAGCCTGTCCAATTGGACATTTCCATTAATAGCTTATCCTGCTACCTGTAGGGGTTCCGCTTTCAGTAGCTGCAGTGAAGAAGACTTTGAGAATCTGATCTTACGCGGAGGAGGCACATGTCTGAAAAACCAGCCATCCCCCTCAGATGTGGTTGGTGTAGCTGAATGTGGCAATGGCCGACTGGACAAAGGAGAGCAGTGTGACTGTGGCAAACCAGCGGTAGAGTACTGCCTCTCAGATAAACTCACACACACACACGCAGGAAGTTAAAGATTATTGTATTGGATAAGGATTTTTTTGAATACTTCATTCTACTGTAATGTAACTGGCATTTAAATCTGACAACCAATAAATACAATGTATACCAGGAACTTATACAGGTAGAAACTATATAGAGTAAAAATATTCAGTCCATGAAGCTGAGAAGTTTGTGATATGTTGTAAACCAATATCTTGAAAATGAAAACAGACATTTGCAAATTAATTCTGTTAAGAGTAATAATTATTGTTTCTTTATAAATGTAGAAGAATTCTTTGGTGTAACATTTTATTTTCAGCTTTACAGATTAGACACACGTCATGTTACAACCTCATTGGACTTAGAATAAAAAAATATTCTCGCAGAGTTAAATTCTTGTAATTTTTTATTGTTGTGGTATGAATAGATTTTCTCTGTTTCCATTTCCTACAGGAATGCAAAAGTAAATGCTGTGATGCTGCCACCTGCAAATTCAAATCTGGGGCCGTCTGTGCTCAGGGAGGCTGCTGCGCTAACTGTCAGGTCAGCATTATGCTGGCCTTAATGCCAGAGTTATATAGCTTATGGAGGCAATGAATTGTACTTGGGGGGGGGGGGGGGGTATTTTTTTTATTTTTTTTATTGTTGTGTGTGATTGTTTTTTGTTTTAGATCAGAGTCTCTGGAACACCATGCAGAGGGTCTGTCAACACTTGTGATCTTTCTGAATACTGTGATGGCAAGACTGAGTTCTGTCCCGGTGACTACTATGTCATGGACGGCCTGCCCTGTCAAGACCGTCAAACTGCTGCGTACTGCTATGAGGGCCAATGCCAGACGTATGATTTCCAGTGCAAACATCTCTTTGCACCAGGTACATTTCATAATGCATGATACGAAGATTTTGCAGCTAATTAAGCTCCAGAAACTGTGAGGTTTGTGTACTTTTGGTCATAATTTCTGGCTGCAAGATATACCCTTTGTGCCAGTCCAACACATGCCTTTTGATTTCTATCTGTTTGTGTAAAACGCTAACTGTGGATAACCCTGTCAAAAATACATAAGTCCAACAGGAGGCCGTGGTCACCTGGAAAATATTAAATCACTTCTGTTGCCATCAATATTATATGTTGGATATTTTTTCTCTTTTTTGGCAGATCCAGCAACAAAGGCAGCAGATATTTGTTTTGATGCCATAAATGTGGGGGGAACCATATTTGGTAACTGTGGAATTGGAAACAACGGACAACTTATCAAATGTAGTTCAGCGTAAGTACTCTGGTTTTTAATAATTGAATGATTTGAACTAAACTGTTTATATATATATATAAAAAAATAACATTTAACTCAATACCAACTGTGTTCCCTTGAACCTGCACTGCAGAGATTCCATGTGTGGGAAGTTGCAGTGTGTCAACGTGGACTTGAACACCGTGCCCACTGGTGCCCATATCAGTGCCACAGACATTGACGGGGAAAGGTGTATTAATGCAGACTTCAACCTCGGCCCAGATGTGCTAGATCCTGGCTATGTGAACTCTGGCAGCCCTTGTGAGGAAGGAAAGGTAAGCAGACCAACTATTTAGAAGTGTACACGCCCAAGAGAAGGAATGGAAGGAGGAACTACTTTGATTATGTGTTCCAGGACAGTACTGTCATTTAAAGTTTAAATAATGACACCTAATGACATCATTAAGTTAAGTCTTCTCTCTCAGGCCTGCCTGGATTTTAAGTGTGTGAACGCCTCTGCTCTGCTGCCCAACTTGGACTGTGATGCCCAGACCACATGCAACGGCAGAGGGGTGAGTCTCCTTTTTATTTACTTTTTTTTTTACTCAGTTACCAACCAATAAATACTTGTGTGACTTTGCTGTTGTAATGTTTTCATCAGGTATGTAATGACCAAGGGAACTGCCACTGTGAAAATGGGTGGGCCCCACCTAATTGTGACAAGTCAGGGCGTGGTGGCAGCATAAACAGTGGTCCTGCTCAGATAGGTGGGTTCAAATTGATGTTGTCAATTTACTTTTCAAGGTAAAGTATGCAGAAAGTCAAAGGCACTCTACTACGTATATACAGTTCACCTAATGTCACACTTATAAGCTCTAATCGGGGCAACATGAAAGTCAGCAATGACGTTGTCTAAGTGCATCCTTTATTAGGCTTCATATGACTCATGCATTAATCACTCTGTCTTCTGTTGTCATGACTGAAGTTGGTGTGGTTCCTCATTACACCTGTTGTAGCACCCAGATTTGAACAGGTTTTGATCTTAGAGCCTTTTAATTATACTGGAAATACATCATGCCAATTTGTCTATTTCCTCAATTGTATATGCTGGATCAGAAATCCGAAACAATGTGTTCAGTCACTGTTTATCGTCTTCTCAGGCTGTGATGCCTTTCGTGATGAACTAGAAGGAACCAGATATTTTAGCTGTTATACTAGCATTAGTTATATATTGTAAATCTAAGTTGTCTTTTCTGTATTGTGCCTCCGTTCCTAATGTATTCGTGGATGTTATGTTTGTCATGATGGATTTTGTATTGTCATGTTTGCAGGGAAAAACTACATAGCAAAAATCACCGAACTACTGATGTAATTTTTGGTAATCTGCTCGGAAAACACGTTGACTGTTTGGTGTACCTAATGCAATTAAATATACTGTAATGTTTCTTATTCACACGTGACCTTTTCTACCACAGACCACTCCCTCAGGGACGGACTGTTGATCTTCTTCCTGTTGGTGGTTCCTCTTCTGGTCCTTCTCATCCTGGTGCTGCTCTACTTCTTCAGGAGAGACTCCCTGGACCTGTGCCTAAAAGGACGAAGCCTCAAGTAAACATCACCTCACATTAAAAATATACCAATAGATACTTTATGAACTGTAGTGTTTTATATTTGGATGAAAAGATTATTGCTTCTCATAAGTTTTCTGCTTTCACAGGTCGCGTAATGTTACAAATGGAAACGCAAATGGGAACTCAAGTGCCACAACCCAGCCTCCATCACGAGCTCCTTCTGATCAGGTAAAAATGTGTCTTTTTCTTAGTGATCATCACTGCAGTGTAATGTTGATTTTGCAGTAGGAAAATCTGTTTTTCCATCACCTGAAAATTGTCACACAGAAGGAAAGAGGCAAATCAATCAGAAAAGGTACATGTTTTGTTTTCAGCATTAATTTAACATGTTTATTTCTTTTAATTCCAGGTTGGATATCCACCAGCTACTGCAGTTCCAATTCCTGGGTATGAACTTTTTTTATTTTACTCAATCCATATTGCCCTCCCACACAGATGGAAATGTAAGCTTTCAATGCACAAGCAAACCTATACAACCAAATTTGCACACATCCTGTCAGTTTCAGGCCTGGAGAACTGGATTATTGGAATGCAGAGGAAAGCACTGCCCCTGCACAACCACCAGCTCACAGGCAGGGCCCTGGAGTACCCGCACCAATCCCACCCAGGCAGCCAGCTAGTTGATTCTCTTTTAATACAAACTATATTCAAGTTTATTGTGAATATATATGGAGTTTACTACAGCCCAAGTGAGATGAGTTTAAAACACTGTGATAACAAAATAGTTATTTTACCTTGTTGCCAGCACTTTTTTAAAGGTTTACTGTAGTAATGTGGTGGTGGATGAGGTTTATAGGCAAGTGAATATTTATTGGAATATATGTGGTTTTATTAGATTGCCGTTTATCACTTATTGGGAATTTATGCACATAAGGTATCTCTTTAAATATCCCCAAACATTTTGTATTTTATGTTACTATGCATTTAAATAATTTAAATATTTTGATTTCATGACTGTAAATGGAATAAATAAATATATGAATGAATTTCAACTTGTTTTATTGTGAGTGTGTGTTTCTTGGAACTGTAGTAAAGCTGTACTGTCGGTGCAGTTTGTTGAACTCCTGTAATGTAATAACACATGAGAGGCACAAACTGGGCTTATGTAGGTATCAGAAATGTTAAGCAAGAAAATGTTTTTGGCAGTTGATTTGTTGTTTAGTTGCTCAACGAATTATGGAAAAGGAATTTATATGATTTTTGGGGAGTTAAAAATATATAGTTTTCAAGAACAAAAGCTCAAAGACCGTATCTATTATTTTGTGTAAAATAAGTATCTAGTGACCCTTGAATTCTTTCCTTGGAAGTATTGAGAGGTTCCGAACCCACGGTTGGGAACCATGGTCTTAAACAAAGCAGTCTTTGTGTTACTACATTTAAAAATATATTGTGTCGGACTACCTATCTCAAGCTTTTGCCCCTTTTTATTTTGAAAGGCTTGTGGCGGGACGTCACGTGTCATTCCTACATTCTGACGCAGCATGATACGGAAGTTAGCTGTCAACTGCAACCACCAATAACCACCCATTGCTACAATGTGTCAATAAAAATATGAGTTTTGAAGCGGCTCTCTGGTAGCACATGGCAGCAGAGGAAGCCGGAGGTGTCGGCCGGGTTCCGGCCTGTCTGTGTGTCCTCTGCGGTCTACCTGCTGCTGGGAAGTCCACGCTGGCCCGCGAGGTCCTCAGCACCGCTGCACAGCGCGGATGGAGAGCTAGTGTGGTGCCGTATGATGATCTGATCCTGGAGCATGCTTTTCAGACCAGAGTGGTGGAGACGGACTGTGTCAAACGGGAAGAAACGGTAAAGAAAATTTAGCTAAATCGGTCCCAACCTAGAAGCAATCGCAGACCAAACTAGTAGAATAGCACAATTTATATTATTTTAAGTGGACTTTTCCTATCAGTAGCCTAATCTTTAATTATAAGCTATAATATGGTGTTAATAACATTGCAGCTGTACTATGGAGGGTAAAAAAAGTGTATTGTGAGAATAATATATTTGCAGACATTGCAGCAAAGTTTAAAGTTGTGAGAGAGAGAAGAGGAATAAGTTCATTAAGTTATTTTTTAAGGATAATTCACTGTTTTCAGCTTCTCACATGTGACTATTTGCCGGTTTGCTTGGTAGTTATGATATTCAACAGAATATTTTAGGATTTTGGACTGTTGGTCAGACAAAACAAGCCATAATAAGTACAAATGTATTCACTATATGGAACCAGTCATTGTCCTGATTTGGGTTTCCGTGATGCGTCCACAATATGTTTTTGCAATAACACTGTCAATTCAATTTCAGTTTTCCAGAATACATAAAAAAAGGTAGATCGGTTAAATGTGTTTCTATTTCTAGCACACTGAATGGAAGTTGCATAGACAAGCAGTTTTGCGCTGCGTTGAGCAGTTCTTGGAGAAACCTCAAGTTTTGGCCGAGCTGCCGGACAGCCGTCAGATCAACAGGGCTGCATGGGAACGATGTATTCAAGCTCTACTGCAGCCTGGAGCTTTGGACCGCTCACAGGCGGACCAGCCACCACTTCTGTTCCTACTGGATGACAACTTCTACTATCCAAGCATGAGATATGAAGTGTACCAACTTGCAAGAAAGTGTAAGCACCGTCCTTTTCAGCATAAGCCACTGACTTGAATGTTCATAACTTACCATAATGGTAGTGTTGCGTGTTTTAGCCCATTAAGTAGAAATGTATTTTATATCTCTGCTCTACTGTGATGAATTTTGGATCCCAAGCAAGTTTGTTTTAGTCGACTGAAAACAACTGATACTGTCTGCCTTGACAATTAGAAATCGGTGTCAAAACTTTGGGATAACGCAAGCAAAACCACTCGTATGCCATTTAAATGTCCCTTCGGTTGAATGAATGTGTTTGTTGCCTTTTTAGATTCACTGGGTTTCTGCCAGGTGTATCTGCAGTGTGATTTGGAGTCCTGCATCAGCAGAAACCGGACCAGGTCTGAACCCATTCCCACTGAGGTGATATCGGAGATGGTGAAGCGTCTGGAGTCTCCAAATCCACAGAAGAACTCATGGGAGACGAACAGCATTTCACTCAACACCACAGACGACTTGTCCAAATCTGACGTGTAAGACGGCAGAATAAGCAGTTATTAACACGTATTACTGAATCTCAGGCGCATAAATTAAGTATTCATGTGTTGCCTGTCTTTTTCTCTTCCTGTCTGGCTTGCCCTCAGCCAGAGGGTGATGGAGTTGATCTGTTCTTCACTTAGCAACCCACTGACCCCGGCTGAAGACGACACTGAACAAAAGGTGTGCCAATGTAGCTCCCCTCAGATGTTTTAATAGAAGGACTTCAGTTATGCAAGATGTGCTTTTCTCTCATATCGTGCAGGAGGCGGACCGCCTGAAATGTGCAACTAGTGTGGTTCACCAGACAGACCAGGCCTGTAGACGCCACATCTCTGAAGCCATGAAGACTGCCAGAGGTCAGTTGTGAGCATTTGACGTTTTATGCAGTTTGTCATTTGAAGCCCAGCTTTATAATTATTTTTTCACCTCAACTTTAGAGAATCAAGCACCTCCCGAGCACATGAGGTCTTTGGCCGCTCAGCTGAACGAATCCAAAGCAACATTTCTTCACGACCTGCGGAGACGGCTGTTTCATGAAGCGTCTTTCGCTCAAGACGAGGACATTGATGTAGAGCGTGTGGTGAAAAGAGCAGTGGATGTTTTTGACCGTGAGAAAGAGGAAATCCTGTTGAGAATCACAAATGAAAATAGATGACTTAATTATCTTCTTGAAGGCAGATTTGATTGCATCAAACGTCACGAGAAAATGCATGACAATCTGTATTTAAATGTAAATAAAATATACTTTTGCCGGTCATTGTCACAAAGAAAGAAAATGTATGCACACTACTATTTTATCCTGTTATTAAAAACTTTTTTATTTCAAACTCAAGATACTGCGATACATTCGTGGTCATCTACAAGGTCTCTGCCAATAAGGTGTCAGTATACAAATGCTATACTTAATAGATAAGAACACATTGATCTCAAATAATCACTTTCTGTCCATAAAAATATTAATCGCATACAAACAAGCTACCAAATGAATTAACATTTTAAATTACATCTTAAGAGTCGGAGATCTTTACAGTGACTCTACATCTCTTACTATACACAGAAGTGTGTACAGTGAAATCAGAATTTGTACTAAAAATTGGTACCACAAAACTACTTAAAGTTTATAAATACAAAATTGTTTCATGGAGTGAGGTATAAATAAATATCAGAACAGCAAGCAGGATTATAATGGGTCTGGCTGCACAAACGTTTGAACAGAAAATGAGCCAATTAAGCGGCCAGTCTTTGAACGTCTCACAGCGAAGTGTGTCCAGACAATTTAACTAACGGGCCATATACAGATGATGGACAACATTACAGTTAAACAGCCTCACGCTGAATAATGTTAGGTGTTAAATACTGTTGGTGTTTCATTGAAATGTCTCATGGATACGATAATGTCTCAGGATTATATGTCAAACACAAGAAGCTGCGTTGTTATAGAAGGGAGGATTCAAGATGTTTCTGTTGTTTTGTCCACCGTTTGTATGTATCAATCCAGAGCCAATATGAAAAGCTCAAAGCCGTATAGAACAGCAGTAAGACAACAACATAGTATTTAGCAAATTAAAAGAAAATAGTAAACTGTTCAGAATATAAAAATGTAAATCAGGGTTACCATGTTTAAATGCTGTACAAGCAATATGCTGAAAACACAAGGAGCAAAGACACCGTATGCATCTGTGTTGCTTGGAATCACTTTATATGTTGTCCGCGGGCAAAATGGCATGAAAAGTTGTATTTGTCTTTACACATGTGACCACAGATGTTGCACTGGAATGGATGTTCGTAGCCATGGCAGCCCATGTGAATGGTGTAGAGGATGTTATCCAGGAAGTGAATATCACAGTGCTGGCACTTATTTAGGAGCTGTTGGTCCGCTGGGGTCAGCGCAGGAGCCGGTGTGCCCGGCTGGCTGTTGCGGACACTCTCAGTAACAGTGTTCAAGCTGTTCTCAAAGCTGAAGCCAGGAGCGGGACTGCAGCTCCCGTGGCCTGACTTGGGGGATTCATATTTAGGCGGTAAAGTCTGCATGCCATTTGAACACATGGCAAGGTGTTCACTAGAGACCTGTTGTATGAGAATGGGCTTCTCATCTTTTAGGGACTCCCTGTCTGGGGATGCAGGGGTCTGAGACTCAGGATGAATGTCGGCTAACTGGCCAGCGAGTGTAGACAGCTGGTCCAGTGGGTTAATAAAAGTCAAATTATTGTCGTCTCTTTTATGATCGTCATTCTCGTCTACCTTGGGATGGTTCTTATGATCACTGCCATGCGTATGATGGTGGATCTTGTAAGACATGTCATTTATATAATTCGACTTTGGCATCCCCATGGAGGGAGGGTTATAGTTGATGAGCAGTCGCCTGCTGAAGCCCAACGCGCCGGTCCTCTTCTGCAGCGAGCTCAACATTCTTTTGTTGGAGAAAGGAGAGCGGACGGCCCTGGTGGGCAGGAGCTTGTGGCGGCGGCGGCGATGGTGCGACAGGTTGCTGCGGTCACTACAGCGGAAGGCGCAGAGGTCACACTTGTACGGTTTCTCTCCTGTGTGCGAGCGCATGTGGGACTCCAAGTGGCGCTCGTACGCTGAAGCAAACGGGCACAGCTGGCAGCGATGAGGCTTTTCTCCTGGGTGACAGGAAATAATTGTAGATATAATATCCATATTACCAAGCATACTTTACCGTGAAAGAGTAAACAGCTATGAAGCGGTAAGTACAATGTAGTATGTGTGCAGCACAAGAGATTACACAAAATAGACATGATGATAAAGACAGAAAAAGTCATAGCAAATACAATATATTCTTCCAATATATAATCCTAAATTTGTGGGGGAAATAAATGACAAATTTGATATATGGTACAATAACAACAGTAGTTGATTAGGGACATTTCCAGTCCATTTGACTGAGATCCCTGAGAGCTGCTGGTCCCTCAGCACTGTGTTCGAATGACCTGTATACAGTGTTTAGGAATGGATGCAGTGTGGACACTGACCTGTGTGGATGCGGATGTGCTCTATTAAACGAGCCATGCCCTTGTTGGCATAGCTGCAGTAGCTGCACTTGTACTTCCCATCGCAGGTCCTCTCCAGGCCGTCCATCTGTACATCTGGACCATCCTCCATGGGCAGGCTCACCTCCAAAGACGGAGGGTCCAGACCATTCTGCTCACTCCTGGGGGCAACTTTAAACCAAACAGCACAATGACTTAATCGAATGACTCTTACGTTATCAAAAGATATATTGCTGTAAATGTACTGTACTCCGTTCCCACCGGCTTGAAACGGCTCTCCTGGCTCTGTTTCTCCGCAAACAGAGCCCGAGATCATGTTGACATGTTGGGTCTGCTGGGTCAGGTATTCTTGGAATTCCTTCACAAAATCCACAGGCTCGGTCTTTATCTGTTCCATACTCCTTATTGAGCTTGATAACATCCAGAGGAGATGAGTTGACAGTCGGACTTGCAACCTACAGTACGTTAGCTAACGTGACGTTAGACGCCTGTGAAATAATGTTGACGGTTAGCTCATAGCTGCTAACAACAATGCTAACGTGGTCTCGCTAGCTCGACACCTTAAAGCAATTTTAATATATTAACACCGATTATCTAGCACCACCCTCAACGCAGTTCATAGCTTACATTTCAATGTGTAAGTAACATTATCGCTAAGCAGAGACAAGTGTGAAAACTGGCCGCTAGTGGATTAATTATCTGGCTAGGACCGTTACCAAGTGACCGCTTCTGGTTTTTGCTGAGTCGTCTGTGTTCCGTACTCCTCCAAACGCAACTGTTGCGTTCGCTGACTGTCGTCAAAAATATGCATGTTCATACATTTGGTACATACGAACGAGTCTCAAGAACGCTTCTGAAATTAGTGGTACATTTTTCTGTGTTGACCGGGTTGCCAAGAAACCCATAGTCCGTCCCAAGCATGCAATAATAATATAATTAAATATAAAGAGTTACATCTTCAAAATAAACATTCTGCATGAAAGCGCCTTTAGTTTCATTTTGTTTGAACCTACTTATAGAGCATCCATAGGAGAGCTTCACGACTGACAGCTTGATTTAAATTGTGATTGCTCATTCGTTTTATAATTTACGCTTAAGTTTCAAGTGTCTGATTCGCACAAGGGGCACTTGAAGGCAGCATAAAACCTCCGTTCGTCCACGCATGCCCCATGACGTATGCACGCATGCAAACATTTTGTAACTAATAATGGCTGCACCATTGGTCAGGATTTTCTCAAAGGTGAGACTGAATACCATTGTAACAGTTATTAACAATTGTCAGGTTTCATTGCTGCATTTAATAGATTTTGTCCACTGCAGGAATCCTTTATCCTTGAATTACGCAACGTTAACATAACCCCAGCTGGCTTTTGTTGACGTTACCAGCTAACACACAGCTAATGCTAGCATTAAGGGCACAAACGAACTTGCAGTGCTGGTAAATACCGTGTAGCACTCTTATTCAACGTGTGCATTTAGCCCAATACGCAGATAGACATTTCCACTGTTGCCTGTCTTGTTTTTAGTCGTGCAGACAGATCTCTCGACCATGGTGCCAGGCTGGATGGAGGAGCAGGTCCACCAATCCTGCCCCAGATGTGTCCTCAGACCAAACAGCTGGTATGGTCTCCTTTCCTCCACTTCAAACATATTCAGAGGAGGAGAGCATGATGAAGGAAGCGGGTGAGTTGGACATATGATGGTATTATAGATTCTGCTGCTGCTGGCAGCTGGAGACAGATATTCCCACAACACACTAAACATTATGTCTTGTTCTTTGACAGTTAAGAAATATGCACAAGAGCGCATTGCTCCGTTTGTGTCCAAGATGGACGAAAACTCTGCCATGGACGAGGAAGTGATCAAATCTCTTTTTGAACAGGGTGTATGTAAATCATTTAATTGCGAATTAACAAATATGTCAGTTCACTGAAGTCAGTGTCCGTCTTTTTTCCATGCAGTGATTTTCTTTGTTTCTCTTTACAGCTCATGGGCATTGAGATTGACCCAGAGTACAACGGCACCGGCTCCTCCTTCTTCTCCTCCATTCTGGTCATTGAGGAGCTGGCGAAGGTGGACCCCTCTGTGGCTGTGCTCTGTGACATCCAGAACACACTGATCAACACACTGTTTGCCAATCTAGGTACAACCGCTCAGAAAGAGCAGTACCTCAGCCGACTGTCAACTGACATGGTGAGCCATTTAACATACTGTCTCTCAGCGTACGGCATGAAACAGTACGTTGTCGGTGTGGCACAGATACCAAACGGTAACCTAAAGTTGAAGACATCTATGACAGGAAGATTTGTTAGAAGACCAGCCACATATTACTGTAGTAATCTCTTGACAGGCTGTGTATATTCTGCACTGTATTTACTCTAATGCTCTCCTGCACACAGATTGGAAGCTTCTGCCTCTCTGAAGCAGAGTCGGGGAGCGATGCCTTCTCTCTGAAGACGCGTGCTGAAAAACACAAGGACTATTACGTCATCAATGGATCCAAGATGTGGATCAGTAATGCAGAGCATGCAGGTGTTTTCCTAGTGATGGCAAATGTCGACCCCTCTTCTGTGAGTAACTGCTCATCTCTCCTATGTAAAAATACCAAATCTCTTCATCTCACATCTCAAAGATGGTTTGCAATAGAAAAGTAACATCTGATTGTCCCTTGTTTCCTGTGAAAGTAGCTACCGTCACTACCTCCAAAAGTTGCTAAATCTTGCAAGAAAGTCACCAAGTCTCCCTCAAGAAGATGTGAAAAATGTGCCTCTGTAATGTACAGATAAACCCACTATCAATTAACAGGGATACAGAGGCATCACCTGCTTCATAGTGGACCGGGACACAGAGGGGCTCGAGATTTGCAAGAAGGAGAACAAGCTCGGCCTGCGCTCGTCCTCCACCTGCCCGCTCAACTTTGACAATGTCAAGGTAACACCTCGCTCTGCACCGGACCAGTGTGCAACTGTGACTTTTACCAACTTCCTGCTTTTTTTTTTTAAATTTTAGGTACCAGAGAAGAACATTTTGGGCCAGATCGGTCAGGGGTACAAGTATGCTATCGGAATGTTGAACGAGGGCAGGATTGGAATTGCCGCTCAGGTGAGCAATCTTTATTTAAATGATCTACTTAAAACAAGCTAAACTCGCTCTGTTCAAGATTACAAAGTGTGAAAGGGAAATGTTGCATGTGCTAACTTTGTCTCTGTGTGTTTCAGATGATTGGTCTGGCCCAGGGTTGCTTTGACCACGCTATTCCTTACACCAGACAGAGAGTGCAGTTTGGACAACGCATCTTTGACTTCCAGGTTAAGCTCCACAATAGACTCACATGTTAGTGGTTATTCACATTATTCTGGGGACCCGCGTGTATTCATGGGGTTCTTATGTGGTTGTGTTACTGTGTGCGTTCCAGGGCATGCAGCACCAAATAGCGCACGTAGCGACGCAGATCGAAGCTGGTCGGCTGCTGACGTACAACGCTGCTCGTCTGAAGCAAGCTGGGAGACCTTTCATCAAGGAGGCCTGCATGGCGAAATACTTCACTGCAGAGGTGAGCTTCCTGCTTCACTGACTGCACTTCATCATCAGGGTTATCTGGGTTTTTGTCCGTTTATCCTGGTACTTAAACATGTTTACATTATTTCTCTTAACAGATATGTGTTGATGAATCTTGATTACCTTCTTTTCTATGTGCTGCTACCATGGCTAGGGAACTCCTGTAAAAAATATATATATATTTTCAATGTCGGTGAAACATCTTCCTGGTTGTATTAAAGTCATTATAATATCAGAATCAGATTTATTGCTCAGTAGGATTTCACATGAAAGGAATTATAGTATTGCAAAAATCACAAAACGTATAATGTAGAATAGAGGAGATATACAAATGAAGAAATAATATTTAAAAATAATACTTACAGTAAATCTCAATTACAAATGGGAGAGCTGTGTAGATTTTTTTTTTTTTTTTTTTTTTTTTCAAAGGTTCACAGTACAAAGTATAAAAAGCATATGCAATGTACAGGGATATATTCCCAAACGTGTGCGTTAAAGTAGCGCTTATAGACGGATGTGAAGGCTGTTAATGTAACGTGTAGTGTCTATGTGACGGGATAAGAGTCTGTTATGTTTTATCTTCCTCAGGTTGCAACTCTAACCACATCTAAATGCATCGAATGGATGGGAGGGGTCGGCTTCAGCAAAGACTACCCCATAGAGAAATACTACAGAGACTGTAAAATTGGTGAGCGTGACATATACAGTACATGAAATACGCACCATGCGACACATATGGGCTTTGTTAAGCTGTTGCTGACATTAGGAGCTTGTTTAGGTAATCGTGACTGAAGCTACAATGTGGAAAGGGACACAACTCATGAGGGCTGCAGGAAGGTCAGGTGTAGCTGTTGGTGATTGGTCCAGAGTGGGGCGGAGAGCAGGGCTGATAGTGGCGGCTGTAATCGGACTCTGCAGGAATTCCCCCCGGCTGGACCCCTCAGGGTGCCATTATACTAACACGCATCCAAGGAAGCTGCCAGGGCAAAATGTCCCTTTTCCTGTCATCGCCGCCATTTCGGCTCCCCAGTCCTCCAGCTGGAGCGCCGGCATACTGAGCTGCATAATAAGCCCCCACCTTGTCTCCTCCGCAGGTTCCTGTACTGTGCGGGGGAATTTGACAAAGTTGACCTTGTTTTGTACTGCAGGAGTTGCTTCTAATGCTTTGGTTTGTCTCCCATGTGCAGGCACCATTTATGAGGGCACAACAAATATTCAGCTATCGACGATGGCCAAGTTCATTGATAAAGAGTATGATCACTGAAACCACCTGACTGGAGCCTGATGGATGGCAAACCTGTGTTACACTCCGTATTCTTCCCCTCAAATGACTTTGTGGAGTGCATTGCTGTAGATCTGCATTCATGTTTTAGAGTTTTGTTGCAGTTATAGATGTTTGTTACCAATCCCACCTCTTGTTAAGTAGTTCACACTACTGATTTTACTCATGTTGTGGTTAAATGCCTCCAGCTTTAGGTTCAAAGTTGCTCTGGTACAATGATTTCTATTGCTTTCTTTCAGACCTTTCCAAAAGTCTAGGAGTAACTGAATGTATGTAGAGCTGCACCGCTTCCCTCTTGTTCATTCTTCTTCTGCTTATTGAGATATGGTGATGAATCATGACAGCACAACATGACTGATCCATATGTTTTTTTTTTAATATTAGAATTTTGAAAGATATTGATTGGTATTTTCTTTGAATGTTTCAGTGCCTTCAGAGGGTCGGCTATGACTGAGCTAAATCACTTAAAAGTGTGTTGTCTTCGCTGGCTCTCAAATAGGTGAATTCTAACATTTCACTCACTTACTACTGTACAGTTACTTGTTGGAGAAAATGTGGAAATAGTTTCACATCATATAAATAAATATTCTGTATAGAGAAATCTATTAATAACTTTGGCAATATCAATAAATATGAAGTATGATGTAGTGCAATTGACAGTCTTTCTTTGGTGTGACTGAGGTCGATTAATACGGAGCACTGCCACTAGATGGCAGCATTCTCCAAAGTGACAACAGCACTTTGAGTTGAGGCAGCTTCTCACTGAGAGAATAGTCCGTTCCCAAGTCGTTTAACAGCCTGTCACCTCTAATGACATTTTATATCAGTTTAATTATGCTGGCGCTTCAGATGAAGAGAGCCTGCCCTGTATAATCGACTTACTAATCATTTTTCAGGTGAGATTGATTACAAATACACGGCCTACATGTGCTGTGTAAAATGAGGTCTATTGTTTTACACAACACAGACGGGCTGTCTCCAAGTATACATACTAGTAATAGCCATTATTGCTCCTTGTAAATATCAGTTTAGCAAAAAGACATTAATCACTGACGGTACTTAATGATATTTATTAACAGGGATGAAAACATACCTGTCGCAATGGAGATTGTCACAATTGATGTCAAATATGTAGATGGTCAGATCCCCATGAAGTTAATGGATAACATTTGTCATTACATTGATTAAACTTTATTTTAACAGAGAAATCACAAAGCTCTCTTTCTCTTTGGGGCCCCGAAAACTATTCCTCTTACATATACAAAGAGGAGAGCAGAGACAAAGTAGACTGCTCTATTAAAAACAAGAGGCAAATATGTAGAGATCATATTTGACAAAGTGTTTTCCCAACAGTAGCTAAAAATGTCCCATTTTCCTTTTGTCAAATCATTCCAATTACAAAAAATCTAGATGTGTAACCTAATTCTGTTTGGTATTGTCCCCGTACGATTGTATTTACTGATATTTATTGTTACCTGTTGACACCAGATCAAACACAATATATTACTTTATATTTTGTCTTATAAAATAATATATCATTTAGGCATGGGGCGACACTGATAGAACTAATAATCCGACATGAGTAGAGTCTGTCTTTTATGGGTGGTGTAATTAGATATAAACATGACAGGTTCAAACAACACAATGTTATTAACAAGATCAGCACCATGCATGATTTGTCCAGACATTTCCAAAATCACTAAGACGACAAAATTAAAAACACAGGCCTGCGTTTGCATCATTGGTTAAGCTTACTTTGTTTCCCCCTCTGATCCACTCTGACTTGCTCCGTCTATTGTGCAAACCCCTGGTTAATGAGCATAATCTGATGGAAACACAGCTATCTGCTTTTCACTTTGCATTGGCAAAGGCAGCTCAACTATAGCCTCCTTCTCCGCCCCCATCTTTAACACGGCTATGAGACCTCTAATTATGCAGGGATTCAAGTAGCTTTTCACAAAACACAGTGTTGTCCTTTAGAGCTGGAGAGCGCTCCGTGAGCTAAAAGGACAGGCTGGATGTTTCTAGGTTGAGCAAATTCATTTGGTTTGATTAGTTCTCTGCGTCCGCTTGGAGTTTGGTGTTATTGATGAATCTTCAATGCATTCCATGGTGTGTTTTTTGTATTTTTGTATTTCATTTTATGGCCGTATTTACTGATAAGTTTGAGCCAAATGTTACAGGCATACATTTTTGTGTGTTTGCTTTAGGATTGATTTTCTAAGTAACATATACATTAAAAGCATATTCGAGCCAGTTGTTTGATTCAAAAATCCATGATTCGTCATACCTCTCCATTGTGAAGTCTCATAGTTTCCTCAATCTTAAGAGAAAATCATTTTTGACGACTTACAAATGTAAACACAATCTTTTTTTAATGAATGTCTCATATAAGTCGCTGCATCCAAGCAGCAGCATTATTGTAATATTTGACATAAAAAAGACTTGTGTCATCCTCATGCATTACATCACCTGCTGCCCCTGTGGGCTTTTGTAAAAAGCTGATTTGAAAAGGCTTTATCACTGTGCTAAGCATTCAATTTGATGCCTGCCTGTAGCACTTCCTGACTAATAAAATTACATTGAAGTCAATGGGCTCTGGTACAGGAGAAGTGCAGGTGCATAATGCTTTCCTGTTGCAGACAGGTGAAACAGAGGATATTTGAAATAACAGATGACTGAGGTTGATCCTCTGCAGGTCACACAGTTCAACAACAGCTTCAACACGCCAAAGTCAAACTAAAGACTCTGTCTTTAGTGTGCTATAATAATAAAAAAAATGTAAAGTCAAAATCTCCTTTTTTTTAAATTAGTTTTTATGTTTTCGGTGGTTTACAATAGTGCGTAAAATGTGCGTAATTTGCGTAATATTTGTGCCAAGGCCAAGCTGTTTACAGCTCCTCGTAGAGGTGTGATAATCCTTCGTCTGTTTATTCAATTTACTGACAGATGATTGCGGCTCGTGCACGCCCCAAAAAACCTTGAGACATTCTCCTCTTTAATCTAATTGGATGATAAGTGGGTACGCACTGTTGAAGCCCGAAGCCAAAAACGCTTGCCCGGCCTATTTCTCTGGAGTCTATTCTCGTCACAACCCCTCGCGGTTTCATCTCAAATCCCATTTGCTATTGTACCTGCCCAATAGCAGGGACCGAGCGCGTTTTAACTCGGATGGCATTTTTTTTTATTTCATCATTGCAATCCAGCGCAAGTTTGACGCAGTGATCTCTGAGCTCTCACTCTGTTCATCCTCAGGAGCTGTTTGTCTCAACTCTCTTTCTCTCTCTCTCTGGCTTAGTTTTAACAAAAACGATCATCTTTTTCGAGTGTTTTTTTTTTTGTTCGCCCTAGATAAGTTTTGATGGTGATCCACATCGGACAGTAAACGGTGATGGCAGACTCTGATGCGCAAGAGACTCGCCAACCTGCAAAAGACTCGCCGTTCTCCATAAAGAACCTGCTGAACATTGAAGACAAACCCACAAAGCCGAAAAGCTTCCTCGGCTCGTCCAGAGGAGTGTTTGAAGGCAGCTTCTTCTCTCGGCTCGGTGACTTGTCTTTCCCTCGATTTGAGCTGCCCACACAGAGAATTGGACTATCAGCGCAGTATTTGGAGAGAGCGTCCACCTGGTGGTACCCTTACACGCTCGGGACGCATCTGAGGACTGGAGGTAAATATAATTAACGTTGACGCTGCTAATGTAGGAGATGTGGTGTTTTGGTTTGGAGAAATCTGAATTTATATATTGTACAGCAAAGATGTCATATCATGAAGGGATATCATAATTTGTGATTTGAAATAAACCTATACACGAATTATCAGGAATCATGTAAATAAAAAGCAATATTTCAACAAAAACATAAACTGGATGTTTATGAATCAAAATGTTTTGCCTTTGAAGATCACACGTTTATTGTCTTAGTGGGTCAAATGTGAACACAATATTTTTTATTCTCAGCAGGGTCTGAGAAGGCCAGCCTGAGGGCAGCATCGCCGGTACCGGACAGGCGCTCCCCGGATCTCCAAAAAAGTGACCATGATGGCAAAGAGGAAAGCGCCGACGATGATATCGCGCTGGATGACAGTGACTCGGAAGAACCGAAGAAAGAAGTAGACCAGGAGGACGACTGGAGGAGGAAAACGGACGAGCTGGACTCCGATAGGAAGCCCTGTCGGAAGAAGAAGACGCGCACGGTGTTTTCCAGAAGTCAGGTCTTCCAGCTGGAGTCCACCTTCGACATAAAGCGCTACCTGAGCAGCTCGGAGAGGGCAGGCCTGGCCGCATCCCTGCACCTGACGGAGACGCAGGTGAAAATCTGGTTTCAAAATCGGAGGAATAAGTGGAAAAGGCAGCTGGCCGCGGAGCTGGAGGCGGCCAACCTAAGCCATGCTGCGGCACAGAGGATTGTGCGGGTCCCCATACTTTACCACGAGAACGGAGCCACAGAAACGGCCGGGGGCCCCGCTGTAAACTCACCGGGCAGCCAGTCACTCCTGGCTTTTCCCCACCACATGTACTATTCCCACCCGGCACTGCTGAGGCCTGTTTAACACTGACTGTGTCATCTGTACATATGTTTTTAAATGAGAGGACCTTCATTGGAAAAAAATAAAATTTTGTATATTTTGTAGATTCAACGGACACAATGTTAGGTCATGTAATTATTATTATTATTATTATTATTATTATTATTATTATTATTATTATTATTATTATTATAGCCTATGTAATCATCATTTATCCTGCTGGAGCGTCCTTGAGCAAATCCATATTGCAGTTATAATTGGTTATTATAGTTGTTATTATTATTATTATTATTATTGGTGAAACTGTTAAAGGCTCAAACGTGGGTGAACATAATTTAATGTATTCAATTCAATTTGAAAAAAAAATACTTGTTTTGAACATGGGTTGACTGTATTTTACAGAGATTTGCGTCAGTGTTTGTAGGAAAACATGTGGAATATATTATTTTTATATTTTCCAATATTGTGCAATAATGTTGGCTTCACATTAGATACCAGCCTTTGTCACCTATAAAAAAAAATCATCTTTCTCTTTGTAACAGTGCAGACAATCATGTGATCCTTAAGAAAATCCCCGAAAAACTGCAGGTACAGGCATTTGTTTTTATGACGTAGTGTTTTGCCGGTAATTTAAAAGCCATGCAAAGAGCCAAAAATAGCCTCTGTTTTTGTGTGTTTTTTCTCTGATATTGTTATTAAAATGATGTCTATTATATGGTCTTACACTCAGTAAAAATTCCGTTCCCAAAATAAATGTATTTATATCCTTAATATAATTGTGATACATGAAAAGGAATATTCAATTAAGTCGTGTGCTGAAGATCTTGGTTTCAAATATTTGTGAGGATGGAGTGATCCGATTTCTGTCCGATTTTTTTAAACGTGGCAATAAGGCACATTGAGTGTCTGCGGAGATGATCAGTCTCTCCTAAATAAAATACTAACATTTAACATAGCCTAATAAATGAAGGCTATCATTTTTAATCTGATTTGAACATTTTTGCACAATGCCTTATTTTAAACATCTTTTGAGAAACCATTGTTTTTCTCAATGTTTAGGCCGATAGGCTATTTTGACTACACATAAACAGATCTCTTGCTATGGGCTAGCGTTTTTCTGCCCAATTTTCTTAAAAAACAATATTTGTGCAGATAGGCTGTCTCACACAAATCAAGATGGGCACAATTAAGAGGCAAAGGGGATTACATAGTCCAGGAGTCAGTCGTTCAATTTTCACAAATGTTTATGATATTGATGTTTAGAAGGCTGAGATATTTTTCTTTTTTTGTTTGAGTCTGGCCTATAAGAGACTGTACACTGGACCTATTTGGGCAAAGTTCTCCTCAAAATGCAAAAAAAAAAGAAAAGAATATAAGGAAGGCTAGCCTACAGATACAGTATAGCATACAATAGCTTATAAGCCATAAGCCTGTGTACACTTGCTGATATATAGACCTGATAAGCACAATTTTATAATTATATTATAAGATTGTCATAGTTTGTAATTGTAGGCTACAATGGACACATAGTATATGCTGGCTTGTATTTGTATCCTGGTGCATTATAGCTTCTTCTTTTTTTAATGATTTTTGCATTGTATCTATCTTAAATGAAAGACACAATTAGGCCTTCTACTCATACTCAGAAAATGTCATGCAAGAGAGAGAGAGAGAGAGAGAGAGAGAGAGAGAGAGAGAGAGAAGTCCTGCGTCATGTGATCTACACTGAGACAACGGACATATCCGTATCAACCAATCGTATCGCAGGCGGGAATTTGAACGTTTGTCCTAACCAATCAGCATCCGCTGGAGCTACGGCGTCGCTTGTCCAGGAGCTAGCTTCATGCTGCCACATTGCGTTGTAGCATTCATTTCCACGTTGTATATTTTATTGGATATCAAGGCCTAATAATTAGGCTCGTTAAAGAAAATAACCAGTCGCGTGTGAAGGACACCAAACTGAAACGGTAAGTAAAGTGAAACGGCTAACATCAGGGCTTGTAGCGACGTTATCTTCACAGTTCTAAGCTACCGTTACCAAACACCAGTGTGCAGCAGAACGGGGCTCCCGGCTCCGTGTAATTGCTGGATGTAGCTGAACAAGTCGTGTTAAAGAAGAACAAATGCGATCGAGAAATTGCTGTTCCACCAGCTCTCGCAACAGAAACCCATCTTATTGAGCTTGTTATGTTATGTTAGCAAGCTAAGTAAGCTACTCGAAGGGGCTAGCTAACGTAGCTAAATCCACAACCACTCATTGAGGTAGGCTAACAACAAGCTAACTCAAAGCTAACTGTTTATGATCGCAAACCTTTATGTTATGGATTAATTTTACATTGTGAAAGTAATTGGATGTACACGTACATTTAGAACTCAAAAATCCTGAACTGTATAACTAACGTAGGACAGTGGCAGCCGCAGTGGTTTAGTTTAACAAAACTCTTCTAGTTGTGGATCAAATGACAACTCGGGGAGTTCAGTGTGGTGTATGTGTAACAATTACTAGTATTCTGAAGCATAATATGTAAATAAGTTGGTATTGCATCCACAGAGAGGTGATGATTAAACTTGAAGCCCCTGTTTGTGGCGTTGTTGAATTTGATGGCACAATAAGGGTGTATCTTGTGTCCAACCCTGTATATTGCCTTTTTTCTAATTGAAATGAGTAATTTATGCATCTATTAGGTGACATTACAGTCATTTTTTTTTTTTTTTTTTTTTTTTAGGTCTCATTAAAGTCACAATTTAGCATGATTCAGTCTCAATTTCAGACTTTGTGATATGTTTCCTCTTTGCAGATGACAGGCTCAAACGAGTACAAGCTAAACCAGGGACCAGAGGACAGCATCTCTGCCGTCAAGTTCAGCCCCAACGCTGCCCAGTTCCTGCTGGTTTCCTCCTGGGACTGCACTGTCCGCCTCTTTGATGTCGGAGCCAACACCATGCGCATGAAGTACCAGCACTCGGCTCCAGTTCTTGACTGTGCTTTTTATGTAGGTCACAGATTATTTGATTTGTTTAGGTTCCTTATTGTCATGTCAAACCCTCGGTGTCGAGGTACACATGGATAACGCTCCTCTTTAACTTGCAGGACCCAACACATTCTTGGAGTGGAGGCTTGGACGCACAATTAAAAACTCATGATTTGAACACAGACCAAGGTATGCCACAAACCTGTTGAGCACCAATAAAATGTCTCAGGCTCTATCGACTAAACCTTTCACAGATCTTCATAAGTATGCCATGTATTTGCTGTATGTGTTCATTTATGCTGCTCTCCGATATTATCCTTCAACAGATACAATAGTTGGAGCACATGACGCCCCCATTCGTTGTGTGGAATACTGCCCTGAGGTTAATGTTATGGTAACGGGCAGCTGGGACAGATCAGTTCGGCTGTGGGACCCAAGGACGCCCTGCAATGCTGGCACCTTTACTCAGCCTGAAAAGGTACAGACACAGTATAATAATATCGTATAGTAAAACAATGTATGCAAGATTTTACGAGTGACTTTCTTGCTGGTATATCTAAACAGCCTACCAGTTTCTCTGTGCATGGTTTTTTTAGTTATAGTCGTAATGACATGGCATGTTAATGCTCCCTGCCTTGTTAATTTCATGTATTTTTCAAAGTAACGATGTTTGGGACGGACATAACAAAAAAAACGACAATTCAAATGTATTTTTCAGGAGCATCTTTTATTGGTGCACAAAGCGGTAGCCCTTAAAGCTGCACTGTTTTTGATTAGATTGGATTTTGGCCTGGATGTGTAAGAGAATGAAGACCTTGTAATTGTGTTTGTTTACTGTCAAATGATTGTGTACCACATTGTGGAAGACTGCTTTTAATTTGCTAGCGTGAATGAAGACTCTGCATTTCTAGTGTTCCGTCTCATCTTGTCTCTTGTCTTTGTGAAAGGTGTACACCCTCTCTGTGGCGGGAGACAGGCTGATTGTTGGCACGGCTGGAAGACGAGTACTGGTGTGGGATTTGAGAAACATGGGCTACGTCCAGCAAAGAAGAGAGTCCAGTCTCAAGTATCAGACCCGCTGCATTAGAGCCTTCCCCAACAAACAGGTACACTCTGACTTAGAATCTACCATTTTATCAATTAAACGTGTGCACCATTCTACTATACAGACATAGACGACAGATCAAACCTGTCAGATCATTTAATCCAAAGAGCATTCTGTCAACGATGCAGATTGCTTTTGTTAATGAATAGACCTCGGATGGTAACTTCATATTTTCTGTCTTGGCTCCAGGGCTACGTCTTGAGTTCAATCGAGGGACGTGTAGCCGTGGAGTACCTGGACCCAAGCCAGGAGTTTCAGAAGAAGAAGTATGCCTTCAAATGCCACAGGCTGAAGGAGGAAGGAATCGAGCAAGTTTACCCCGTCAATGCCATCTCATTTCACAGTATTCATAACACCTTTGCAACAGGTACGACTGGCTAGTTATTACATGACAAAATATATTAATGAGTTTCCTATTGCGTTTAGTTTGTTTCTGTAATTTGTTCTTATAAGTCTCATAGATTCTGATGTGACCTTTAGCCTTGCACGAGCAGCCCACTGTTCTTACAGATCCATATCTCAGCAGTAACGCAGCCTAAATCTTTTGAGGTTGACCGTGAGCGCCTCTCCTTCTTCCAGGTGGCTCGGACGGCTTCGTGAACATCTGGGACCCCTTCAACAAGAAGCGCCTGTGTCAGTTCCACAGGTACCCGACCAGCATCGCCTCGCTGGCCTTCAACAACGATGGCACCATGCTCGCGATCGCCTCCTCCTACATGAACGAGAAGGGTGACATCAACCACCCAGAGGACGCCATCTTCATCCGCCAAGTCACAGACGCTGAGACGAAACCCAAGTGAGTCTTCCTCACCCCTTGTGTATGACGGTTTGCCACTCACTGAATCATGTATGCAGCACGTCCAGCTGCAGCATGTGCTGATCTCTATCTCTGTCCGCCCACTTTTCAATATCCGACAGTTGAAAGATAGACAGATGCGAACTTGAAAATCCTCCCACCAGTTTGTGTGTCTGTGCTGTCGTGAATATACACTCGGTGACCGTGTAATGCAATTCTCTACAATAGCCCTGTAATATATACCTTTTTTGTGAAACAAAATCAATGTTTGACCAGCAACTCTAATGATTATTCCTTTTAAAAATGTTTGTATGCAGTATATGGTTACACATCTTGGACTCAAACTGTAACGCAGTGGTTCTCAAACTTTTTCTGTCACGCCCCACTTTGGAGGAAGAAAAATGTTCATGCCCCAACAACATTGTAACAAAATGGTCCATGTTGAACTTTTATTGAAATAACATTGTGTGACTCCTCCATCTGTGCTTTTTCAAATAATAAAATAAAGAAAATTTATTTGGGGGGGGGCTTCATGTTTCACCATGTTACGTTTTTTTCCTCCTAAATCGTGATAAGGACGAACGTTAACAGTCCACGAAGTTCCGCATGCAGTGGACGTTAACTTAACCCAGCAAGTCAAGTGTGAACGGTAACATAACGTAACTTAAACTGTAACAGAGGGAAAGACGGTGTAGACATCTTAACGCTGATTGGCCAAGACTCGACACGTCACATCAAAGATGTTTTATTGTGAAGATCACGACATCACCTTTTCTCCTCGTCTCACTCCAATCTGAGAAACGCTGGCTGGCCAGTTGACCCCCCCCCGTCCTCCCTAAAAAAAAAACCTCTACGGATCTACACGATCCACGTGGATGATATATTTTGATTCAAGACGGCGAATTTTGCCGAAAAGCGACAAGTTTGCAGGTATGAATAAAGTTCTTGAAATAAAATAATTCTGCATTTCCCCCTGCGCCCCACCTGCAATACTGCTGCGCCCCACAGTTTGAGAACCACTGCTGTAATGCATCGTTTGGTTAAATGTTTTTTAGCTCAGAAGGAATTGTGATTGTTGACTTTTCAAAAATGTTTTGTGAAGACGAAGTATGAATTTTTTTGTATTTTGTCGCACAATAACGAATTTGGATTAATAAAGTTATAAAACATGTATTTTTAGCAGATCTTTTTGTGTGTGTGTGTGTGTGTGAACCTCGGACACTATGCAACAATATTCAATGACATGTCTCATCGTGCGTTGGGTCAGTCAGTGACTGCTCCTGAGTTGATTTGAATCCATTTTCTCCTGTTTTTTTTTTGGTTTACAGGTCAACCTAAGTCCACCGTGGACTGGTTCCCTCTGCGTATGAAGCCTTTATCACATTTGGGTTATGTGCTGGCGTCCGGAGAACCATTACCACATTGTTTGCCATCATGCCATTCCAAAAGCAGTTTTTTTTTCTTGTGAAACCCTTTCTTCTTATTTGTGGCTCTTGTTAAATATTTCATTGTTTCATGTTTTTTTCTGACAACCAACTATGGTTTCTCTTGACTAAATCATTTTTACATACTCCTTTTTGTCATTTTGGAGTCCTCTAAAAGTTGTGTTTACTCTACACTGAAGCTGTCCTTGGATCAGTCTTGTAACATTTTGACAGTATAATAAAACGTTTTTTTATCTTTAAAGTTTTGTCACATGAACTACCTGTGAAAGAAATGCCAGGAATGTGTCCGGGCTGAAGAGGCTGCTCTCTTGATGATGTGTTGAGGGAAAGCGATGATCCACTTGTCTTGCCGAGGGCTCCACTTGCCCCCAGACAGTGACCTGTATTGATAGACATCGGAGGTCCGCGGCCTAAACCAGATCCGGCTTTTATTATTGGGGAAAATTGGGAGAAAACGACTAAACTGAACGGCCCGGTTGCATCTGGCAGACTGAGGGCTTCACTGTGCAATGGGATTGTTTTTAATCTCATTTAATGAGAAATGTTATACAGAGTGTCATGCATAAAACATTGTACAAATTGTGTTATTATAGGAGATAAAGGGCGATGGCGGAGTTTTTCCCTCAGTGAACTTATACCTTTTTAATCCATATCGCTGAGTTTATCTGCTGCTGTGTCGTAAGTTGTTACACTGGTGACAGAGTCGGACGCGATGCAGACCTTTTTTTTAATGCAGCAGTCAGCATTATATGAATGGGAACAGTAAACGCAGAGCAGTACACCGCAAAAGTCTAAGTGGTGTCTTTTTCCCCTCAGTTATGATTTTCAATTGCAACTAATGCAATTTCTGAAGCCCTTCAGCTGAAGCAGCAGAGAAGATATAGATGTCAATTATTCTATTTAAGAGCTCCAATTTTTTCTAATGGCTCTATCTGCTTCTGTGGTATCCTGGAAATGATTAGTCTGGATTGGTTAAATGATGTAACTAATTCCCATGATTGTCGATAATGAGTCCATCTTTGACGTTGGATTATGACTGCAGCTTAATATGAAATGGCATTCATTTTGGGACATAATTACAACCCGTGAAGCAGGCGGAGAACGGCCGCCGGGTTTGTTGTTGAGGCTGCAGCGAATTACCTTGTTTCCTGTCGTCTTTGGCTTCCGCTAAATTGGAAAATTGAGTTCTTTGAGGGCGAATTAAAACTGTTACAGGTTTTTTGTCTCTATTGTTTCGCTTTTTTTATCGGGGAAAAAAAATAATTTCGCAGCCAATTTGTCAGGTGCATTGAAGCACTGTTTTCAACCTTAAAACAGTTTGCAAAGAGTAACAAGGAATTCCATTTTGATCAGTGCCGTACATGATTTATTAAGGCCTGTAACTTAACAAATTGCAGCAGATACATCTCACATTATCAGCATCTTCCTCCAAGCCTGTCTCCACAGATCTCTCCTGGGTTTTTCCTTGTTTTTTTGTTCCTTAAGCAAAGCCCCAGTTAACCACATCTGTGGTTGTGTGGCCAGGCTCTGGTTTCAAACCGCTGAAGTGTTGCAGACAGTTTGGCTCTACATGAAACCGTTACATGACAATTAAAATGGGTGATCGTGCTCCAACAGCCTGTCATGTGCATTTAACCCAACCACAAAAGGCTCTTATGTTCACTCAAGAGGGCACAGATGACCTTCAACCAGACACCTTATCTCTGTCAGGACCGGTTTCTAATATATCAAGCTAATGATACCATTCTCCATGTGTAGGAAATGGGGAAATCACATGATGCATCAGGAAAATGTTGACAGCATTCTGTATTATGGTTTGCCTTCCTCCTTAGTAATAAAGATCAAACTATTTTACTATTTATTTTATAAGCATACAGCAGCATTCATTCATTGTATAACACTGACTGTATACACACACAAAAATGAGTTTTATTGCCAGGCTTCCTGACCATGTCGGGAGCGGGGACGAGTGGCTTCTGAAGGCTCCAGCCCCGAATGTTTTCTCAAAAGCCCTGAATCTTTTAGCTTTTTAAAATACCGTAGACTTTGTGTCATTTGCCTTCAGTCTCTCTGACTGCACCAGCAAATCAATGGAGCAAAAGTTCTAGTACTGGGGAATCATTGTCATCTATGTCTGCCCTCACTTTATCAACAGGCTTGTTCTATGTGCTACTACTACAGCGCTATTACTTTATTAGTAATGCTGTACATACCACATTATGTAAGTTAAATAGTAGCATCAGACAATTCTTTTGCTTTTCAGGTGACAGGAGTGAAGATTAGGCGTAATAAAGTTTGTTGTGTTATGGTTTGAGAATGATACAGACAGTTTGATAGGATGCAGGCTCTACAGGAGGAGTTTTTTTCCTTGGCATCCTGTTTCCAGTACATCCCACCTGGGGGAACAAAACCTGAGCTTTTCACTTGTGGCCTGCCACAGCACCTCACCCAGAGCTCCCCCCGCCTCGAGGAGGATTTTTAAAGAGCTTTGGTGGGCAAGACAACATCTCCTTGAGAGCATTGTAGTTACATTAGAGCCTAATTAGATGCTAAAGCTCAAGGCCATGTAAACCACTGCTAGGTTTCACACTCGTAGCCATCCATCTCTTTACAGGCCGGGCCAGGCAGGCAGCATGGGGCTGACTGGTGAAGGGGACTCTCACCTGGGAGCTGGGCTATAGTAAATCACAAATCTCTGGGCGTGACAGGAGGGTCACAGATTTTGGGCTTGAGGTTCCTTTTTGGCTCCTAGGCTTTGTGCTGCAGATTAATCATTTGGTTAATAAATGGTTGGCATTGGTGTTTTAGAACCAGGCCTGTAAGACTATGAAACCAGATTTAGAGAACCATAAAATATCTAAGGAGACTGACTCTTATTGTTTCCGTACACTCAACTTTAAGCCACACATAGATCTCTAAAGTATTCATCCAGACATCACAGTAAACATTCACTTCAAACGGTGTCGTGGAAATTGATGCTTTAGTGGGGAAAAAAAGTGCAGCATTGAAATCAGCTTTCATGCCACCTGTCAAACTGATGAATGTATAAAGAAGGCAGGGGGCAGTCAGTGCAGGGTGACTGCCCTTCAGGGTCAGGTTTGAAAATGTATGGCCAGGGGGCACCAGAGCTGCAGAGATTAAAGGTGAAAATACTCAGAAAGGGGAACTCTTGTTTGTGACTTTTGCTCGCCCAGAACAGGAAACAGCTAAGCCCCAAACGAGTGAGATATTTTAGGTATAGTGATTGATTTAATCATGTTTTGTTCTGATGAAGTGTTTAAGGTGTTGCCTTCAAAACAGTGAGACAATGCTTGATGGTTCCTACTGAGGAAGGACACCTTTCCCAATTATTGGGTGCTAACCATGACTTGTTAATGTCCTCCAGGGGTGAAACCACAAGTAATTAAACTCAACAGATCCACATCCAACAGAAAACCACCTGTCAGGCTCTGTGAGAACTGATGGCACGCTGATGGATCGCACAACATATTCCGCTTGAAAACATAGAACTTGTTGCATTGTAATAGATGATTTGTGGTCAGCCTTGGAGTGACAGTTTTCTTTACACTGTCAAAAAAAAATACGGTGAGGGCAGAACTCATGGGGGGCTTTGTAAAACTTGTTATCCCCACTTAAACTGAAATCAGTTTGCATCCTTTTTCGTACTCTCTCCATGTCTATGAAACCCTCTGAGTTGTTTAATAGGTTCATGGCCACAGGGCAAGGGTTACAGTTTGTCCTTCCTGCAATTAGCATTCACGGTTAGCTTAGCAGAACTAATGCACCACATCTTTGAGGCTCAGGTTCCCTGTGTGCCTCTGAGTGACCGCAGGCGATATTTAGCTGACTCCTTGTATCCATTTCAACATGCTTTACCAGAAGTTATTGGCAAAATCCCCTGAAGAATACCATTTCAAGGTATCATCAGCCAATTAATGGTCTGTGTCATTTTGTTGCTCTGAGGAACAAACAGAGGAGATGGATAAACCTGTGCATACCGTGTGCTGAAGTAGACTACACTACAGCTCCAAGTCATGCTATTAACCTGTGGTGAAATTATTTCTGCCTTTTTTTGGGGGCTGCGTTGCAGTGTAGGCAGTTGCTATATGCTGGAAAAGCCACTTTTCCTGCGGGATATTCTGTCTTTGAATCAGGCTTTGAAGATCTGAAGGGATGTGCACACTCATCTGCATTCGTAGAAAAGGAAGGCCCTCTCTGAAATGACCTGCGACTTCCAAAGTCTCCCGTCATCAGCCAGATCTTCTAGAGCCTGAAAACAGAGCCAATCGGAGGCGCACAAATCTAGTTTTCTCTCAGACCACTTTAATTACAATATACTGAAAGGCTGAAAACAACTATGCCAAACATAAAAGGCCTACCCTCAGGTTTAATTACTATATTTATAAAACATATCTACATTTTCTTTACAAAGACCCATGATGAAAGCAGTAAAATTACATTCAAACATAAGTCAACATCAGGTTGAAATCACACAATTCCCAGGTTATATCCTTCTCCAACATCCCAGAAATAGAGTTTAACGAGAACATTGAAAGGGAGTTCCATATTACTATGAGTTCATGTCTATACTTAGCCTATTATGGATGTGGAAATGTTTGTTTAAACTCCAACCTGTGGTTAAAGCAGGGAAAAATCTATGTTATTGAAATATAACATACATTTGTCATTTCCTAAGTGCATTCCGTCTGAGTGATCAGTGACTGCAGTGCATTACAGAGTCCAATCAATGACGCACAAAAAGAGGTGCTTTCATAAACAGCTTTTGATTATTGGACATTATTAACTTTTCTGAATTCAGTGAAGTGAAACGCTGTGCTGCCCCATCGACTCAAATGCAGATTAAGCAAACTAATGTGAACACAGTGATCGATGCATTCATCTAGTGATGTTTCTGTGCGTATGACGGCGATGCACTGCGGAGTCTGGCTCTAATTCATCATCATCCACACATTATATTATTATTGATGGCCCTTGCCAGGGGCTAGTCCATTTGTTTTTCAGATTTGTGACAGGCGGCAGAATGCTGGATGGAGGTTTATTCTGCAGCGGTGCCAGCAGCGTTGCACACAGCTCTCTTATTTATCTATTGATCATCATACCTCCCAATAATCTGGCGCCTGACACATTTGACAACATTATGTGGAACAGGTCAGAGGACAGCGCTAATGAAACTGAATGATGGATGTTGTTATCCGCCACATTAACCTTGCTGATAGTTGTCACAGACGGCAGGTTTACGCACACTGTGACCGTGCGGAGTCTGTTGGGATTGGCATCAAAAAAAGAGCATTCATTGAGGTGGTCCAGAGGCATATGCGTGAAAAAAAAAATTAAAAAATAACATTTTACAATTAAATATAACATCAGTGTTGCAGCCATGCGTGTCAAAAGATGTCTAAAATAAGGTTATAGAGCATTTCAATGATCATGTTTATCTGTGAAGCAAGTCTTGAAATTTGAAATTGTCACCGAAAAACATTCACTTTTTAATCAAATTTCAACTGGCTTTAACCTAAACGTCCACCTGAAAATCACCACAACCATGCTTACAGGGAGAGTGCTTCTAAAGTTTGAAAATAAGTCTGGGAAAAGGGAAAAACAGATTGTTTGAGGGATGAAAAGAGTAAGAGCTCCTTTGAAATACATTTTAACATGTCTTACTACGTAATTTTAGCTCTACTGCAAATAGTCATCAAAACAGATTTCATGTCAGCTCAATGAAAAATTAAACCACACACGAACATCATCTCTGCAATTCATCCAAACAAGATAAAGGAGAGCAGATATTTTCCACATCTGAATTTTTTGTTAAAAAGTCTTAGAAAGCAGGTAGAAAATTGCATTGTAAAAAAAAAAATCGCATTCTGTGCGAGCACTGTGAGTGAAGTCATAAGAGAGGTCTGTAACACCAGGCGTGAAGTGAGCTGTATGACTGCGAAAGCGCCGCTCTGCTCCTCTCCACTCCATCCATCCCCGCCTGGCTAATGTATCCCTCTCAATAGCCGGGGACAAGGGGAGAAAAAGACTGCCTGTGTGAAGCACAAAAAGCTCCACCACCACCACGCTTCCCCACAGTAATTGGCAAGGAAGCATCATTTCATTCACTCCTGTATGTCTTTTGTTGTCCTGTAGGTTTTTTTTTACAAGTGTGGTGCTTTTGAGGGTTGTTTAAAGACCGGCTAATTTCTGCAGCCCCTGCCTGTTGCTACCCCATGTGCCCATTAATTTGTTCTTTTTTTTATTGGACACTGAAGTGTATTAATAACTCTACATTTAATAGAGTCTTGATGATACTTTTGAGTACCCTACTTAATTTTGTGCATCTGCAAGAGAAAAACATTTAATCTCTTCTGAATCCGACTGCTTTCACACTCTCACAGCTTTGTTGCTGTTCAGTAAAGTAGCGGTCACAGAATAGGGGTTTTGTGGGCATTGTCTCCTTTCATCACCACATTGTAGTAGTTTGTATAAAAGCCTGCAAAATGTAGCTGGTAGTTATGTTTTCACCACAATTACACTTTATCCTGTCATAAAGTGCATTCAAAAAAATGTCCCCTATGCTACATCGCAGCATTTCTTTTCTTTATAAGCACTTTTAACCCTCTGATTCATCAGCTTTATATGAATACATGGTGCTAAGAAAGGTCTATCTACTTATTGGCTTTTTCAGGTGCAATTCAGTCATCATGTACCTTTGTCACGGATCCTGTATTTGTGTAACATGTTCACAGCAGTTTATACAGCTGTAACAATGTTGAACACTAGTGGTTCCCAACCTGTTTATTTGCGTTTGACCTGTTAATGTAAAGCCATGTAAACCCCTTATCACAGGCTACATAAGTTGTGAGCATCGAATAGTTATTTTCCCTTCTCAGTAAAATGTAAGTATTTTACCCCCAAAAAACAATAAATATATAATTGGAAGCAGCAGTGTCCTGACCCAAGACACAGCAAGGTCTTGGATTAATAAGCTTTTGAGTTTTTAGCCTCGCAGCATAGCTGTCCACCATTTTGGTCCAGTTGGAAATATCTTTGGATTGCAAGCAATTTGGTACAGACATTTACGGTGCACAGATGATGTAGCCTATCTCAATGCTTTTGATGGTCCCCTGACTTTTCCTTTAGCTCACCATTCTTTTTTTTGGTGAGATGTCTTGACAACTATTGGATGAATTGCCATGCTACATTCATGGGGACATTCAGGTCTCCTTCAGCACTCAGGATGAATTGTAAATTTGTCCGTTTGGTTTATGATCAGTTACCTGCAGTAATGATATTCCCATCAGCCTCAGCTGTAATTTGTGTTAGTGCTAATTAGAAATAGTCAGCTATTTCCACCATGCTTTAATGCTACACTGGTTACAGAAAATGAGCCAAACAGCAGGCTTGTGACACCCCTGGCTTCTCCAGAGAAACACAAGCTACCTAGTTTATTACTCGACCATTTGTCTTCGGAGCTGCGTCCGCTCTCTCTTTAAGCTACAATAATGGTGTCAAAGTTCCAATAAGGAGAAATACTTTTGTAAAACTTGAAGCCGTGGTAGCTGCTGTGATAACATGAAGATAAGAGACGCAAAGTGATTGTTAACTGCTGAATATCAATGCACTTACAGTTCCAATGCATTTTACTGTTCACGTTGTTTTTATGTAAGGGCACAATCAGAGCCAAGAGTCATTCCTAACTGTTCCCCCACTTACAGTAAACACAGCTTTTCCTGTGGGGTTAGACTCTCAGTACAACACAATCTCATCTCTAGGGCCCTTTACAGATGAAACAGGCTTGCATCTCAGAAAATGTTACAGTTAAAAAGAGTGTATTGACCTCCGTCTGATCAGAACCTTTGAGCTAGTCAAGCTGAAGAAGCAAAATTGCACAAGGTAGGGCGCTCACATAATGCGATCAAACTGTCTTTACTGCATCTGCGTTCAAGCAGGTGAAAGGAAGCGTTTCAAACCATTTTTGAGAGGGGAAAAAAAAACCCCAGTTATGTCCTCGAGTACTGACCCGTATGAATGCAGCACTGTGGTGCAGGATTTCCAACTAAATGGCTGTGGTTGAGACAGTGGCTCGTTCCTTCGCATATGTCATTTGAGAGGGATCTGTCCTTTATGTCCAGGCTGCTCTACAGTTGCATGTCCTGTACAAAGGAAAGGTCAAACCAGTCACCTGACCTAACAACCCTGTGGACCGTGCCAAACGGCGCGAGGTCAAAGTTGGACACCTGGTCTTATTGCAGGGTCAAGACTTTTACTTCATCACTTCCTGGATGTGCCAGCTCTCAAAGTCTTTCTCGACGTCAAAACATGCAACTTACAGATGGTAAGAACAGCAGTAGAATATACGACGCAGACGTTTACTGCAAAGGAAAACATATTTACAACTAATTCTATTGTGCTATAGATTCACATAAACTCGATATCCGGGAGGATTTCCATTTAAACAGAACCCTCATTGATTCAGTTTCCTGAGGAATTGCAGCCTGGGATCACTTTACCTTGTTACCTTGTCGCACTATGTTCTGGTCTGATCTCCATGTCCATTTCCGCTCTGCTTCCCCTCCCTCTCGCCACCACGCTGCCCAACAGAGTTCGCTTTGTCCCCGTGGCCAGTCATCCATTCCTAATATCCAGACTTTCACCGCACGGTAGACGTGCTGCGTGCTTTCACAGAGCAAAGTCAGCCATTGAAGGATGCCCTCCATCTCCCAAATGAAGCTTTGAAGAAACCTCCTGGCCCAGTAGTGACAAGTGACTTTGAATAAGGAGCATTAAATCATAAAATATTTTTTATTATGACAGCAGATAGTACAAATATATGTAAACATAAAAACTATGTTTAAAGCATGACAACCATGCTTTAATCACTCGACTCTAGAGTATTGTTAACAACCAAGTAGGCTTGATACTGAAAGTGCTAGAAGTTAAAAAACAAATCGCAAAACATTCATATTAACCCGCATGCACCCACCACTCAGAATCATATATAGCAATGTCTCACAACCCTTCTCATCCCAGATCGTCTGATATTGTCAATATTGTTTGTCAAGTGTAGCGGAGAAAACAGTTCCTCAGGACCATAATTAGAACTTAAGTTTGAATATGTAAAAGAAATAAATTCATCAGAACACTTTTACATTCAAGCAATGTTGACCAATATCTGAAAACAACCAGAGTCTAAAAAATCTGCACTTACAAATACAAAGAGAACGGTACTGTTTGTGCAATCTGTCCCTCAGGTGAAACAGTAAACAGACGTTTGAGTATAGTGTAATGATGTTTCAGGTATGAGAGATGCCATGCAAAGAGATACCATCAACACAGAGAGCTCCTTCTATTGCATTAGCTAAAGGCACTGATATCTCGATGTAAATAACTTCATTTTGGCCGCTACCAGGCAAAGAAAATACAATTGCTAGCTGTTAGCGCAGCCGTGTAAGCCTGGTAACTGATGGAAAGTGACTCCGACAGTTATGAATGGCACGGGTGGCTACGCTTGTGCGCTCTTGAATATGTTATCATCTCCTCTGTGCGGTGGAGCATATTAATAAAGCACCTCACAGTTACACTTTCTAAACAGACGGTAAATCACTGCCCGTTAAACCCACAGAGGCAGTCGTCGTACTACTAGAGGCCACCAGCTTTTAACCGCCACGATTAACACATTAAACACTTCAATCTGGAACTGATGTGACACAATCAGCGAGCATAATGATTAATTAATGGCTCGTGTAAAGTGTGGGCCAGCCCCAGAAATTCAAAACAAGAGAAACTTAATCCGTGTAATTGTCTGAAACCATTTTCATTAACATAATATTGCCACTGAGGATTGCAGAATCAGTGAAATTGTCATTTTTCTTCTCTTCTTTTTTTTTTTTTTCAATAAATGTTCACTTAAAGACATTCAGAACTTGTGTTTTTAGTACAATATGACAGATTGCAAACACTGCATAGTAAAAGGCACTCATTAAAAACGTGAGTAGGTTTGAGCTAAATTAGGAGCTTTTCTTCTTGTAATTAAGAATGCTTCGTCTCCCCGCAGAGCCACGTTGTGATGGCGTTCCTCTTTATCGACTGACACACGCGGTCAGTTGCTGAGTAAGATGCTGTGAATGGTGTTTGCTGGGATTTTGGCATCTGCTTCCTCCCCGCTGATCCTGAAGATCACAGCAGTGTTGGAGGGGATGGTGGTGGAGGCGTTCAGGGATTTTCCCAGCCAGCCCTGAGATCCACGCTTGTACATCTTAACCGTTACCTGCAGAGTAGGACAGAGAGAAGTCAGCAGGTAATACATATAATCAAGATTATAAAGTGAAGTGTTGTACAGAAGCGGCTGAAAAACAGGGAGCTGTTCTTGGATATTCAGGGCTTTTGCTGGGGTCAAGACCCCTGACGGAGACCTCCTGACCTCTGCCTGGAGCCAAGCAGACGTTCATGACTTTCACATTTGAACTCTACGTGGACAAGCTGTTGTTTTGTCTATGAGCTTGTAGACTCAAGTTCGGTACAAACATATTGATTGTGGCTTGTTGGAACAGGGACAGGGTTTAATAATGGATCAAATAAAAACGTCTGTCAAACTTGAGGTCCATTTTTACCTGGAAAGGATTGATTTGATGATCTGCAGGTAAAAGATGGCGAGGCATCCACGACATCACAGGACTAACTTTGGTAATTACCGTTGATTCAGCAGCATTTTAATTACAGTAGCAGGTAACTTTTTATTGAAATGAAGTAGAAATATTTTGTATTTTTAAATTTTTAACCACATTCAGTCTGGTTCTGCCTATTGTGAGCTTATTTTTCTTTTAAAATGATTCAAATGATAAGCAAAACAATTGCCGATTACTGATAAATTAATAAAAAAAAATTCTGATATATCAGGCTTATTAATAATTAATTATTTACATTTACCAAATGTATTACAGGGTAAAACAAATAACTTCTCCTTTTATTGGAAGATAATACTTGCACAAAGATCCTCCTTAGGAACCAATTACTCTTCAAAAAAATAAAATATGTAATATTTTCCACAACCTTGCTAAATGTCTGATCCGAAAGGCTTTCTGAAACAGAATAAATATTAAATTAACCTTGTTCTCACTGTGAGCTTTTTTAATTCCCCTCCACATCTTGAATGGAGTCACACCTCTCTTGATTTTATGTAGGTTGTAGGCCATCATACGCTTTAACATTACATCAATACTGCCTGCTATGTTTGAGCCTGACAATAGAAGCCTTAACTAGATTTAGACATGCAGGTAATTGAACCACATCCATTTCAAAAAGAATGCCTCGCTGCATCTCTTGTTTGGCTGCATTTACAGGGGATAACAGAATATTACAGTGCCTTTTCACAGTTCCATTTTCTTTCACTTTAGCATTAGGCAATTTTTCAATTATTATTTTTTTTCCATGTTCTTTCATCCCCGGCTCTCCATAATGTCTGGGCCTTTTAGTTAATGGTAGCGACAGTCAGAGCCCAGTATATCGGCCCTTGTCCATTTTGCAGGTCATTGTGGAAGCCCAATAGGCCTTTTATTACGCCGACATCAAAAGGCAGATAAGCATTAGAGGTGGGGAGAATACCCTGCACTAGATATGTTCCCTCTTTCCTTTGTCTGCTATTGAAAGTGATCATTTTAATAGTGAAGAGGTTGGTGAGCTTTGGGGCTGATGGGAAGTGCGACACCCCTGATGGCCTACGAATATGAGCAAGTCGATAACACAACACGAGCACACAGCACACCCTCAACACCTGCACACTCTTGCTGCTAACCTAATTATCTGCAACAAAGGCCACTGCCATTACAGACACACATCTTTCCACCATTTACTTACTTATTACTGCGCATTAAAACAGGGAGAAAGCGAGAAAAAAAAAAAAAAACCCGGAACAATTGTGTCTTATATTGCAGCCATGGAGCCATGGCCGAATGCCACATGGCTTGTATTACAATAGCGTCAGACACTTCAGAATGAGTGTCTTTTAATTTAGGATGCATGAACAAATAGCGTCATGACAGCTGGTGGCAGAAAGGCGCATAAACCAACACAAAGACATCATAGAGGAGTTATTCTAACAAATCACAGCCAAACCTAATAGTTGGTAATCTGCAATTAACTCATTTAATGGAACTAAAGTTGAGTACTTCCATCTTTGTGGCACAGACAAAATACTGTTTTTGCATCACATTCAAACCCAGACAGAAGAAGAAAAAAGATTCACTTCTTATAGCAAGAACAGCCCGAGAGGCTATGAAACACACATACTGCCTATGTGGGAAAGCATCCATTAAGCATTTACCTCCATAAAGGCTGAACAATCCTTTAAATGCTATTTTCATTAAGGAAAATGTTCTGAAATCTGCATCTAGATCCTGATCTGCTTTGGAATATGCCCCGTCTGAGAATATTGTGTTTTTGTAGAAGGATGAATTGTGGATGAATTGAATTTATGCCCATTTAAATTGATCCTTTTTCTGTAGCAATGGCCAGAGGGCAGAATGCAATCAAATTGCAGGATTATTTTGAGTTGATATGAGCATATGACATCTTATTTGGTTACAATTGCACGATGCACTCAGTAGTTACAGTTTACACAAATGTGTAAATAACTCCTTGTCAAACTGCCTACAACAATCTGGAAACCGGTCTTTAGAAAATCATATGGAATCAAAAGAACAAAGAACATTTTATATATAATTCTTATATATTATAATTGTTATATATTATTGGGAATGTACCAATAATACCTGTAGGAGACAGAGAATCATTAAGGCTAAAATGAACATATCCTATACCAACATATTCACTGTGAACCACACAATTAAGACATCTATGGCTCAAACTTAAGATGTTTTATCCAAAACATAGAATGCCAATCAGAAACGCTACAAGGAAATACCGTATAATTAAAAAACAGGTTTGATTACCTGCCGCATTGATCGTGTTGTGCCACATACAGGAAGGAAGCATGCAGCTGTCTTTGGCAAAAGCTCAAAGAGGAGAGTTCTGTGTGGTCTAGACAACCTGCCTGCCAGGTGTTGTTCAGCAGAGATGGTGTGTCAGGTACAGTAACTGTCACTACATGTTAACCTCTCAGCCACTCGCGGCAAGTGTCTGAGGGTAAAGACGATACTGTATCTAACTTACAGTAGAATAACAAAGTGTAAAGGAGCTGCTCACATAAAAAAAAAGCATTTTTCAAAGTGCAACCTGCATCCTACACTTAAATGTAGCATGTCACAGCTGCACGTCCATCAACCAGACAATAGATCAATAGTTGCTAAAAAATAATGTCTCCCTTTTGACGTCAACGAGTGTACGAGAATCATTACCATTCCAAGCACAGACAGGCCTGAATGTGTGTGTGTGTGTAACACTTAATGGTGAGGACAGGACCCTTGGGGCTAAGGTTGGGTGTCACACAAAGGGCTAAGAGCTCACCTAACGGAGTCTACCCCTGATCCGCCTCTCACTTTCGGTGTCGGGGGGGGGGGGGAAATGGTGTGAATGACATCACTCCTCACATTTCAACGAGACAAACTCCCGTCTTCTTATTTACCGTCTGCTAAAAGTCATAAATCCTGCCTCTGGTTCACTGTTCACCTTTCACCCTCTTAAACTCAAGACGACAGCTCATTCTAACGTCTCCTAACAAACAGCTGATAGGGTTCTCACTGGTTCGTTTATCTTCCACCTGTAGGGATGTTCGCGGCACAGATTCTCAACCACTTTGGTGTCAAACATCCCAAATTACTTCTTTAATTAGAAAATAAAACCCAATAAACTTGCATCGTGACTTCACACTGATCTAATTGTTTAAGTATAAATGTGATTATAGGTCTGACAGGTCTGACGAATGTGAATAATGTGAGGAACTGTGTAATTGGGTAGGGACGTGTCACCACCTGTGTGTATTGCCATTCACAAAGTTCAGATTCCTCTCCTGATAAAGTCAAAGAATCCCAGCGGGGTATCAGTCAGCAGGGGCTGTTACCTGGAGCCATGGGTGCAGTGTTTCAGGTGAACTCTGAGTGAGCGTAACGCCACACCAGCTTCAGACGACGGGCTCTTTGTTCCACGCCGTGTCTCACCAGACACAGATGGGGAGGAACACCGAGTAACACACCTCTGGCGCAGCAAACATCTTTGTCGACGTGCCAAATGCGATGGGAGCAGCCAACAGTGGTGGAGGTTTTGGATGTATTTAATGAGGCAATTAGGTAAACACTGTGTGGTTTGGCTCACTGGGGGAATAAATTAACAACCTGCTGAGAGAGGTGTGAATCACTGGATTATCTGCAATTAGATGAAGATGTCACGTTTTGACGATGCAATTCAATACAACTTGTTTTTCTTTTTCAATTCAATATAATCTATGACTGTTTCATAATATATAACTTGTGCATCAGTGCAAAATACAAATTTTTGCATCCCTACCTGCTAAAATGGGAAAAGGCTGTTTTCTTATGAATTCATTAAAAAACAAACTAAAGTAAATAATTGCAATCTTCAAATTGCTTGTGTTGACCAACCACGAGATCAAAAGCAGCAGGTATGAATATTATAATGATATAAGACAGAGAAAAGCAGGAAATCCTCACATTTATGAATCTGTAACCAGCGAATGTTTAGCATTTTTCTTTGCTAAAAGTTAATTGGAATCAATATTGCCGTCGAATCATTTTCTGTTCACCAATATATTTATTTATTGACGAAGCATTTCAGCGCTAAAAGGAGAGTAAATGAATCCCCAGAAAGGAATAAGTCCATTATCGTCTTGCTCGACAAATCACTTCACAATACTTCCTGCATGAAATACTCAAACATCAAAAATTGAGCTCCAGATGTGGACCATCCATTAAGATGCCTAAACTTTGTTTTGGTGACATTACCGACGACGTCATTAACTACATTTGTCTTAAGTCATGAACGCAAAAAAACATGGCTAGTTAAGTTCTGAATAGCTACGTACATCTCTGCTTCCAACCAACCTGCCTCAGCTAACAGGAAGCCATTAGACTGTCGGCAATAACCATTTACATCCATTCAGCCAGCTCTGACTTTATTTCCATCCACATAAGTGCATTTCCTACGAGAGGTTAAAATATGGATCCCCCTCCTTTTTCTCCTCAATGGGTCTGGTTGTCTGGCTGACTTGAGAGGGCACAATCTATGACTGATTTAATTTGCTCTTTACGAACATCTCTAACAGCATTACCCCCAGAGCATACACTGACTGCCCCCATCTGACTCCATTAACTCCCAAATCAGGTTTAAAGACCATATTGATGCCGTCCGTTATTAAGGGTGATTATCAAAACAACAGACAATGGGCCAAAGTGTCTGTTAACTAGTTTATCCATCATTTCACATAACTGTAACAGATGGCAAGGCTGTCAATTACATACTGTATCTGCTGCACACACAGCGGCCACACACTGTCTGGATATGCAGCATATTAGCCTTCACATTAAAAGAACGATAGTCTGCTCACAGGTGGTCAGAGGAAATTGACTGTGCAAGCAAAATAGACTATGATATTAAATGTCGAACATAGAAATACATCAATATGAGAAAACAGTGAGAACTTGACAATTACCAGCTGGCGTTTTTTTAGATATCACCGTGGGTCTTTCTGTTCAGTAATAATAAAAAAAATAAAGTCAGAGATAAAAATGTTGCCGTTCAGTCCACTTCACCACCTTTATTCTCCTCAATTAACAAGAATGGCTTTTGAAACTGTAATTAAGTGTCTCTGCTCCACTCGGCCTCTTCATTATTCATGAATCCCTATTGATCATATCTTACAAGCTATACTGTGGGGACCACTGTAATATCCTGACTCCCCAAAACAAATAGCTGAGCTTCCCGAGTTAAAATTAACAACTTGGCCAGTGACCAAAGAAAAGTCTCCATTAGATACTAAATCTAGCTTTTGATGCTAAATTGGATGATGTCAGAGAATCATTAATAGGAAAGATCTTGTATGAAGCCTCTTTGGACTTATTAAATATATCATAGCAAAGGTCTGGGCAATAATTAAATACTATCCTTTATTGAGCTCCAGTGGAGCCATATTAGTAGGCTATGATCACATCATCACGGTTGCAACTAATGATTATTTCATTACCAGGTAATCTGCACATTATTTTCTGAATTAATAATTTTGTCAATAAAATGTCTGAAAATAGTGAACAATGCTGATTTACCAGAGCCCAGAGTGATGTCGTCAAACTGCTTTGTTTTATCCACCTAGTAGTGAAAAACTCAAAGATATTCAGTTTACTGTCATTTATGACAAAGACAGGCATCTGATCCTCATGTTAGATAAGATGGTACGAGAATGTATATCGAAAAAGGATGAGATATTTTACACAATGTTTTATCTTGATATACAGTGCAATGATATAAAATAGTATCCTTTATTATTTTATATCATTGTACTGTATATCACCATAAAAAATCTCGGTACAAACATAGAATATTAATGGGTATCATAGATAATAACACACAGGTATTACCCACGCCTTGCACAACCACAGCTCATTCCACATTCAAAGAAATTATTTTGTAATGAATATTAATGGTCTGGAGCTTTATTTTAAACATGTATTCAAATTTACTGAAACTCAATCTCCACCTGTGTTAAGTAGGAATGTGTAAAACATGAACTCTACTGGATGATGTTTAACTAAATTAACAAAAGAGCGCGTGGAGAGCCCTCAAACATGACTGGTATTACATGCCGGGTGATGAATTTGGAGGAAACACATCGAGTCATCTTCAAATTGACAGATGCAGAATCTCTCCACGGGACTCTTCACAGTGGCATAGTGCTCGAGTGAAAAAATAGATTTTACCAAGTTTAATCACACGCTATTACAAGGCAGCTTTTTATCATTGCCTTCCACTGTACGAGTGCTGGTGTCTTCACTAGTTCATTACAGACACTTGTGAATCTGCAGCACCCTTCTCGTGTGTAATTGCATGGTTAGCTTTCCTCTGTAGCTTCCTACACACACTCGGGTGCAAATTATTTGCAATTCCAGTTTCCTTTCGAGAGCGATGTTGCAATTACAGAAATCTGAACATCACCGGTAATTTCCCCACAATTTTCATTTTTGTTGAAATAACGCAACGAAGAGATCTTTTTCTTTCTGGGAAATTCTTCGGTGAACTCTGAGGGGCTGACAATCTGATAAAGTGCACTCAGTCGGTGAAACAACTTCTAAGGATCTTTTTCTTGGTAACTGAAAATACATACGTCTGTGTTTGTGCGGTCCAACAGCATCCACTCACAAGTACACAGGCTTTTAGAGAAATGACAGGCACTGCCATGTTCATATTCTAATTTGTTTAGCAAATAACATTTTATACAGCACATAAAAGGATTCTGCCATATATGTGAATGATTCTTACAAATGGTTTATAATCAATAGAAATGGGTGCTGCACATATTTTCTTTTAATGGATCAATACTTATTTTTCTCCACATAAAAAGAGACCAAAAAGCTGCAGCGGCTGTCATTATTATCTATTTAGACAGCAGAATTTGCAAGCTTTGTAAATGGCTATCTCCTGGCCTTTTGTGTGCCTCCATTCATTATCACCACAAAGCAGTTGATGTCTCCCCTCTCCGCCTTCTCTGTGCTAAGCACCCGGGCGCACGGTAGACCGTCCATTACAGGCTCTGTGACGCGTGCTGCCTGGGAGATGGCCAAACGGAGAGGAATGTCAGCGAGGAGTTAAATTAACAAGCTACATCTGTGCGGAATCTGTAGACGGTCAGAAAGACGAGCTGTACCTACGGTAACCGAAGTCTGATTAGTTGTTAGCCGAGATGTTGGCAGTATATTTGCAGCCTTTCGCCTGCTGGCTTCGCCTCTATTAATCAGCTGACATGGTGAAGTAGTCAAGTTACGCTTGTAGGAACTCAATTGTTGTTTCTCAGCTATGCAATTACTAGACAGACACTCTATACGCTGACCGAGAGTAAGGAGACTTTTTTTTTTAAACACGAGGGCTCCATTACTACTCCTCCTCAATAATCCGGATTATATAAACTGGTACAAAGAAGTCATGAAGTCAAATTTCAGAAGAGGAGACGACATGAAGATGAACAATATAAGTAACCTGCACTTTAAATTATGACATGAATAGATCCTTAGCTCTTTCTCTCTCTCTCTCTCCCTGACACACACACACACCCAATGTAATTACCCCTCAATCCATACAAATTGAATGAAGCCAGACCCGTGGTCTAAGAATATAGACCATAATTAATAAATTACAGCCACTCTACTCAATCATTCTCCACTTTGGGGACATGTAGACATCCCATTCTCCGCAGAGTAATCGACTGAGCCCACAGAAAACACACCTAGTGCCTCCACGGTGGCTTTGTGGATGCATCTGGTGCCACCTCTTACAACCAAACAGATGCCCGAGTGAAACCGTGGCTCATATCGCAGATCTTCTATCCTGTGTGTTTACAAGTAACAAATCAAAAAGCATGCATTATTTCTGGGCTCTCAAAATACGCCTAGGGGAGCTATCAAGTTTCTTTGCCACCCCCCAAGCTTCCCCTCGCAGCTGCTGCACACGAGCGAGGATACTTCTTGTTTTTTTTTTTTGGTCTGAAGAGTGGGCGACACAGTCGTGGAGTCCAAAAGAGCAAATGTTAAGTTTCGTACGAATCCAGGGGCAGAATCTATTTCTCCTTGTGGTTTGCAGCTAAATGCTTGGAATCTGATAATGGGAAACACATATATACCCCTGTTTGTATTTGAACATGCTAAGTGGGGTAGCAGAATATTCACCATATATTCTCCAAGTCACATTTCTGTGTGATGTTTGGGTGGGGGTTCACTGCCTCCATTTACAAATATTTCTTTGGAAATAATATATTTTGTTGTCACCGTGTGTGTCCCCTTGGGCAAGAAAAGGGCCGCTGGAGACCATCTAATGATTGTTGGGTCATGTATCAAATACACAGCAGCTGGAGGCGAGAGTACATACAGTCTGGATTTTTGGGGTGGGGGTGTGAATTAAAGCCTGAGAGGAGTCTGAAAGGAAAACCCGGACTGAGTGTTTTGGTGCTGAGGGTGGGTGCGAAATCCATAATGGATGCTGACCAGGGGTCGTACCCACTGGACCTTAAGAGCTCTGACCTTTGACTGTGTAACAATTACTTCATTCAACTAATTTCTCTAACAAGTAGTATTGAAGCACCGTCGCACAAGCAAAACAAATTCAATGGTTGTGAGTGATTTCAGGCAAAAAAAAAGAAACCGAAAACTAAATTATAATTTTGTGTAAATATCATCAACCACTGCAACACTTACATTTATTGCCACATTGACAGTTAAGATTACCTTTCATACCACCTGGAGAGACAACATGTAACCAATTAGCCAAATCATTACCTTCCAATAACATAAACAATTATTATCAACCGATCAGAGAATGCGAATAAGCTCAAATTATGCTTATTCACATTCAATGGCCGCGCAATTGCCTTGATTCAACCGAGTGAGCTAATGAGTACCTTGCAGGCAGGCAGAGTGACACACCACAATAAAAAACTGAAGAGTTTAGGCAGTAATTAACTCTGGGAGTGTTAATTGGAAAGGATCTGAGAGAGTGGACGAGTGTGAAACATGTTTTTTAAACAGTAAAAAAACATCTTTTTCTCGATTGTATTTTTTCTTAAAGACCGCTCTTAGTCTAATTGCATCACTTCTAAATAAATAAACATGTAATTTGCTTGATGATTATTAAATAAATAAAAAACTGTACAACCTGATTTTTTTTTTTATTGAATGTCTCTTGACCAAAATTGTATTGTAATCACCAAATTGAGTGTGTATACAGAAATAACTTGATTTTTAATAATGTCCCTAATTGTTTTCAAATAACTGTAACATTGCTGTGGTGTTCTGCAACCTCCAGCCTTAATCAAACATGTGTTTTTCCAGTTCCCAGAACAAGAGGAAGATGCCTGAAACCTGAGCGAGACAGTCATAAAGTACTACTGCCACCTGCTGGTCTTCAGGTTCATGTAGGCCTTTTTTTTTTGCTTTACATTATATGGAGCCGTTGAAACAGCATCCATACTGTCATCTACAGACTGTACCTCTGGTCCTGGGGGCTCATCACAGTGGACTGACCTGAGGAGCATGTCCCAGCAGGGCCCACAGCGAATCAGCCGACAGGGTCTTGACTCTGGAAAACTCGAGCGTTTCTGTCTCCTGTCGGTTGAGAGCGATGTACTGGCAGCCCTGGAAGTCTCCTTTCAGCTGCTCGCCACAGTGCAGACTCACCAGATCCCACGTCCCCACCCTCCTCAGGACTTCACGCACGGACTCCATCTGCCTGTACGACAGACGACCTGCAGGACAAAATGAAAATGAGGAAAAAGGCAACCTGGTAGCATTCTTGTCAAAAGATTGCTTAATTTAAATCATAATTACAGTGTAAAGAATATATAAAAACATCTCAAGTTGTTGAGTCCTCTTATCACGTTAAAACATTTGCAAGGTCAGTAAGATTATTATCATATTTTGAGTACTTTTGGGGCATTTCATGTCGTTTTTAGAGAGTCTACAGGAGAGAGGTGATAGGAAATGATTGGAGGGAGAGATGGGATGACATCCAACAAAGCTCTTCAGTAAAATTCAAACTGGGGACTTTGCGATTCATGGTCAAAACTCATTGGCGGTTTCAAAATTGTTATTATGAAATACTAGATTCACTCACTGCACTAGAATGAAGAGAAACAACACTGATGATTCAATGTTTTTTTAAAAACATGTTGAACTTTTCTTTACACGAGTGCAGCAGTCTGTTTCATTCTGTCGATTTTGGAAACAAGCCGATTCGGAAACTGCACTTGCAGATTTCGCCAATAGAACATCAATTGAATCCCTCTGTGTATTAATGTTTATATTTTATAGAACCGCTCACCGGAGAGCCAGGATGGAGTCAGTGCATCTGATATCCAGGCCATGTAGCCCTCCCTGAAAGATTTGAGGAAGTCGTCTGTCTGGCCGTGAGAGATCAGCTCCCTCCTCTTCCTCAGCTCCTCATCTAGCTCGCAGTCTGGAGAGAGGAGGAGAACCCTGGGGAAAAAGAGGCTTTGGCGCACAGGTACTCCGCTCCTCTGCAAATGGCTGCATAAGTTAGCGGTCTTGGTCTAGAGGAGAAGAATTTAGGGATGCAAGTAATGACAGTTAGTGTTACACCTGTGTAGGTCTTCAAGTAACCAACATAGATAATCAATTAACAGACAAATCCTTTAATTGGTTGATCATTTCAGCATTGGGAGTTTTTTTTATCCAAAAATTAGAAATTTGTCAGATGTGCTAACATTCACACAGGATGCCTCTGTGATAAACAGTTATTTAATGACATAAAAGACACAAATGCAGATGTCCACTTTTCAATAAAATTAAAAAAAAGGACCCACTTATAGAAATTATACAACTTTAAATTGGCCCAGACGGTGAATCTGTATCTGCTTTGTGTAGAATAACTAAGTTAATACGTGCCGATTCAAGCAGAACTATTTAAACAATGCGGTGTGTGTTTGCCATCAGGCTCTTCTGTCAAGCTCTCAGTCCAAACTGAGCGTCTATAGAGATGGAAATGAATGACTCCTGACAGACCCAGGCACATAAGGTGACAGCTGTGTTTAGGCACCTGCCTGCTTTCACCCCTTTCTGAATATAATTATGGCCTTTCAAATGAAGAGCGACCACTTAGAAAGTTTGGGAAGCCCCGTTGTAGTGTTTGAAATTTCCATATAAATTGTTATGGTGACTCAGAATCTCTTCACCCGGCTGGAGTTCAGATGACAACAATGTCCTGGACAACTGATTGGACCTTGGACACAAGAGTGCCAGACAGTTTGACATTTAGGCTTTCATGATGGTATTTCGACATTTCAGCTAAATGTGTCTTATTTAGTTTTTTACCATGATAGCTTTGACGGGATCTTCAATCTGCTCAATGCAGGTATTGGTAAAGTTTCGGTCCTCTTCCTTCACTTGCACGTGCCAGGTCTTGTTGTGAGCGGACACTGTGCCTCTCCAGGGTTTTACATCTATGCAGAAGATCCCCTGGCCTTTTAGTAAAAAGAAGAAAACATTAGTGAGGTTTTACTGAGACAGAATACCACAGATGCTGTCCCTAATTCTGTACTCAAGACCTCAAGGACAAATAGATGAAATCCTCCATCACCGTTAATTATATATATATCACGATAGCGCTATGTATTGTGATACAAAACATTTTCTGTAAATTTATTAGCTAAAATATTCATGGATGTATAAATAATTGGATTGTAATACCTCAAATACATAAAGGAATACATAATATTGTGATCACTATTGGTGCGTTTGCAACACTGTCGAGCAAATCTGTAATGTGAATATGAAGACATTTTGACACGTCACAGTGGGAAACAATAACACTATGGATGACTGAATTCCATTTAGCGCCTGCAGTTTGATCGTGCTGGTATTCTTCATGCTGGCTTACAGGGACACTTTAATAGGCCCTTTTCACAGCGGCCATTTTGACATGTCACGGCAGGGTAAACACAGGAGTAAATGATCAAATTAATAATGGTTCTATTTAGTGTTTCACAGTCATTCCAGTGAGGCAGCATGCACATGCAGGGCCCTGGTCCCCCTATAGCCAACAGGGCCTTAATTAATGTTATTGATTACACCTGTGTTAACTCTGCAATACCACGTTAAAAAAAGGCTGCTGTGCAAAGAGCCTGTAGAACAAAGCCATCGTTAGTGTTATCAGTAACACCTGTGCTTCTCCTGCTGTGACAAGAAAATGTCTGCAGTGACTCAGCCTTAAAGACCTGGAAAAAACTAAAGTTTAAGAAATATCTCAATATTATGAAAACCAACATTCAGATAATATTGAATCCTACACCAAAAAAAAAATCTGTATTATATTGATTTACTGTGCAGATTTTTTTAATGAAAGGCCATTTTATTCTAGATACCAACCTGTGAGGATAACAATGTTGATGTCATCTTTGGCGGCCTGAAACTGGTCGCGGATACGCAGATGGCCGTAGACGTCTTCCTTCCTTATCCCGGTGAGTTTCCTACAGTAAAAGGACATGTAAAAAAAAAAAAGACAATATGAAATGCAATATGAGGTATTTTGTGCAAAACAATACTTCTGAAGCTGCATTATTGATTTCATTTTGGCCACTTGAGGGCATTGGAATAAGCTGCAAACACAATATTTAAATATTATAAAGTTGCTACAGCAAATGTGTTGGCACGTCCAGCAGACGCAAAGCAACATTAGCATTCACTTGGAGTTGTGTTTCTGTACACTACACTAATGTAAGTCCAGTATTCATTCTCCTGTTGGTTCTGTTTTAGTCTCCACCAATTCCTGAAGGAAAATTCTGGCTCTTTAGCTGCTAAATGCTCCACCGTGTTAACCAGCTAGTCGCTAACTTTGCCTGTCTGTCGTTTGGGCAGGCAGTGTACAGCAGCTTTTATTTTTTATAACTAAGTTTATTAGAGCATAACAGTAAAGTGGTGGCTGTAAAACCAAAACGATAAGCTGGAAGATGCTGTAGGGCTAATGGGAACTGCAGAGTGAGGTTCATCATCACTACAAACAATCCTGTTACTTATATAAACATATTTATCAATGAGACGTCACACATACACAATGCTTACCTGACATGTTGTATAAAGTCAGGTAGTGTTGGTGTCTGATGTGGGCTTTGACTTTGAGCACTTTCTGAAGCTTTGGAGCTGAGATGAAACTGTGTGAACAGACTTCCAAGCTGAGGCATTCTAGTCTTTATCTGAAAAAAACAACATTAACTTATGAAGCAGTTTGATTAAAAGGCAACATTCAGTAAAACAACAATGTTACTGAGGGAAATGCATTCATAGCTTTAGATTTTGGCTTTCCTCAGTAACAAAATGGTGTCAACATGGTGTTTAGACAATACTGAACATGTTGTTGTAGCCAAATCAGATTAAAGCCAGATTAAATGTAAAACATTATCTTAATTGCTCTTGTGCTTGAAAAGCATGCTAACTGCTACATTCAGGCTTTACAGCGTTGATGACGACACTTGATCTCGAGGACTCTGTAGAGAGAACAAAGAGTAAAAGACAAGTCTGGCACGAGCTCTAAAACAATAACAATACATACTGATGGGAGTCTCGCGCTGCTTAAAGAGCCGTTCAAGAGGAAAAACGAGGGAATTCAGCTCGACATTTTCGCGACGTCAAAGTCTACGGGTCTCTTTCCAAATGCTGAACAACGTAACTCAATCCAGGAAAGCTATTTCACAATTTCACCGCCGCCTCCTCGGCTCTCCAGCCGCACTTCCAATGTTCCTGGAAGACGTAAACAACATACCACGTGGTGCCACTTGCAGCATCGTATTTCGCATACGGGGACATGACGTCAGGACACGTCACTTAGTCTCGCAGTGTTTGTGTGATACATTTAGGAAACGATTCCTGTTATTCCCATGTGATGTTTTGGACCAATAGTCTGCATGACAAGCTGTGGTGGAGTAAATACACAACACCACAGTGGAAAAATACTTCACGGAGCCAAACTGGAAGTATTTATGAATGTACTCTAGTATCAAAAGTGCGGAGTTTACTCTTGCTGTCTGATTTAAAAACCTTGTATCTCCAGCTCCAAAAAAATGGAAATTTGAACATTTACAATTGAATAATGAACTTCGAACCTGCACATTGTATCAACAATTTGGGTATTTTCATTATAAATCCGTTGCTCATACAGATTGAAAGAAGTCTCTTTAAAAAAAAAAAAAAAAAGTTAGGCCTAGTCAAAAAATAAGAGAATATAAACAATCTATAGCCATCGTTTTAAAGCAAACACCAAAACATTAACAAATAAAAATCCAACACTATTTATAACACTACATTTTGTATACCTGTTTTGTGTTTGACACAAATAATCGTGGAATTTAAAATATTTCACAAAATTACAGCAATCTACAATAAAAGAAGAATATGAGTCATGGGGGGGGGCAATTTGTGCCTCGACAAACTATTGTGACTGAAAGATGGATAAGTCATAGCTCATAGATGCTCTGCGTAAGGATTTGCTTGCACGTCCTGAAGAATCCTCACATCCTGCATGAGCCTACTGAGAGGATATTACAAAAGTGATGAACAATATTTAATTCAGCAGTATATACACACGGAATATCTCAATATGGTGATAAACAATATCCGGATAGCACCAAATACCATGAAAGAGCTTAATATCAAGAGCAGATAGCCAAATCAGCTCATATGGGCTCAATGGAAGCCAATAAACAGAGGCACTCTGCCTCCTCTGACCTTCACTTCTGGTTGAGATCGGGGCGATAAAAGCAGGCGCAACCTCAATAAAACCCATACAATGGAGTAAAATAAATAGATATTAAATTAAAGCAGAGGCAATACTGGCTGAACTGCTGCAGGAATTTGAGAACAAAAGCTTCCTTGTGCAGTTTAATATTGTCTACAATCACCGCCTCATGATACGTTTTATCATTTTCATCTCTTGCCTTCACGTATCAACACATATAATCAGTTTGTATTGGAACTTGCAAATGACTTGTGTGTGTGTTTAGATATTAAATGTGCCCCGTGCTCCCAGTTTGGCCTTTTTCGGTTGGAGTTAATATCAAATTCATAATCCCTCATCTCTGACTGTCCACCGACGAGGAGTTTATGGTGTCAAACATGGTCATGAGAGCATGTTTGTCTGCCACAAACTTTACACTGGCTGCATGTTGTGTTCCTTTTAGGCATTAGGTTCACCAAATAACGACGTGAAGTATTTCACAGATGAATTAGCAGCTGCTTATTTTAGTGTCGTTATACGTACTGCTGCTCTAAGAGCCATATTGTCTTCAGCCTTTTTGTCATGGGCTGAAATACAGGCCTACTTCAGGTCCACCGCATGCTTTAAGTGGTTCCCGAAGCCTTGCATCTACCGTTGCGTTAATGTTGTTTTCACCTAATGCACCTGAAGAGCGCCGCTGTGTGTTTGATGAGTTGCTGAGGGTTTTCAGGTCCCCTCTAAAGAGTAAATAGAAATCAGAGTTCATACTTGTGGGTGGGCTTAGCTAGTGTTGTATAGACAGTATAAAGCGTAAGTATAATCTGGAGAATGATAGTATATGAATTTCATGTATTTGTCAGAATCGGACTGCAGTACAAGCAGATGATATTCAGTTTCTAGTTAATAAGTTTAAAAAAAAAAAAGAAGAAGATAATAATTTTTCACGCTGGTGATATTTCCATTCTCAATCCTTCAAATCAAATATCTCATTTGCAGAAGTAATGGCTACATGACACGGCTGATACTCTGCTCACTAATTTTTGCTCATTTCCTTTGAATTATTAATATAAGAGATTCTCCATATGCTCTCAGAGGATTCTTGTCCATTCCTTTCTGAGAGAATTAGCATTTTACAGTGAAGAGTATGAAGAGCTTAACTGCCCCAATCAAACCGGGTGATTTAAATCCTGTCTAATGGAGATATTTCATAGGGGTCACAGATGGATGACCTGAAGTAAATGGTCTGGAAATGTTCCCGGGTCTCAATCCCCTGTATAATTATCACCATTTCACCTGAAAACGCATGGGTGCTGAAAAGAGGTATTCAGAATAATACTCTATAAATGAGATCAGAGAACCCATTTTTTGCTAATTTGCTGAATGTGAAATAACTAACAAAACTAAATAACTAATAATCCCACTGACATAGTTAAAACAGTTAAACCATGGGCTCAAAAAATGAAGCGTGAAAAACCTTCATTGTGACTGGCCTGCCTCAGTAATTAGCTGTGCCATATGAAGAGGTAATTTGTATGCTAAAGTTTAATTGTTCAATTATCCCTGGATGTGAGAGGAGGCCTTGATGCCATTTCATCATGTTTGAAAATAGTGTTGAACCTCTCGTGCCACATATTGTAATAGTTGGCAATTACAGAAAGAGCCCTCTAACTAAGTTGATTGATGCAGGCTGGCCCTGCTGAAAGGCCTTTGCTACCTGCCGGGTGCAGTCGTTGGCAGTGAAGAGGCGGTCCAATCAACCTGCAAAGCTGAACCAGCCGGGCTCTCGCTGTGGGAAGAGAACCTCGACTAGCTGCCGATGGACAGCATAAACACCAACTGCATAAGTACTGAGGAGGACAACATGTTAAAACAACATTATTACAAAAACAACTGGAGATTAGTTGAGCATTTGTTGTAGGAAAAGAAGCTTACTTTTATGTCTTCAGGCTATAAACGGATAGAGGAACTAGTTCACATAAATAATGAGCGTTTTTTATGATGCCCTGGATGCAGTTTCAAATAACATCTTTGCCTAGTCCTCAACTTTTATTTCAACTGGGACATTTGTCTATGTTCTCTGAAAGTAGCTTTCATTGAGGCTAAAATCTGGGATTAGGTTTTGGTTCAGTTACTCTATATTTATTTACCATAGCGACCTCTAAAGGAAGGCAAACAAAAGATAAACACTGTTTGTATTGTTACTCTGAAAAAAGTATTACTACTTAATTTAGGTATATTGTTTTTTGAAAAATGACAGTGTGTGTGTAGTAAAGTATGTATGCTCTTTAATAATTACTACAGAGAATGAAGAAGCCTAGTGTTGCCATCTACAGGCTGCAATGAAAGGCATCATTGAGCCGATCACAAAGCCTCAGAGTGTGGGTACAGCAGTATTACATACATGAATACCCTCATTGACTTTACACAACAGGAGCCAAGTAATAAAGCAACAGAAATGATAGACATAATAATAATGTGAGAGATATTCTGTGGGGACACTGAATTGCATTGAGATACATGTAATCTGGACTCTACAGGAAGTTGGTAAATAGGAAATAAAATGGTCTCTATTTTAGATGCGCGAAATACATTTATCACGTAGTTACAGATCCACAATCAGTTACTGACGACGAATGAATATGGTCCATTTCATGCTTTTCAAGGGTCCAGATGGGAATCCCGTAGACAAAAGGGGGCCCTTCACTCGCACCCAGCTTTTCAAGATTCTCATTAGAGTGCTAAATTGAACCATATGTGTCCAATTTGTAATTACAGCCTCCTACACAATGAGGGGGGGGGGGGACAGAATGTATTTGATAGAGAAAATGTGTACTCTATTAAAGGCCACTCAGTTAACAACAGCAACAACAATACAGGACGTGATAATTTTTGGCTTTTACAGATGGATCTTATAAATGTAGTTTTGTATTTCATGTAAACTTGGAGATGAGGAAAAGCTGTCTTTGGGAAGATAGTTAAGCAACAATACAAAGCTGACACATTAGCGATGAAATAATCACAATAAACAACATTTAATTTATACGGTGCAGAGGAGCACTGGAGTCGACTGAGCCCTGCCTGCTTTGGTTTCCACATATCTTCCTGGCTGAGGGAAGGGTACGGTTCAGTTGTTTGTGTCAGTATGTGGTTACGCTAGACCCTCGGGGAGCTAATGCTAATGTGCTCGTGTGACTCGGGTGACATGTTGCACATGTTATTGTGGCAGCTCACTTGTTGGTGAGGAGTATGTAGGGGATTTCTTATTCAAAGAGCTTTACTTAAGGTTAATAAAGACATTAGAATATCATTTAAAAGCACAATGGAAAATAAGATACAGTTAACTAAAATAAACTTTTGTTTTGAATTCCTTCTTTCTGTTTCCATCGACAGTCTTTTCTTGCTGAGAGACTTTTGTACTAAAAAGTATTTTACTTTGAAATATACTTGATTTGTCTAACTCAGACTGCTGGGTATTCTCATTTCTAGCATTTGGCTAAACTCAGGAATGCCTTTCAACACTGAACAGACTCTGTACATTATGTCCCCGATCACTTACCTTGGAGGCACAAGAGATTCCTTTCTAGCCGGTATATGAATAACAACCAAAACACATGAGCCTATCCGATAAGCTCGAAGTTGGTAAACTTGGTAACGTTTTCTTGTTCCAAACATCAGCTAATGATTTGAGATCAGATTGAAAATAGTTAACTAATAATAAATTCATTGCCAGACATTACACATTGAAATGTGCTGGATATTTCTGCCCAGGGAACAGAGGATGACTTCTCTGTTAAGGGCACTTTTGAACCGTATCACCATATTCACCTCAACTACTGCACTTGTGCAAATTTAAATCTTGTGTGAATCTATATCTCACTGTGTATTCAGATCCAGATTATTAATTATTTATTATCAAAAAAAGAAATTGTTGGTTGAGTTATACACATTTTCTGGTTAAATAACAGCGGTTCGAGGTCAGGGTTCTATAACAATGTTTCATATTCATTTAGGTGATGAAACACTAAAAACATTCTTCTTCACTTGAACAACATATGGCAGGGACGGACCCTTTTGATGACTGATTTGTAAAACCAGAGGTATAACAGGTATTTTCAGCTCTCCCCAAACAGAAAATCTCCCTTTCATGTTCCTCCAACTTGATACTCACAATCTGAAACAAGGGTGCAATTGTGGTTGTCACCAAACAATGACGTTTTTTTCTTTCTTTCACTCTCTAAATTCCCCATATCATCCCTACACAGACGAACAATTTGTCTGTCATGAGGTCTGGGGCATTGACCCACTCTGGCCCTATTTCCCTGACAACACTGTTATTATCGGTAAGCCGAGCCAGTGGCAAATGAATCTGCCCACTGTTCAGGAGGCCAGGGCTCTTTTCAGTGATTAATTTAATAAATATATTAATTATGAATCTGGATGACAGTACAATCAGATTGTCAGGCTTCCAGACTTGGCCTTTGTGATAAGTCTGCTTTGAGATTGGGTCTCCTCGGGTTTCAGGAGCTGTCATCCCCAGGGCTCAGCCTCTTATCAGCGCCTGACCCATTCACTGGGTAATTTCCTGTGTGTTGTAATTAAATGGAGGTTTTCTGATTGCAAGTGACTCTCTTTAAGAGGTGCTTCTTGGGTTTCAGGTGAAAGGGATATTCAATGGACTGGCTGTCTCCCCCTGCTCTCTGCAGGACTGGTATCTTTAATGCGTCTGCTTATTGTCGAAATGTTGTTGATTTATGCTGGAGAGCCTCCTCAAATCCTGAATAATGTTTGTCTATCTGGGTATAATCCAACACAATAATAAATAAAACTAAACACTAAATACACTAAATGTCTGTTTATTGTTATACTGGAATATTCTTGCCACTGTTGAGAAATCCTCACTCTGGCTGCTGACAGTGGATTAAGGACATTTATTGTAAGCGCTGACTCTGCCCGTCCATCTCTGCTTGTATACTGTTACATAACTGGCAGACGGACATCCTGAGCCTGTCGTGGGTCCTGCAGCAGCAGTCCTCTGTCAGTATAGTCTGACAAATGGCTGCAAGGCAGTGAGTGCTACAGTGTTAAAAGAGTAAAGCAAGAATAATGCTAGATCCAAATACCTCCAAATAACCTTATAGATTATAAAGTTTCTGTTAAAGCTGCACTGTAAAGTCTGGGTGTTTTTTTTTTTTTTTACACTTTACTGCAGGAATGCAGGAGTTAACATAAATTTACATTTGCTTCCATAGGATGTTGTTCATACTTGCAGCATTTCTACAATGTTTATCTATTTTGTAGTGAAAGATTTGCACATTTTGGAGAACCTGATGACTTATCTTTGGTAAATAAAAAGCAAGACTATAGAGGGACAACTCAAATATACACACATTAAGTGTGTGATATTTTCCTGTTTCAGTTCCCTATAAAACCCGTATTCTCAGGAGTGCAATCCATAGAAAGCTTGAATTAGCTCGGCTGCGCTGCCTCTGGAGGCACAAAAGGTTTCCCTGCCGCCCTCTTTCACTTCGAAGCCTATAATTAAAATTACGTTTTTTCATAGGGCCGCTGAGCGACCATTAATTCAGAGAGTGGGAGCCATTATGGAGCTTGTGGCTCCCGGGGTAGCACTGGGGAAGAGGTGGAGCAGTGGCTTTTCAACATTAATGGCCGACGTGTGTGCCTGCCGGTAATCTCAACAAGGAGTGAAGTGGCTTCATCCCAGCTGCAGAAGCAGGACAACGGCTCCCAAAACACTGAAGAGATAAATGGAGTTTTGTCTTGGGCCCTTTACTCTGACCTGTGACATTTAAAAGTGGGCTCACCTTTACTTGCCATCACTTCGTCCATAAAATCAGGAATATTTTTCTATTTTTAATCACTTTTCAGAAGCACTTTATTTTATGAAGGATTCAATGTCTTTGTGCAAATATTTTGACATAAACTGATACAGCACCTTGTTATTTCTTGTAGAATGATGATTAAAAAAAACAACTTGGTAAGAATCTTCTAGCTGGTCAGACAGCCTCTTGGCTGAATGTTCAATATTTTGGTCGCATTACATCACCATTATTCTGATATCCATGACAAGCAGACATGCAATTTACAAATGCCACCCAAGGAGGCGTGGCCTATAAATAGCAGACGTGATAAAGTATATACAAACTGCATTGACCTTGCTTTGCCACAAGGAGGAACCCCTGTTTTAATTTCGCTGCAGTCATGCTCCTTCATGGAATAGCATGTTCAACAGAGGCTTTGCGTCTGATTGTAATACTGCAGTGTTTCACTAGATGGCAGGAGTGCACGGTTTAATGACTCTGCTCGTGCCATCATGACAATGAACTTCTGAGATAAAGGCTTCTATGAACCAGCCACCTCAACAGACAGGAGAGTCCCAGCTTTTGCTTTTCAATCTGGACAACAGTGATTGCTAAACTGTTGAGCAGATATACATACATACATATACACATACATATATATACATATATATATATATATATATATACATATATACATATATATATACACATACATATACACATACATATATATATATATATACATATATACATATATATACACATACATATACACATACATATATATACATATATATATATATATATATATACATATACATATACATATATATACACATACACACATACATACATACATACATATATACATATACATATACATATATACATACACACATATATACATACATACATACATACATATATGTATATATGTGTGTATGTATATATATATATGTATATATGTA